>NW_015161956.1:149630-181929 GCF_001447785.1 Gekko japonicus
TCTTTCCCTTGATCTCCATGAAGGCTTCATCTGGTATGGTATCCCCAGAGAATCCAGAGACTCTTTTGATCTAAGGAGGTACTGTTGGAATGCGACCAGGTCAGATGCTAAGGCCTAAAAAGATTTTTTGTCCCTGAGTGTGGATGCTCTACACAAGCAGCAAAGGCTGCACTTGCCCTGAGGGCAAGGTCTAGGACCTCATGGGTTCTTTAAAGGAATTGGCCCCATCTATTTGGAGAAATCGCACTTAAAACAAGACAGAAATCAGGCTTACCCTACAAGAATCTACAGTGCTGCATATACTTGCCAAGGCCTCCTGGACATACAGAGCTAACGTGATGCGAGGCACCAGCTTGAACTGAGCTGTAGGCAGTTCTATAGATAGGCCCATCCTCCACCAGTGCTTTGGAGTGGAAAAGGGCTGGCCGGTATTTTGGCAAGGGAGAGGAGCGCAACACCAGAAGATGTGGATTTGGAGCCAGTAGGTGAGTGGTTAGTCCTGTAAAGCCTAGGGCCAGAGTGGTACACTCCCCTTTTCCTAAACTGAACCATGGAGCTTGAGGCTGAGATGGGAGTGCAGTGACTCATAATGGCTAAGAGAGGCAGAGCATCTAGCTCTGGAGGCTGAAGCTAGAGCTGAGTGCCAGCCTAGAATGAGCTAAAATGGCTGCTCGTGTGAATAGTTCTGGGATCCAGGGAATAGGAGCCAGGCCCCTCTGAAGAATGGCTAGATCTGTGGGATTCCCACCCACCCCATCCCATTTGGGGGTGGGAGGGGAAGAAGGGAAGGTTTAGAAGAAGAAAACCTTCGTCCTTCCTTCTGTGGTATTGTTGTTTTTTTCTTTTTCTTCATGCCTTTCCCCCCTTAAACTGTACTTAATCTCCTTCTTGCACAGGCATAATGTAGGGACAAAGGGCTGGGCAAGTGAAGCCCTGTCAGGGATGATGTGGGAGAAGGGAAATGGAGAGCTGCTCCCGGTAGCAAGTAAAAGTTATCTGGTCATATCCCCACCCCGCCCCCGCCTTGGGAGTCTCTTCTTGCAGCCAAGGAAGATGGGGGAGAGGGAGAACACCTTTCAGTGCTAGTACTTGCTGGGGCCTCCTGGCCTTGTGTAGTTGATGGGGTGAAAGACTCTGGCTCAGAAGAGCTGTAGGAGGCCTTGTTGATGGGCCCATCCACTTCTAGTACTTGAGAGAGGGAGAGAGTCAGCTGTCCACTCTGTCCCTGCCGGTCCTCAGCATTGTTTCAGCAGGGACAACTTGGTACACTTTCCATCACTGGCTATTTTTAAGGTATTTTTGCTTGTGTCTTTAATAAGTGAGGTGGGAGAGCTGTGGAAGTTTGTCCATCCACTGAGCAGGCACGGCATGGACTGTGGAGCTGGAGTGTCTCCTCAGCCCAGTGGAAGCCTTTGCAAGAAATCTGCATATGGCCTGCCCCCCAGAGCAAGGAGGAGGCACAACCCATACAAGGATACCTTCCTCCACTGAGGGAGAATAGTGTTTTTAAAGTTAGGAAAAAAACCAAAAATTTAAACTGGATTTCTTAACAAAAAAATATTCAAAAGGCAGTCACATTCCTAAATATCATTTTTTTCATGGAAATTCAATTCAGAAGGCAAAATTGCTACTTAGTATTTTCATTCTCTCCAAAAGGCACCTTCAATCAAAATAAGACAAAGTCACCTTTTCAAGAAGGAGTTGTCACCAGGAGATGCGACTACAGCTGAGATTTACTAATTAGCTTTCCACCCTTAAACAATCAAGAGGTGAAGGGAACAAATACAATATATAACAGAAGACACTTAAGAAAATAACAGAAACACATCCTTAAAGGTCTTCCATCAAATTCACTCAGTACCCAGCCAGACTGAAAATCCCACCAGAGCAGGATTTGAAATTATCCTAAGTGGAACAGACTACCTTTTCTACCCTTGAACATGATATTTAAAGATGTAATTGGACAAATGAATCCTATGCTTGTTCAGAAAGTACCTTTTCAGCATATTTTTCCCTCTTTCGTTTACGCTCTTTCACACGATTTGTCTCCTCTTGCTGCCGCTTCTCCTCCTGACGCTGGCGCACTGTTGGTTTAAGAGGCAACCATCAGAAAACTTAATTAATAAGGATAAGAACTTAAGAAGAGCCCTTCTGGAGGTCCATCTAGTCCAGCATCCTGTCTCACACAGTGGTCAGCCAGTTCCTCTGGAGGTCCACAGAGGCCAAGGCCTTCCCCTCATGTTGATTCCTGGCACTGGTATTCAGAGGTTTACTGCCCTTGAATGTGGAGTCACCATGGCTGGTAATCACCATGCCTAGTAGCCACTGATAGACCTATCCTCCATAAATCTGTCTAATTCCACATATTAAGCACTCATTATGTAAAGAAGTATTTCCTTTTGTCCATCCTGAATCTATTGCCCATTACCCATCATTGGATGCCCTTGAGTTCTAGAATTTTGGGAGAGGGAGAAATGTTCTTTTTGTCAACACTCTCCATCCCATGCATAATTTTATAAACCTCTATCATATTTCTCCCCTTAGTTGTCTCTTTTCTAAACTGAAAAGTCACAGAATCTTCAGCCTTTCCTCACAGGGACGATGCTCCCATCCCCTTATCATCTTGGTTGCTCTCTTCTGTACTTTTCCCAGCTCTACAATGTCCTTTTTGAAATAAAGTGACCAGAAGTGCACACAGTATTCCAAATGAGGCCATACCATAGATCTATACAGGGGCATTCAGTTCCTTTGCTAGTAATCCCTACCTTAGAGTTTGCCCATTTTACCGCTGAAGCACACTGGGTTGACACGTCCACTGAGTTATCTACTATGGCTACATGATCTTTTCCCCTCTCAGTCTCAATATGTTCAGACCCCATGAGCCTATACTTGAAGCTGGGATTTTTTTCTCCCAATATGCATCACTTTACACTTACCAACATTGAACTTTGCCACACTATTGCCCACTCACCCAATTTGTGGAAATCCTCCTAGAACTCTTCACAGTCATCCTTGGTTTTCACTATCCCAAATAATTTTGTATCATCTGCAAACTTGGCCACTACACTACTTGCCCCTAGTTCCAGATCACTGATGAATCAATTAAATCGCACCGCCCCCAATACAGATCCTTGTGGGACCCCACTCTTCCCTCCATTGGGAGAACTGTCCATTTATTCCTACTCTTTGCTCTCTGCCATTTAACCAGTTTTTAATTCATAAGAGAACCCATCCTCTTATCCCATGACTGCTAAGTTTACTCAGGAGTCTTTGGATGAGATACCTTGTCAAATGTGTTTTGAAAGTCCATGTATACAATTCTACTACGTCACCTTTATCTACATGCTTGTTCACTTTCTCAAGGAACTCCACAAGGTTGGTGAAGAAGGACTTCCCTTTGCAGATGCTAAAAACTCTGACATTTTCAAGAAACAAGGATTCCCCCTTTAATCACAACTCTTTATCCCATTCCTTTGTGCCATGCTCTTTCCTGAAGAAACCGATACTGTTACAGCAAATTATAAACAAGCTGGCATACACTTTACAGAGGGAAATGACACTGAGGCTTAAAATGGCAATATGCCTCTCCCCCAACAGGTTTAAAATGCACCAAAAGGCAAAGCGGGGGGACAAAAGTCGTCTTCACTCTCCTGCATTATGTCCACAGTCCTGACTTGTGCTTGTTTGTAAAAAAAAAATGTTGGCTTGCCGTTCTCATGTGATCTTCACTGTATGCTACTGCTAATGTCTGTGGAAGAACAAGTACTAGTAGCAGCCATATACTACCCTCTGTCTCTGCTGTGCATCATACTCATACTGTATGTGAGAAACAAGTAATGTCCTTCCATCTTCCCATTCTCTAAAACGTATGAAATGTAAGGACGGGGGTGTGGGATTGTCCCTACTCTTCACATTTGGAAGCTTTTGCAGTAGTTTACAATTCTTCTGGTAGTACTTTATTGTAGGGCATAAGCCCAAAATAAGGTTGCACTGTGCAGTAAACAGTGGAGAAAATGGAGTCCAAATGTGGACCCTATAATTACTTTTAAAAACCCTGACACTGCATGCATGCATGAACATAACTATACTCTTTCATCCACTGCACATTATAATTATTGACACGAAATAAGCCAGACAACAGAAACACGTTCATGGCATTTGAATGGAAAGATTTCAAGAACTAGTGAAATATAGGTTAACGTTGGGACTGGCCCCACACGTACATTTTTTCTCAAGCTCTTCATCATCAAGCAGCAGACTAACCACCTCCTTGGGTTTTAACGTGTCTGGTTTGAAATTGCCACCTGAAATCACCATCCTTTGAATCTACAGGAGAGAACAAATCCATCAGCCTTTTGTCTTGGATTATTTTATGCCTGAGACACTTCCCCCCCCCCCCCCACTGTGATGCATTGGTATGGTGATAAGAAAAAACAGGTTGCTTACCTGTAACTGATGATCTTTGAGTGGTCATCTATGCATCACACCAATGGGAACAGCGCCTGCATCGACCCCAATCCAGGAAACATCCAGAAAGCTCAAAGAGATCTGGGGCTCCTCCCTTGGGCATGCGTGTGCCTCCACCACGCATGCCCAGAGGGCGGAGCCCCAGCAACTCACCAGTTCCTTCTGACCACTAGAAACCTCAGGATCAATAGAGTGCTAAGGCTGCCAGCAGTGGGGAAGACGGCGGGTGGTGTGAATGCATAGATGACCACTCGAAGATCATCAGTTACAGGTAAGCAACCTGTTTATCTTCGTTGGGGTCTCTATGCATCACAGTGATGGGAGATTAGCAAGCTCAAGTCTACCTGGAGGAGGCTTCTGGCAGTCGCTCAGGAGACCACAGATTGGAGCACCACTTGGCCCAAACGGGGGTGTTGGCTTGCACGCACATCCAGGACATAATGCTTGATAAATATATTTGGAGACTTCCAAGAGGCCGCATGGCAGATCTCTTCTAAGGGTACACCTTGAAGAAAAGCCATGGACGTAGAAATTGCTCTGGTAGAATAAGCTCTTGGAAGAACTGGTACTGGTGTCTTCTCCAGAAGGTAGCAGAAACAAATGACTTCTACCAACCATTTGGACAGTCTCTGAGTCGAGATCTTACATCCCAAGGAGTTGGGAGTATAGGAGACAGATGGGGATCCTTACGCGTTGCACACATTCTATGCAGGTAAAAAAGGGGTGACCTCTTAACGCCCAAGGAATGCCAAAGACGGTCAATGTCCGACTGCGGGTTAGGATAGAAGTTGGGTAAGAACAGCCGTTTATTCAAGTGGAAGTCAGATACCACTTTCGGTAGGAACGAGATGTCAGGGGATAAAGCTACCCCATCAGGCAAGTAGGTCAAGTACGGCGGATCATGACGAAATGTCCTAAGGTCACTCACTCTCCCTGCCGACGTTATTGCTACTAAAAAGGCAGCCTTCCAGGAGAGCAGCTTGAGTTCACATGAGGCCAAGGGTTCAAAAGGCTTCTGAGTGAGGCAATGGAGGACTAAGGTAAGGTCCCAAGGAGAGGCAGGCAATCTGGATGGAGGATAAAGGTGCAGCAAACCTTTAAGAAAATGCCTGGAGTCAGGGTGAGAAAAAAATGAGGTGTTATCCAGTCTTTCATGGAAAGCAGATATTGTGGCTAAGCAAACCCTAATAGACGAGTGGCTCAGTCCCGCATCAGCTAAAGATAGAAGAAAATCGAAAATACGGGGTAAGCCAACCGAGGCAGGATCACCTGGAAAAGGATGTAAAAACTGGAGAAAACTTTTCCATTTGTAGGTGTAAGATGAACGGGTGGTCGGCTTCCTACTATTGAGGAGGACCGAAGTTATTCGATCCGAGAAACGTTTCTGCGGATCCTCCAGACTGTTAGTTTCAGGTGAGGGATGTCGTGATGCAGGACCTGGCCTCCTGATGCCAGAAGGAGATCGAGTTCCCGTGGGAAATGTAGAAAGGTCCGGTTGGACAGTTTGATGAGCAACAGGAACCACGGTTGGCGAGGCCAAAGACGCCACCAGAATACAGTCTGGATGCTGGTGCATGATCTTGCCTAATACTCTTGTGAGGAGAGGGATTGGAGGGAACATAAACAGGAATTTCCCCATCCACAGTAGCCCATCTCCCAATGCCAGAGGGTCCGTTCCACCCTTGCAGCAAAACTGGGCACATTTTGTGCTGAGGCGTGTGGCAAATACGTTGACCTGCAGACAACCCCATTGACGGAATACTGGGAGTAGGTATTTCCAGTTGAGTTCCCACTCATGAAAGGGAAGTACACCTCTGCTCAAAGCGTCCGCTTGGACATTTTGCACTCTGGGAAGGTGGGTCACAGTGGACCACACTCTGTAATCGAGACACCAGTCCCATAGGCTGAGAGCTAACAGGCACAGTAGGTGAGATGTTGTTTGTTTGTTTATGTAAGCAAGGGCAGTTGTGTTGTCCATCAGTACAGTACAGAGCGCATAGAAAACTGCAAGAAGCTCCAGGACATTGATGTGAGTCCCCTGGAGGTTTGTGGCCCATGGGGATCCTACACAATGTCTAGCAAGATGTGCCCCCCATCCCCAGAGAGATACATCGGTGGTCTCCCAACGTTAAATTGGGAATTGACTGTCACCACTCCAAGGATTTCCTGACTTTGGCAGGCATGTTGAGTCGCAAGGACTGTGGGTGCCGGAACAGATTGAAGTTCCAGAGGAACCATAGCTGGAGAATACACATTCTGAGCCTCACCACTGGGATGACGGCCATTGTTGCAGACATGAGGCTGAGTAGTCTCTGAATTTTGAGAGCTATAGCAGTCGACGACGTCTGGAGGTGACGTGCAAACGTGGCCGGGGTGTGGGCCCGCACAAGAGGGAGGAACGGCCTTCCTGCGATCAAATCTATTGTAGTTCCTATGAAATCTACTTTCTGTGCTGGTACAAGGTTCGATTTCGCGTGACTGACGCATAAGCCGAGTGAGCTCAGGAGGTTGATGGTGTGACTGATGTTTTTGGACAGTAGAGGCTCAGAGTCCACCACCAGCAACCAGTCATCGATGTATGGAAAGATCATTCTGCCTTGCAATCTGAGATGTGCAACTACCACTGCCATCGTCTTTGTGAATACTCTTGGTGCTGCAGAAATGCTGAATGGACGGACACAATATTGGTAGTGTTCTTCCCCAATGGTGAAACGGAGAAAACACCTGTCGGCTGGCAATATATCCAGGTGAAAATAAGCATCCTGCAAGTCTATCGTGGCCATCCATACTCCGAGTGTGAGAAGAGGGAGTATGTTTTGCAGTGAAACCATCCTGAATCTCCGGTATGCGATGGATTCATTCAGGGACCTGAGATCCAATATCGGTCGGAGATTCCTGTCTTTCTTTGGGACTGTGAAGTAGCGGGAGTAAAAATCTTGGCCTTTCTCAGCTGGTGGAACCGGTTCTATGGCAAGTTTTGCCAGGAGCTAAAGCGCTTCTAGACGGAGAAATAGAGATGTTGGTATATGAACAAAGTGTGGCACCGGAGGTTCCTGAACAAACTCTGGGTTTTGCAGGGTATCAAAGAATTTGTTGCGGGAAACTGCAATGCCTTCTGCTTGCCTTTCTTCAGGCCCATCCGCCATTTTAGAGTCTAGGGAACTCGTCGGCCTCAGAGAGGGAGAACAGTGACGGGGCAGAAAGAAAGTAGAAACTGACCGCATTTGTACCCCTTCTGACCCTCTCTTTTTCCCGGTGGCACTTCCCATACCCAGAGGGGTTTAAAGATTAATTTGGAGACTGTACCTTTCTATTGGGGGAAGGATCTCTTGGGAACTCCGGATTCAGGTGGCCATTTGCCACCTGCTGGCCCCCTTCCTGAACAAACTCTACCGTGGGTTATGATGGAGAGAACCCAAGAGTCCGTTGTCATGTGACTCCAAGATGGGTAAAACGGAGTTAGGCGAGTGATGGACTGAACAAGGCATAAGGATGACTGGTGGAAAAAAACAAGGGAGTCAAAGAGACTGTTTGGAGTTGCCATGATCTGTGTAGGCCTGGAGATCTGGGCCTAGGGAGGCCTAAGAGACCTGCCTGGGAGTAGGGGGCAAGCTGCCTACATTGCCCACGATGCCTTGTCCTAGCTGCAACCAACGGGGTTCGAGGAACTCTCTGAAGAGACTGTTGATGTACTTGGTTGTCAGTTTAACTGTGTTCTTTTCTCTCTGCAGTCTGGTCACACACAACTAAGTTGTGACAGTCTGGGCTGAGGGAAAGATCCCTCACCTCTCTTGGGACAAGAGTGGGCACAGGCCGGAGGCCTGGTTTACTGAGGACGGTAGGCCGGAAGTGGCAACAGTAAAGCGAAGTTGTTAGCTGCGTTAGTTTGTTGTTTATTTTCCTTTGAACACTGTTAGACCCTGTTTAAAGCACCTTGACTTATTTGGCTTAACCCATTGTATCAATAAACCCTTTTGTTTAATGAACTCTCTGCCTGGTTATCACACCTATGTTCTCGGCTTGTAAAGGGGCATGTTGAAGGGGCTTGGGAAGGCGCCCTTGGCCTTCTCATGAGACCAGACGTCCAGGGTGGTGACGGCAGGAGGTGGTCACCTGCTGGGACCATGACAGGAGTTTTCCCCCGACTTAGTTTTGTTCTGTTGCAGAGTCAATTGAAATCTAGACCGTGGGGTGTATTGAGGTCTAGACGAGGAGCGAGCCTGCTTGGACTTCCAGGAATCATCAGGGGATTGCCTGCTGTAGGGCCTGCGGTTGGAGCGAGACCACGTCCTTGGTCTCTGAGGACAATAGCAAGAGGAGATCCCGAAACTTTTGGATGCTTTAAGGCTCCATGTCCTGTAATACCGTATCAGTGGTAGCATGGAATAGGCCGGCTCCATCAAATGACAAGTCCTCAATGAATGATCTGGTGTCTGACTGGAGGGAAGTCATGTGAAGCCAGGAATGGAGACGGAGGGCGACAGCAGACGTCATGGTCTTAGAAGCTGTGTCTACAGAATGTTGGGCAGAGTTTATGATCTGTTTGGAGAGCATCATTCCCTCCTTCTGCAACTTGCGAGCCTCATCACGTTGTTGGTCAGGTAAGAGACCAAGTAGCTGGGACATTTGTTCCCAAAGGGAGTACTCGTAACGGCCTATGCAAGCTAAGTAATTAGTTGTTTTGATGCCCAAAGCCCCCGCAGAGTAGAACCTATGGCCGAAGGTATCGAGCTTCCTACTCTCTTTGTCCAATGGCGCTGAATGCGTCTTCCTACTTTTTGAAGAAAGCCTGACTACCATAGAGTTGGGTTTTAGGTGAGCGCAGAGGAATTCTGCACCTGCCTCTTGGATTCGATACATGTGATCGAGATGGGTTAAAATACGGTTCAAAAAGGGTCAGTCCCAATGAGATTTCACTGCTTGCAGAAGAACTTGGGTCACTGGCAGCGCAACTGCAGTAGAGGTATCAAGTTGAATTATGTCAAAGATTGTGTCAGTGACTTCTGGTTGAGGTTGAGTGATGGCCAGCCCAAGGCTATGTGCCATGCGCTGAATTAGGTTGCCATAAGATCTGGTGTCTTCAGAAGGCAAGATTGGCAAATCGTCTGCAACCAGCAGCGACGGAGATGGATCAGGAGTGGCTGAAGCCCCAGAACCATTATCCTCTGAGTCAGACCCTGAGCCTTGAGAGAATGCATCTGGAGACGATGGTGCAACATGCACCTGGGCACCACCAAGTCGTGGCAAATGACATCGTAGTGGGGTTTATCGGTGCTGAGGTGTCGATATTCTGCTTCGGTACCGATAGATGAGGTTCTGGCATCAGCATCGAGGGCTTGGCGGGCAAACTGGTGCTCACCAGACGCTTCTCCTTCACAGGGGAATGGGTCCGGTGTGATCTCACCGATTGCTGGTCCAGCTCTGGGTGACAATTTGGGGCCAGCCAAGGAAAAGTGGAGGCCAGAGGAAATGTGCTGTAAAGGTATTGGAGCTGTCTGTGATCCCAAGGTACGATCACTGGAGGTTGAGGTAGTGAAAGGGGAGTCACAGTTGCCCGCGGTGATTGACCGTGAGGTCTCAGCGACGAACTGCTGTCACAGGAGGAAGAACAATGAAGTTTTCATTTCTGCCTCCATCGACCCTCGGCTCCGACCGGCGATCAAGACCGAGAGCGAGCCGAGGAACAAGAGCTAGGAGGACCCAGTAGGCAGCTAGAGACTGGGACCTCTTCCACCTCAGAGTCAGTGAAGTGTTCGTCGGTATTGATGCTGCCATTGATACAGGAGGTTGTTGGATGGGCAACGCGAGGAGCAGGACAGGTGGGGTGGCAGACACCTTGGTAGGGTCTGGTGACACCGGGCAAGCAGCAGTTGTTGCTGGAGTTGCAACCAGAACAGTGGTGCCGGGGACAGAAGCCTTGGAGCCAGTCTTAAGGTGTTTATGTTTGACCTTAGTGTGGCTCTTGTCCATCTTCTTCTTCACCATCGGTGTAGAGGGCACTGAGCGACTCTCAGGCGGCGTAACTTTCATGGTGGATGTTGAAGCCGCCGGTGGTGTAGAAACCGAAGCCTCTGATGATCGAGGTCGATCTGTCAGTATCGATCAGTGTTGATCGATTGGCGCAGACTGAGGTCGATCCATCGATGTCAACGCCATATTGAAGTGGAGGCCATCGGCTGTGGGCGAAGCACAGACTCCAATAAAGCTACCTGTAGCCTTGCTGCCCTGTTTTGCGGGTCTGGTTTGAAAATTTCGCACAGTGGGTGCAGGAGTCTGCCTTGTGTGATTCACCCAAACAAAGGAGGCACAAAGAGTGTCCGTCCGGAGGTGCCAATTTGGACCCACAGCGGGTACAGCACTTGAAAAAGCCCCAATGCTTTGCCATAGATCAGGTGCAGCATGAGGGGGGGAAATGGGGGGGGGTTCCGACAACTGTCGGAGGAAAACACACAACTAAGTTGTTGGGTTTTTTGGGTAATAAGAAAAATATAGAGAAACAACGATAAGAAGAAAAGACTAAAGAGAAAAGAGCTGAGGAGAAAAAATTTCCTCACAGAAGTTCCCAGACCGGAGCAGATCTGACTGATCGACGCAGCAGTCAGAAGAGAACTGGCGGGATGCTGGGGCTCCTGGGCATGCCTGGTGGAGGGGCCCCAGATCTCTTTGAGCTTTCTAGAAGTTTCCCAGATCGGGGTTGGCGCAGGCGCCGTTCCCATCGGTATGATGCATAGAGACCACGACGAAGATCAGATGAACAAGATTCAAGTCTAGTAGCACCTTTATAAACCAACAAGATTCCCAGGGTTTCGGCTTTTGAGAGTGAAACCTCTGATATCTGATCAAGGGAGCTTTGACTCTGATGAAGGCAGCTTATACCTGGGAAATCTTGTTGGCATTTTAAGGTTCTACTGGACTCAAATATTGCTCTTTTACTGCAGACCAACATGGCTACCAACATGAAACATGGAACAGAATGAGGCACTTCCCCCCCCCTTTTATATTGGGCTATAGATTTGACGGATGATTATAAACATAAAACCAGACATAATACTGGGTACATTCATCTGCTTAATAAATTGTTAATACTAAACATGAAAGATATTTAAAGCGTGAACATATTCATATAAAATGAAACCTTAAAAAACCCCAGAAAAATGTACATCTTGTTATGCATGCTTAAATGCTAATACACTAAGCCTGCACAGGTTTCCACCAATTCCCCTCTCCGGTGCTGGCACTCCATATGAGGGAGTACCGCCACAAATAAAGCCCTGGCCATAAACACAGTGAACATTCTAAAGCACATCAGACAGCCATGTATTCACGAACTCACAGAGCACTACAAATAAAAACAAAACAAAAAGAGATCAAGAAAACAAACAGTGAATTTGTGACTGCCACACCCAGTACATGGCATTTACCTTGAACACTTAGTGTATAAGGCAATTGAGATGTTGCTGTTTTCTTCACAGCATATTCATTCTCAATTTGAGTTGTTTGCATCTCTCAAGATTATAACTGGTCCATTGACAGCCACTGTCCAAGTTCCCTGCCATTCCACCTACATTTCATTGCTCCATACATATTCCCCCTCTTACCTCACTTTTCTCCTTGGCCCTCTGCAAGATGCGCTCCTCAATGGTGCCTTTACAAATCAATCGATACACAGTAACCTGTTTTGTCTGACCCAGCCTGTGAGCCCGATCCATGGCCTGCTGATCCACTGTTGGATTCCAGTCGCTATCATAGAAAATTACCTGTCAGGGAATTTTTCGGAAAAAGTTACAAATACAAAAACCAAATCCAAGCTGTTACTCCACTGCAACAGCTTTGCTCACCTGAGCAAAGGCTTCTAAAGGTGTCACCCTGGCAGCTGCCCAGTCATGTACATTCTCTGTTGCGGCTTCCACTTTGTGGAATGGCCTGCCTGAGGAGGTCAGGAAGGTTCCCACCTCTGTCATCTCAAAGAACGTACAAAATAGCAATATTGAAGAGGGAACTTTTTAGAGTGATTAGAACTGTGATGACAATCCAGGAGGACACCTTTATAATGGAATAGGATTACAGTTCACTGCAGGGATTATTGCAGAAAGCAGATGCTTTTACTGCATTCTTTGTAATCTACTTTTTATGTTGTATTTTGTATTTTAAGAGGGGCATGTCTTCGTGGCAGAGCATCTGTTTAGCGTGCTGAAAGTCCAGGTTCAATCCCTGGCATCCCCATCAGGGAGCAGCTGATGAGAAGACCTTGATTTAAGACCCTGGAGAGCTGTTGCTAGTCTGAGTAAGCAATACTGACTTTGATGGATCAAGGGTCTGATTCAGCATAAGACAGCTTCATGTGTATAGTATACTTTGCCTTAGATAGTTTGTTGCTCGTATTGTTCTCTAATTCTGTAATCCTCCTATTGCATTGTTCACTGGTTGTCTTATGTTGTCTGATTGCACTGCTTTATATCCCATAATCTGCCTTGAGTCTCAGCGAGAAGGGTGGAATATAAATGAAGTAATTAAATAACAATGTATTTTATTCACAAATCATACATTTTAATTGAGAGTTTGTTCAAATATTTTGATACTCAAACTACAGAACAGTGTATGGTGGTAAGATAACATACTTAAAGCAAGCTGTTTACTTACTGTATCAGCAGCTGTAAGGTTAATGCCTAAGCCACCAGCTCTTGTGCTTAACAAGAAGACAAAGATATCATTCCTATAAAAACAGAAAAGAAAAATAAAAGCTCCATTTAAAATGCATTGAAGCACTCTCACAAACATTACATATAACAAATCAGGATGTTTCACATGAGGCAATCTTTTGTACGCCAACATAGTTATTTGAATTGGTTTTACCTAGTCCCGAACAATTCATGTTTTAATGATTCAGTAGTGATTTTGAAGGTCAAAGAAGAAGGGGATGGCAAAGGATGAGATGGTTAGACAGTGTTATCGAGGCAACGAACATGAAATTAAGCAAACTCCGGAGCACGATGGAAGACAGGAGGGCCTGGCGTGATGTGGTCCATGGGGTCGCGAAGAGTTGGACTCGACTGTGCAACTGAACAACAAAGTAATTTTTCATAAAATGCCATAGAATGATGACCATTTAATAAACTGATATATAAAAATATCTCTCTGTCCTGGATTTTTAGGGTGTGTGTGCATGTGCTTGTGAGAATGCTACAAAAAAGAAAATATTCTACCAGATACTTTGATAAGAAAGCACAGTACTTTATAAAAGAATTCAATGAATGTGCAGGAAAACAATCTTCCTAACACAGCTGTTAGATTTCTTTTTCTTCCTGAAAGCACATCTCAAAGTAACTTCATAAATCTTGTGTAGCCTGGCTGCATATTGCATTGATTTCAAACTGATCCCACACTCCCAACCTGCCCCATTCTTTGTACCATGCATCAATACCATTTTGCAGAACATCTGACAAGATGAACTGCTGATCTCTGAGGGAGACTATAATAAACACTAAGAAAACATTTCTGCTGATAGTATCAGTTACATTCATGATTTTCATTCCTCAGTGCTAGCACAGTTAACATATATTTTAACATTCAAAAGATTCATGCACAGAGTGTTTGCCTATGTGGTACATAGTAGCTTCTGAGGCTTAGATAGTACGTTTAGGACATATGTTCCTCTGGTTAGTCTTATCAAGCACTGGTACCGTAGATCTATTTTCACAGGGCAGCACACAGAAAACTGCATGTGAGTTCTAAGTAACCATTTTGCCATCTGTATCAACATCCAAGCCTGGAGAGACTTCTGCTTTGAAACGTTTTAAAAGATTTTTATTTCAACTTCCCCTTTCTAAGGGGGCTTCTTCTGCAGGCGGCATCCTCCCATCTCTGCCTACTGCTCCCCCCCCCTTTGCAGCCAGTGACTGGATGATTCTTTCTAATTAGAGCTAATGACATCATGCTGGAAGGTGATAACACTGACAATGATAAACCTGAGAGCCAATGTGGCACAATACTTGGGTTCAGATCCTAAACTCAGCCTTGGGCCATTCACTGTCTCTCAGCTGCATCTGCCTCACATCATGGCTGCAAGGATAACATGGAGGAAGGGGGAATTATATGTGCTGTCCTGTGATACAGACGGGTAATTCACTGGTATGGAAGAACTTCAAGACATGCCTAATTTTTGATTTATGTTCAAGAATCCGAGTTCTCAGCATTCTGGATGTTTGTCCGACGTGACAGAAAAAACTGAACAGCCAATTAAAACAGGCAAAACCACCATAATTTTTTACAGAATAAGGTAAAAAACCAATAACTGAAATAAACAATTAAATTGACACTGTCTTTCCTGTTGAAATGTATTGGTCTGGTGAGAGGATTGTGTAACTCAGCAATGCGCTGATATATTTATTGCAGTTATTTCTAAACTGCTGTCTGATTTGTTGGCACTGCACCTATTGCAGAAATTACTACAAAGTGTATCTGTGCCCTTACAATTCACACAGTACTTTCTCTAGGTTATTGTGCAAAAGGGATTTGGGTGGAGAAACAAACTGAGTGACAGCATAAAGTGGTTTTTCTGCATACTAACTGCAAAAAAAAAATGTTGGAGGACTTTTACATTTCAGGACTGATGTATACTTGCACAGATCTTATTTGAGCTTCACAACTGCAGTTTACAACCCCAGGCAACACCCATGACAATATGAGCAGTAGTCCACATTGTGTACTTTAGTTCTTGGCAGTGAGAAGACTCTACTTTTGTGAATGGAGACCAATATCGTTTGGAGAAGCCAACTGAATTAAGTCTCTGATGTTGCCTTATTAAGCATAACATTGCAGTGAACTGCGCAGTCAGAGATTTTTTTATAATGACAAACATAAATAGATTATTTCATTCATTGTTTACAAAAGGCTTCAACCTTATGAGATGCCAACCTATTTATCAGGAATTTAGGCCTTAGCATTTAAGCCTCCAAACCAAAACAACCCACCTGTGACGTGCAACAATTACTTTCCTAACAAATACAGATGCAGATCAAAGCAATGCAGAACAAGAGGCTGTCACTTTTATATGGAAGTTTAAAAACAAAACCAAAATATCCTCACAGGTTTATAAACTCTAGTTAACCAAACTCCAAAATATGTAAAGGCTTTAAGTGTCTTACACGGTTCTCTTGAAACTGAAGTTCCGGGCCAGATGTGGGGTGGGGGAAAAGAAAGAATCAACCAATGATGCGGCTTCTATTACATTATAAAGTAACTGTGAGTTGTAAAATTCCTGGGCAAACATTGCCTAGCCTAGCCATGACTTATGACAGTCAACCAGGTCTCTGTTACCATTATCGCAATGCACTCTAGCTTTAAATAGCTGAGTATGAGGCAGAATCATACAGGGAGTGGAGGAACATCTGGCAAAATGGTTAACTGCCAACAGCCCCTTTGTGTACTACATTTGATTCTGAAGCAGGAATATCTTATATTTGTGTTAATGTGGCAATTCCCAAAAGGGAAGCATAGGAGTCATTACCACAACTGTGCTGATCACCAGTGTAAGACTGGGATCCAAAGGCCATTATGTGTGAGCAGAAAAGTATTTCCATGCATGTGCTGTGTATCTATGTTGCTGATTCTTGCTCCTGGCAGCATCCCTTTCTTGCCATGTTGCCTGGAGAGCGGTCTGACCTTTGGGCGGGGGAGGGGCCAGAAAAGACCCAGTGTGGAAGTGGAACTCTGTGCAATCCTATTGGATTCTGGCATATATCAAGAAGCTGAAAAAATGTAGCATGCCAAAGGCTACAAGTAGTCAAGATGAGTTCTAACATGAAGAAACAAATTTGGAGGGGAGCAGTGGCCTGCTTAAATGGGAGTTTGGAAACTGCCCATCAACACAATTACTAAAATTAAAAATGATACCTGTTCTGAAAGTCAGCAACCATATCCCTTCTCTCTGAAATTTTTGATGATCCATCTAGCCGCATGTATGTATGTTTCCTGTAAACCATGTATTCCTAAGTGAAGAACACAAGAAATCCAAAAGAAAATTGATTAATTCTAATTTGAACTTCATATCTAGAATTTCAGCAGAAGTGAAAATTTATACTAGTTTGAACATCAAATTTGTGCATCATATGTGGTGAGGAAGCTGATGTACTGAAAGGCTACACACATAAACCTTAATGCAAAATAACATTTGTGTGTACAACACTGTTAAAACCTATTCATTTTGAGTCCAACCGAATGGCACAATATAGAGAGACTAGTCCTCAGAAAGCCAATATCATACAGGTATTTTCTGATTCCCCATTCAGTCCATATTTATTAACCAGACACAACTACCATGTGATTTTAACCCTGTACTTGCTTAACTCTTTCTGATCTACATAATATACTGTTTGGTTATCATAATATGCAAACACAGTTTTAAACATCTAGAGTTTATCTGTGTCTCTCCAGAAGAGCATTCAGGACAATCTTAAAAGGCTGTAATCTGATATATATAATTGTCCTAATGCATTGGCACCTTCCAGCTCTCCCACTGGCTGTTCTGTGTTCTCCATCAGCCATTGGCCCATCAATCGCCAATCAAGAGTACTCGCATGCCATTTGCTGGGTGCTGGGTCAGCTCCTCTTCCCTGCCCACTGCCACCTCAGTCACCGTTCCCTGTCAGAATAAACTGCCAAAACAGCTGTCTCTCCTGATGAAGACACTTCTCCTGCTTGGCTCCTGTGGGACTAACTTTTCCCTCAGTGGCTGTTGCTAGGCAACCAAGCTTGGTTCTGTCAGTAAAAAGGCAAAGCCAGGAGGCCCTTTCCAGGCCTTTGTGGGGAACTCATTGGGGCCAGTCCTGACTAGGATTGCCAGCTCCAGGTTGGGAAATTCCTGGAGATTTAGCCACGGTTTGGGGAGGGGAGAGGCCTCAACTGAAAAGAATGCCATAGAGCCCACCCTCCAAAGCAGTTATTCTCTCCTGGGGAACCATTGCTGCCATTCTCCAGGTGAGGGTTGGAGATCATTCAGAAATACAACTGTTCTCTAGATGGCAGAGCTCAGTTTCCCTGGGGAGAACAGCTGCTTTGCAGGGTAGACTGTGTCATTATACCCTGCTGAGGTTGCTTCCTTCCCGCTTGGGTCTCCACTGTATAGAAAGACTACTTTTCCAAGGTAGAGGCTCCAGGTGTGGGGGGGAGATGGAAGGTACACCGATGGTTGGCTGGGAAGGAGATAGGGTTGCCACCTCCAGGTTGGGAAATTCCTGGAGATTTGAGGGGTGGAGCCTGGAGAGGGTGGAGTTTGAGGGGTGGGTGGTCCTCAGACAGGTACAATGCCATAGACTCCACCCTCCAAACCAGCTGTTTCCTCCTGGGGAACCATTGTTGCCAATCTCCAATCTCCAGATGGCAGAGATCAGTTCCCCTGGAGAAAGAGGTAAACTCTGTGTCATTATACCTTGCTGAGGTCACCACAGCAAATTGACGCTGAGTGCCCAAGGCCAGGGCACCCGCCCAGAGCCTCTTTCTAGAGCCAACTGTATTTATTTATTTCCACATCAGGCCTTATTCCTAGTAAGCCATAAAGCACAAATCAAGAGCACAAGATCTCTCTCGCTATATACAGCCTCAGTACTATTCTTTTTTTTTTAATGAACCATTTTTATTAATTATAAACATTACATACACAACAATAAAAACATAGAACATGAAAAAAAATCAGTTTGGTCTTTTACATAATTTACCATATACATATAATATGTTATGACTGTAGTCATTATGAAACATTTAATAAAACACAAAATCTGTATATTTTTCTGGCAACTTGAAACTTTGAGACTGTTTATTATTAATATAATCAAAAAACACAAACCATTTTTCAGTAAAAGCAGAAATAAATGTATGTGTTTCATTTAAAGAAAGTTGAGTTGCAATTTTGTCAGATATTATGTTATTCCATACTTTGGACTTCCATAATGCCAAAGATGGATTTTTTTTTACTCTTCCAGTTAAGAGCAATTAAAATTTTTGCAGACATTAAAAAAATAGATATCACCTCTTCACTCTGTTTACTAAGGTGTAGTTTTGGCCAATAATGTAAAAGTACAGAAGTTGGAGGTAATGGAATCTCATAACCTGTAATGTTTTTTATTTCCTGTAAGACTTCATGCCAAAAAGAATTTAATTTTTTACATGAAAACCAGCAGTGTAACAAAGTACCTATTTCTCCACATCTTTTCCAGCATATTGGTGTAGGTTTAAATTTACTTTTAAATAACCGTTCTGGGGTTAAATACCATCTGGAATAAAGTTTATAGTGTTGCAATTTCAAATTACTCGATCTAGTGTGAAACATACTATTAGACCATATAGCTTTCCATTAGTCCTCAGAAAAAATTATATCACAATCTCCGTGCCATCTTTCCTGTATGGGTTTAAATTTCTTCCAAGTATTATTCATTATTTGTAAATAAATTATTGCGGATAAACCTTTAATGTCTGTTTTCTGCTTTTTTATAAGATTTTCAAAGGGTGTTAAGTCTCAGTACTATTCTCCACAGACACTGCTTCTCTTTTCCCAACCATAAATACAGATGGCTCAAGATTTTGGAGACTGAAGCTAGGCTCTGTAAATTAGGCTGATTAAAACTAGGATTATGAAATACTAATAAATAGATTTCTAGTCTTGTTTATAGACTATGCTGCCATCATAAGGAAAATCTAAAGTATTTAGAGATTTTAAAAGACTTCACTGGTGGAAGATTATGTAACACATTTACTTATTTTTCACTACTAATTTCCCCACAAAAGTTAACAGGACAATACAGGAATCAAGGGAAAATCTGATGGATTTACTGCTTCCAGCCATGACCTCTTAAGTTTAACTGATGCTGGTTTTTACTATTACCGGCCTGATGGTGACACTGGAAGTCACCAACAATCTTGCCTCCGGCTCTAGAAAAAAAGTGTGCCAACCTTCCTGCACCCCATCTGTCAAGCATGCTAGACGGCCTTCTTGATTAGGGAAGAAGGAAGATCTCAATGTGGCCTGGTTAGTGAAGGCCAAGCAGCCACTGCAACAGAAGGAGCAAAAAGGGCAAAAGGAAGCCCAGATCCCTGTGCAACATCCAGCAAACTCCAATCCTAAATTTACACAATTTATCCTTGGAGTTTGTCCCCTCTGTTGTTGTTTCTCAGCTGCTCTGGAGATCTCTCTATTGCACTATAGGGGAACCAATAAAGATATTTTAGGATTGCACTCAGGTGCTTCAGTGGAGGTGAATTATTCCAAACAAGCAAGACCATCTGACATGGTTGCAGAACCAGAGGGAGCATGAGTCATGTTTGCTAAAGAACCGAGAGCAGCTCATACAAACATCAGAGCAGTCGGGGAGGGGAGGAGTGTATACCGGAACCTGCTTCAAACAGGATAAATATATTTGTGTGGGAAAAGTAGAAGGGTGGAACTAGGACTAATGCACTATGTTTGTCCTTCTAATAGAAACCCAGACACTGGTAATAATATACAGGTACATTCAGGGCCAAATGTGGTATTTGGGACATTAAAAGAAGCACAATAATTACAATGGAAGATTCAAGGGCTCTCGTCAGCTTGATCTTTCCCCACACATAGACTGGAGTCTTCAGTCTTTTAAGTACAGAAAAGTGTTACTGTCTAATTCTAAAAGGGTAGGAAAATTACTGTGAATATCCTTCATTAAAGCTTGTTCAACTCTAAAGGTCACCATAACACCTAAAGAACTAATCCTGAAAAATAATGAAAATCAGTTCTGAGTGTAGAGAGTGTGTTACTCAGGCAACAGAAACATTGACTAATTTCATCTCTCCCTTCCTTTGATCCACTGAGAATAACAGGGAGTTTGCTAAGAAAAAAAAGTCTATACACCACCCAACAGCAATTATTCAAACCATAAACATCAAAGCAGTTTATTTAGATCTCTTGGTCTTACTGTTGAAGCAAGAAACCAGGTAGGACTAGGGAGATCTTAACATTCTGAAGTGAAAAGAGCTTGCAGAGGAGAATCTTCCCCTTCCCTAGCAGCCTCCCAGTAAGCCAGTACTGACGTCCAGGGAGCTTGCCTGCACAAGGTGTCACATGCAGTCTGGGTGAAGTAAAGAGAGGGAATCTTCTCCCAGCTTGTGCTAGAGGACAGTCTGCGCCACTGAATTTTCACCATCACTACATGGGCAGGAGGGCTGCCCTTTCCCTGACCTTTACTGAAGCCCCCTCCTTCAATTTCACAAGGTATTTTGACCAGGAGGGCCCTTTGATCCTCACTACTGGCTTTTGGGCGCATGCAGGAGGATCCTGAGCAAAGGCAAGCTCCTCCTGCTCATGCATGATATAAACCAATCAGGATTGTATGATATAAACCAATCAGGATTGTATGAGCACAGCTACAAACAACAGCACAACTGTTCTGATCACGGTCTTACAGAAATCAGTTGCGGTAAGAATGGAAGAAGTATGCACAGTCCTATGGTTAAAAAAAAGTATGAACCAGTCCTAGATGCTGCAGTACTAGCCAAAGCATGCCCAAAGTATCAAGCAATAAAGTCTCTCTTCTGGCACACAGCCACAAGAGGAAGGATTGTGCTATTGAGACTGTACTTTGGCTTGAGGCCCAGCGCAACACACGTAGCACATGAGTACAGATTTGTCAGCTGGCAGCAGCACAGGGGCACTTCATGCTGCCCTACTGTGGGCAGAGCCACTAACTTCTTATGCACGACATCATTTAGCCTCACTGGAGATGTATATAAAGCCTGCGCCAGGCTCTCAAGTTTAAGTCACTTGGTGAACTTTTCCCTGGCTTTGACACAGAGGCACCAGATGTCTCTACCTCCCTTGCAGACACAGAGAAAACTGCAGCTCCATAAGTTTAGAACAGAAAGTACAAATGGATAAAATTGTCATCAGTCCTATCCGTCTCTGGATCTGCTTAAAAGATTTTTATCCCAGATCCTAGATTTCATTAGTCATTAGCTTCAGAATTCCCTTTGTATGAGTTACATGGTTCTTACCTCCAACAAGTCAATCATCCGTGTCATCTGAGAGTAGATAAGGACTCTGTGTCCTTGAGATTTTAATCTTGTCAACAGAATATCAAGGGCATAAAGCTTTCCGCTGTCTGTGATCAGGCTCTCTTTGTCTAAAAGGAAGGAAGAGGGGAAAAAGATAACTAAAAGCTTTACGCAAGGGAGCCATTGTAGCACTAGATAGAAGATTCATTTTTTTTAAACCACACCTTATTTGATTAATATAAAGATGCTCCCCAATAAGGAAGCCCTCACAAGTCATTTTCAAGTCTGTCATTCTGCAAAACCCAATGACTTCCCCCAAAGCCAGCCATTCGCATTGTGCTTTTTTCAGACAGTTAGACATTGCCAGGTTTAGCTACAGTTTTCCTATCTAACACAAGCAAAACAAATCATATCATACACGTGCAGTTCTACAAGGAAACAAAACACTATAGATTCCACATAAAACTTGTATACAAAATTGAGTAAACAGTAAATTCAGTAAATTAAATAACCAAAAAAGAAAAACACTTTGTCTGGCAGAACTGCAATTTTGTGGGAAATACATGTACCACTCCGCTATTTTTAGAGCTAATAGCACTGTCAGTTGCAGATAATTTATATTAAGCCAATTTGACCAACTTTGTGTCCAGATCTTACAAGCCTTGCTTACTAGACACTAAGCTCTGTGCTCATTAGATACCTATGGAAAACCGTCATCTCTACACCATCACCTCCTTTAGCTGGCTCACACTTTTGTTCCATCAAGCGGACACCTATAATCATATGCTGTGCATATCCTATGCATGTCCAGAGTGACATGGAATTGGATACTTGAAAGAAGTTCTGGCACCATGAGTTTCCCAACTTCACTTCTTGCTTCAGAGCTTCTCAGTTCATGGTGGCAAAAAACATTAAAATATGTGCACTTGGTTGTGCCTAATAAAGACTGCAGGCTGTCTAAATGATGCTGAAACAAATGTGCATTCAAAGGGGATTCATGATATCAAAGACTGATCAATTAAATCCTATCATTTTTTCATTTGTTTACTTAGCAGTATTATTCCAGAAGTGGCAGAAGTACTTTAAAAAACACCACATTTTGTTTGTCTGCTGTCTGCCTTGTATAAGGGAACTACTATTAGGGTAAGGTTGCTAAGGGCGGGATGGGGTGTAGGAAACAAATTATGTGGGTTGTTTTCATAGAATGTTTGGGTTGGCATATGGGGGAAGGAGATCTTCCCAGTGGGGCTCTTGACTTTCAGCAGCCCTGTGCTATAGGGATACTCTCTTGTATGGGTTTAGGTTTCTTCATGAATTTGTTTCAGAGGGCAACCGTGCTGGTCTGCAGTAGAACACGCCAGATTTGAGTCCAGTAGCACCTTAGACACCAACAAGATTTGGAGTATAGAAGCTTTCAAGAGTCAAAGGTCTCTGACAAAGGGAGCTCTGACGCTCAAAACCTTATATCGCCAAAATCTTGTTCATTTCTAAGGTGCTACTGGACTCGAATCTAGCTGTTCATGAATCTAAAAGCTGTCCATCAGACTTTACTAACATTTTAGAAGAGTTTTGACACTGATGTCCTCTGCAGTAGTGGATGACTGATGACAGAAAATGCTTATAATAACAGTCCCCGCAAATACAGACGATCCTACAACAGCATTACTGCAAAACAACCAAATGTTTAAATTATTTAAGGTAAAGGTTTCCCTTGCTCGAAAGCCAGTCGAATCTGACTCTAGGGGGCGGTGCTCATCTCCGTATCCACGCCGAAGGGCCAGCGCTGTCCGAAGATGGTTCTGTGGTCATGTGGCCAGCATAACAAAACGCCAAGGATCACGTAACGCCGTTACCTTCCCACCAAAACGGTACCTATTTATCGACTTGCAATTTCTTGCTTTCAAACTGCTAGGCTGGCAGGAGCTGGAACAAGAGACGGGAGCTCACTCTGTTACGCGGCACTCAGGTCTTGAACTGCCGAGCTACTGATTTTCCGGTCTGCAGCTCAGCGTCTTAACCACTGAGCCACCTATTTACTTCTAGGTAAATTGGTCATTTCTGGGTTTTCAGCAAATCATAGTTTGTCATTACATCTGGATCAGTAAAGTGTAGTTTGTACAAGCTCCACAAACAGGGTTCTGGGGTGAAAGTATCCCACAAACAAACCCCAGGCTTTTTAAAGGCTTGTTTATGTGTAAGCATAGTTTTGAGTTATGCCTGAACCAAGTCATAACATTAGTAACTATGAACACAGGAATGGCCAAACCATTTCCCCTTACTACAGAAGCCAGAAATCAGGTACAGTAAATGACAGGCAGGGAGTGGATTTAAAAGTGCTTTTAGCTCACAGAGAAAATATCCTACTATCACCACCAGCACCTTTTCTATCTATAGCAAACTGATATAAATTAGTAACTGTGGTTTTAAATACGCTACTTTAGGCTGCCTAAATTCACTAGGAAATAAGCAGAAAACCACATAGCATAGTACCTTTTGACCTGCCACCTAACAAACATATTGTTTCTAAACTGTTACACCAAACATTAAATTATTTGTCCTCTGACTGAACTATAGCTCTCTGTCATCTCCAACAGGACTAAAAAGGGTATGAATAATTAATATGGTATATATTATCAAAGCTCTAATTCTAGCTTCCATAGGATTCATAAAGAATATTAAAAAGGAAAGAATGTTCACCTTTTTAAACTGTCTTGCTTTCATTAAAAATGGGAAAAATACTTTTAATTAGGCTGAACTGAGCTTAGCTGGTAAATGCGAGGGTGCCATGGATGCTGTCCATGGAAGAATCAAAATAACAGCTTAAGAAAATATCACCAAAGAGATTTTGTTGAGAAATATTGTTTTTACCTTAGTTCCTACTAGGGAATTTGAAAACAACCCCTTGATAATTTAAAAATGTAGAAGAAAAATGCTAAATCCTGGTTTCTAGTTTCTCCCCTCCCTCAGAAGTCTGCAGGGCATAACAGGGTCAATGAAGAGCTAGCTAGGTCTCACAGTAAACAACCAGTGAAGTTGGTACTGTTTATCAACGTAAGAAGGACTCAGACACTTCCTGCCATTTAATCCAAGACCATTTTTCTTTCAAAGAACAGGAAAAGCCTCAAGAGATTCCCACAGTGATCACAAGTGGGAACACTGAATATGAGAGAGGACAGAGTTAACTGCAATCGCAGCTGTTCTGGTGCTCATTTCAATATTCACCACACTGAACTGAATCACTCCTTGAATTGTTATTAATGTCTAAAACAAGCTAGATCTTATCTACCTTCACATCCAGTGGTCTTTTTTTTTCATTTTCAATCTGTTGTAACTTTTTTCCTCAGTGCTTCCTGGTATGAATCTAAACCTACATTTATAAATTCCCAGTTTACTGTAGATCCCTCCCGAGATTCCTACTTGAGTCAACCTGGCTCTTTGGAGCCCATATACTGAAAACTGTGGTCTTCTGTGTGTTTTTATGATTGTCGTTTTATTTATATCGTAAGCTGCCTTGAGGTAGAAAGTGGCTACTAAATGTTTTAAATAAACTATAAATAAATAAATGGGAGCGCACATATTTTAACAAAATAAGGCAAGGTTGGACATTAGGAATTCTCTTAATAGTTTCACCCCAACCTTAACAATTAATTATAAATGCATTCAGAAATACATTTTACAGGACATTTCCCTTTTTGGTCTCCTTCTCTTCAGCTCTCCCATGATCTGACAATGTAAGCATCTTCACTTTCATGTGTCTACTTATAGCCATTTCACATTTTGTCTCTTCTTTTACAAGCAGTTATTAATACACAGCAATGCAGACAGAAATAGCATGGAGATATATGTAAGCACAGGACAGCAACTCTATATATACTACGCACAGTTAACGAAAACACAAATCCTATGTGCATGCATCCTTGATACCCTTCATTTTATGTTCTAGCATGCTGTTGCACAATACATGGGTCAACATTTGAGCAGCTATAGCAATAAGATGAACAAAAACATATCCTGACATGTAACATATATAACTGTTCAGTCTGCTGCATTCCATGTCCATTAAATTATTCAATCACAGGACTGCAACCCACCTGGTATCCTGATGAAAGACCAGCCATTTTGAGGCCTGATCCCTAACAATCCTCCAGGATATTCTGGGAAGAACTGAGAACACCTTTTAAGCCAGCCAGCTGCTAATTCAGGTGCACCATGCAATATACACTGCTTTGCTTCAAGGCTTCCCCCTTCTTTAAGTGCCCGACGCTCATACTCTGCACTCCGATCATTGCAGTAGAAGTCCAGCGGCACAGCAGTTACCTACAGATTAAACGAGTAAAATTATATTGGGGATGATAATTAAAAAGCAGTAATTAATTAGTTTCAGAACACAATGTGGAAGCAAAGAAGTTATAAAACCATAAAAAACTTTCTATTCAACTTGCAGCCAGTGAATGAGGCAAACAAGAGGTGATATTGCAGATGTTCTGCTGTGATGCATCAACTTTCTTTCTTAGGGAAGCCATTGCTATTCTTGATGCTTACTATGCCTTAGCAGTGTACTGAAGCACAAGGATTTAGGATTTGGACTGTCTCTAACCAGCTTCTGCACTGAAACTATAGAGCAGAAGCAATACTATCAAAGTTGCATTCATCAGTTCAGTTTATTGCCACACATCTAAAAGCTGCTTTGCACACAATCTCCACTGATCCCTTTGGGGGGATGGGGAGAGAGCTTGGCCTGCATCTGTGTTCTAGTGCACCAACAGCAGCGGTGGCAGAGCCTGTTCTCCTGTAGCCCTCATGGACAGATCTCAGAAGGCACATGACCATGTTGAGGTTGCAAATACCACCACCAGATTCTGAATTTTTGTACTTTTAAAGATAGAATGCTTTCTTTAGACTTGAGAGTCAAACTGGAAACTGTCCCGGGCTATCCAAACATGAAGTTCCATTTCCATATTTAGAATGCCAAATTTTTTAGTTTATCTTTGCACACCACCTTCCCTACTATCAGCTTCAGTATGAATTATCCTGCCAAATGAACAGCATTGCCAACGCAAGAATCTAAGCTGTATACCAAAGCAGCTATCTTGGACCATCTCCATCATTTTAATTCTTGCTGCTATCTGGATAGGGCAGACTGTTAGCCAAACAGCTGTCTCCTCAAATGGCTGAACAGTCTCCTGATAAGGAGCCTGTTCCACCAGACAAGGTTGCCTTTTGTAGAAAAACAAAAAGCTAAAGTACCCTCTTTATCTCTGCTCAACAGGCTATAAGGCAAGACCATGGTACCATCCTGCGCAGCAAGTCACTGTTCCCAAACACACTCAGGTTCTCACAGCTAGCGAGTGAAAGCCAAGGCAACAACAAGTAGAACCAAAATACAGTGAGACAGATATGGAGTTATAATCTCTGCTTACTTATCTGCACAGTAGATATTGGGCACGCCTCAGCTAAAATATTAAGAATCATCGAACAACTCCATGTTAGTGGACAAATCTAGGCAGGAGGGATGACTGTACTATCATGGAATGTACTATAGGCCCTCTATAAACAAAGATTAAAATTTTAAAAACATACAGCAGTCATAAGAACATAAGAGAAGCCAATGTTGGATCAGGTCAATGGTTCATCCAGTCCAACACTCTGTCACACAGTGGCCAAAAATACCAGGTGCCATGAGGAGGTCCATCAGTGGGGCCAGGACACTAGAAGCCCTCCCACTATTCCCCCCCCCCAGCACCAAGAATACAGAGCATCACTTGCCCAAGTCACTGTTTACACATCCAGAATTAAAACAAGTAATCACCTAAGCTACAGTTCTTCAAGAAGGAATAGACTCCGCAGCTTCTTAATAAGCCTATTAAACTCCCATGTGAAAAGGGGATAAGACATTGCCCCCAAAATGATCCCAACGGTATAAGCACATGCCAGAAAACACATTCAACAAAACAGCATGGACCAGAAGACCAGGATTCCACTCCCACCCTGCCCTGCCCCATTTCACGGCATATGGAAGAGTCAAGTTCTGGAACAGGAGCTAGTCATCTCTGGATTTCTTTGTCCTCTACTTCACTGAGCCACCCTGCTATTTTACAAGACACTATGTTACAGAAGATATGAGAAACACTGTGTAACTTGGTTTTCACCAGAACTTCTTAATAGGCCTTTGCTAATAGTCAGAAAAATGTTCACAGAGAGTGAAGAGAAATTGGAGATATCCATATAGCATTGCATGTGATTAGATGAAGTTTTGATATGTTTGAGATTCTCGAAAAGGTACTGTGAATTTCACCTGTCCAAATAATTCCATACTATCACAAGCCCAATGTGAAGCATTTGTACCACAATGAACAAAAACAAAGGTCATCACTGTTTGCAGTCTCTTAAGAGTTAGATGCTAGGAAAAAATGCAGGCAGCAGGAAAATAGGAAGACCTAACATGAGATGGATTGACTCACTAAAGGAAGCCACGGTCTTCAGCTTGATAGGATGTTTTGGAAGTCATTATTTCATTGGGCTGCCCAAAGTCAGAAGTGATGGCACATCACACACATGAGATTTAGAGGAAGTGCAAAATTATTAATCAAGCCAGGGTAATATTAGGCAGTGCACAAGGGATGGAACCTGTGTGCCTGATATTCTGTGTTTCACGTATGGTGCAAATTAAAAAAAGAATAGCAGTGTGGCATTGCAGTGTACACATTTGAGATAGAGACACTCAACTCAACTCTTTTTTTTTTTTACTGTCAGCTGCCCTGAGCCTGCCTCGGCAGGGAGGGCAGGAGACAAATCGAACTAAATAAATAAATAATACACTGGCCTATGGGAACACAAACAATTCAAAGATGTCTTATTTTGGGACAATGAGCTCAGAAACCAGTTACTTGATGCTTGTCAAGAGGGCAGAAATAGGCAGTTTCAACTGATAAGAACAGGATGGTCTTTGGGGAGTTTGCTACTTCCTAGTCAAAAGCAATGCTATGAAAAGCACAGTCACAAGTAATGCAAACAGCACCTAAAAGGATATCCTACATACTATACTGCCATCTGCAGTCAAGAAAATGACAAACCAGGTAAAGATTTATCCGATGGAGTGTGCCAAGCATTCACTCTTAAGCAAAGTGTGCAGTGAGCTTCAAAGCTCCTAAGTCTACTGCTGCTCAATGAAGTACAGCCTCACAGTCTTAAAAATTCTGTTTAGGTCTTAAATGAAAATGAAGCATAAGGAATCTTTTTAAAAAGTTGTTTTCTTTCCACTCAGGAGGGATTTAGAAGTTCCAAAAATAATCCTCGAGAAAGACCACACAATATAATATTGAACAGATGTTATGCACACTGTTCATAGGTATGAGTGCAAAACCCCTGAAACCATGCTACAATGCTCTGCTAAGCCATCCTAGAGCAAGTCATTCGTATGTATTTATTTATTTATTCAATTTTAGACCTCCCTCCCCCGTACTTGGGGCTCAGGGCAGTGTATAATATTCAAGTTACAATCACAATTAAATTTAAAATAGTTAAAAACAGTAAAACAATTTCAGTAACCATTTCAGATGGCATCCAAAACAGATTGCTTGCCCCAAAGGGGGGAGTGAGCAGAAAAAGAGGCCAGGCTAATTAAAAAACGTTGCTGTTCTCAACCACAGGCCTGGCGGAACATCTCTTCCTTACAAGCCCTGCAGAACTGCCTATTCTCACCTTAGACATAATGAAAACTACCCTACTTTGCAAAGAATATTCCCAGTCCCAGAATCATTGCTCAAGTGGATGAAGCAACAGGTTGCTGTTGCTAGGGATACCTTTGCTCAGTTACATCTGGCATGGAAGTTGTGCCTAATACTGAATACAGCTAATCTGGATACAATGCTCCACACTAGGATTGCCTTTGAAGACAACTTGAAAACTTAATTTAGTAAAAAACGCAGCAAAATGTCCTGGTTTCTGACTGGGACAAATAGGACCACTCATGTTATTGAGATAACCTAAACAGCAACATCGGCTGCCAGTATGTTTCCAGGTTTTAGTCAAGATTCTGGTTTTAACCAATAAAGCCCTTAATGGCTTAGGACCCACATACTTACTAGACTGCCTCTTTCAAAATGAGCTCACAGGGGCATTTTGTGCCTTGTAGCAGGAATTGCTTACTATCTCTATAATCCTGACTGTGTCAGCCCAAACAAGGGTTTTTCCCCAGTCTAATGGAACGGGCTGCCCAATGAAATCAGCAGTGTATTATTGTTCAAAAGAAAGTGCAAAGGAGAGGGTTTAAGAACAATTTTTGGTTGATTTAGTGTGGTTTTTGCCAGTGAGCAAGTATTTTTTTGAAATGCTTGTAACATTAATGAATATGAGTTTTATAAAAGTTAAAGGTAAAGGTTCCCTTGCTCGAAAGCCAGTCGAATCCGATTCTAGGGTTGCGGTGCTCATCTCCGTTTCAAAGCCGCTGTCCGAAGACGTTTCCATGGTTATGTGGCCGGCATGATTAAACACCAAGGCGCACGGAACGCTGTCACCTTCCCACCGAAGTGGGAAGTTTTATACGCTGCCTTATTTTCCTGTTTGTCTTATGGAAACAAGGTATATTCATATTTCAAATAAATAAATGCTTAAAGTTTTGGAGTGCCAAGGAGGGCAGCTGAGGTGCTTATTATATTCTTTGCCTCATCTGCCAGCACATAGGTATCTATGGCTCAATTCAGATAACGCCCACAGACGTATTACTACTAAAACAAATACAGATCAGTAAGGGGACATTTGGGTGACCTGGTGATAAGGGCCTCCTGCTCTCTGCCTGCTTCTATTTGATTATTGCTCTCATTGCTTCTCTATGCAGCATGGGGATTTATTGCTCTGCTATCACTTTCAAATCAACAGTTGACATCACACAGAAGAGTACAAGCAGATGTTCACACCAGTGGAACCTTTCCAGACAACCCTCAAGCATATTCAGGGTGGAGAAGATTTTCTGACAACAGATGGTTAATTGTATCTATTAACTTAATTGTTGCTGATTAAGGCTTTTCATATTATGACAGCAAACAATAACAGCTTGCAAGAAACTAAAAGACTTTCACATTTTATTGAACAATAAAAAGTAGTTAATATGTAAGACACATTGGCGGGTGTCCTATCATTCTGCTCAGCAAAGTATGATGTTTTCCTTCAGCCCAAGGAGGGGAAGGTTCAGTGTTACAGCACCTGCTTGACATGCAGAAGGTCCCCAGTTCAGTCTCTAGCATCTCCAGTTAGGAGGATCAGGTGATGTGAAAGACCTCTACTGGAGATCCATTACCAATCTGAAAGACAATACTGACCTTGATGGACCAATGGTCAGATTCAGTATCAGGCAGTTTCATGTATGCAGGGAGCCTTCCTCTAAAAGCCACTGACGCTGGAGGAAGGTGACCAACTTTGCAGAGTGGAATGGTTTGACACACACTATTCTCTCTCTGTCATCCCCCCTCCCATTTCCTTGGCATTTGAAGTTTCCTCTCATTTAGCCTTGTTCTCCAAATTTATACTACCATGGAGTTTGTAGAGCACTGGAAATCCGGTGATCATGAAGTATCTCAAGTGGATAATACTGTAGTATTAAATAGTTTTCTTCACTGTGCCCCTAAATATCTATTTACTTAATAATGCAGGCACATCTTACTACCTTAAGACACAAGAAATCGGAGAACAGATTCTCTGCTCTGGCATTAAAGGACATTTTTAAATAAAGAAGAAGAGAAGATATTGGATTTATACCCCGCCCTTCACTACCCATAGGTGTCTCAGAGTGGCTTACAAATTCCTTTCCTTTCCCCTCCCCACAACAGACACCCTGTGAGGTAGACGGGGCTGAGAGAGCTCTGACAGAAACTTGACCAATAGGAAAAGAGGAGGGCTTGGAATAAAAGATATGGAGCAGCAGGAAAAGCTGTTCTTCTTCCCAGAGGGCAGAGCCAGAAGGAAGGCTGCTGCAGGGAAGAGACACTCATCCTGAGGGAAGGGTGAGTAGTCTAGTGTTACTTGGAATATTGAGCTAGGGACAGTATATATTCAGACGCATAAGGGCATTTGATTTCTTTTCACCCACTTACTGTTATTCTGCACCTTGTTGTTTGACCTCCTATAAAATAAACCTTTTCCTTGTTGTACTCTGCCTGGTCCTCACGCCTATTACTCGGACAAAAGGGAGGTCTGAAGGTCTTGGGAGGGTGCTCTGGGCCTTCTCAAAGGATCCTAAATCCAGAGTGGTGGCAGCGTCAGGTGACATCCCACTTGAGCCGTGACACTCACTTTTTCCCCTACACAGCAGTTCACTCTCACGAATACAAATTTTTACATTCATATGCAGTGAGAAAGAATATTGTTATTATTAAGGAATTATACTTAATATGGATATGGAGCAAGAAAAAAACCTCAATTCCTCTTCTATGTTGCAATTTAGAGTCATTAACAAGGTGAAATGGCCCAAAAAGCTTGCAAGACGTACTAGGCTAGGCAGAATTTCTAATCTGTACTTCCTGAAATTTTGAGCGAGGTTGTATGACCAACAACGAACAGTGAGTCGAGTGAAAGCGAAACACTGGCAACTTAAAAAGAAAGCCCCCCCCCCCGAGAACGGCGAGAAAAGCGAGCGGGGGAGGGCCCACTCCCATACATATGAACTAAAAAGCGATTTAGCAAGGGGGGGACGGAATGAAAAGCGTTGAAATCTGTTTTAAGAACCTTACCAGAGCGCGGATAGGCGTTGGGTGAATTTCAGAGACTTTAGCAAGTTTTGACAAAAGTAAACAATCCATAAAAATGGCGTGGAAGAAAGCAGAGA
>NW_015161956.1:182203-186161 GCF_001447785.1 Gekko japonicus
TAACCTGGTCCTCCGGTTCCAAGGGGTCCCTGAACTAAAAGACGAGAATCTAAAACAAATTTTGAGCGATGCATTAGCTTCAGTTACAGACTTAAAAGCGGAATACCTTATAAGCGAAATGGATGTGGTCTATAGGGCCTATTCCATCTACATCAAGAAAAATAATCTGCCTGGCGAGATAGTGGTTAGATTCTTGAAGAGACACGCGAAGGATTCTATCCTGAAAGCAACTACAGGAACACCCCTGAAAATTGGAGGCAACACCATCAGGATTTTAAAAGACATCCCATTTGAAATAAGGAAGAAGAGGAAGAAGTATAAAGAATTAATCCTTTTTTTACAAACAAACAGCATTTCCTACAGATTGTTAACCCCCGAAGGCATCATTTTCAAACTGCAGAACAAAAAAAGAAAAAATTGACTCTGTTTCCAAAGCGCGTGAGTTCCTGAGATTGCAACTGGAAGAACCAGCTGAGGATGCTAAAGAAGAAGATGACAGCAAATCTAGCGGTGAACTGGACTCTATGTCTTCCGGCGAGGATTCTGCTTCAGAAAAGGGGGCGGCTGTCCCTAAACGAGAATATCAATTGAGGATTAGAAAAGATAAAGCAAAGTGAAGGTTGAAGGACTCTGAATGGTGCCTTAAAGCATGTGATATAAATGATGCTCTTGGGGTTGTCTTTAAATAGTTAAAAAATGGTTAAAAAGATAAATAATTTAGCTTAATCGACTATGTTCAATGTAATGTAAGCATTTTAGACTAACACTTATATAAGCTGATGTAATGATCTCCTACACTTGGGGTTTTAGTTAGTAGTGGTTTTCTTTCCTTTCTCCATAGATGTAGATGTTCCCTACCTATTTTTCGTTTTAGTTTGTAGTTTATAGAAAATGCAATAAAAATCCCCTCCAGGGAGCAAAAAAACAACAACACAAAAAACCCCAACATACTAGGCTAGGCAGAATTCCTAATCTGTACTTCCTGAAATGTAGATAGACTCAGGTGGGTAGCCGTGTGGGTCCGAAGCAGCAGAACGAAGTTTGAGTCCAGTGGCACCTTTAAGAACTACAAAGTTTTATTCAAGGTATAAGCTTTAATGTGCAGGCACACTTCTTCAGATACAGTATCTTCAGATACAGTATCTGAGGAAGTGTGCTTGCACATGAAAGCTTATACCTTGAATAAAACTTTGCAGTTCTTAAAGGTGCCACTGGACTCAAACTCTGGCAGAGTTCAGACTGGCAGTTTGCCCCGATATAGGCGCATGTGAGGAACGTTTCACAAGCAGATTAAAGGGGCCGTTCACACAGGCACATCTGTCCGGCGTTCCCCACCCGTACTTAACCCATCTTGAAGCGCTTGCCTCCCGGGTTTAAAAGATACCTGGTGAAAGTGGTAGCAAACCCTGGAGAGCCCGTTTATCCCACTTCATTCCGCTTGCCGGAAGTGTGGACGCTAACCGCTAAAAGCCGGGAACAGCCTGCGTTAATAATGTGCACCGGCTGTTTATGCTGACTGACCTCCTAGCCTCACTCTGGCACCAGGAAGGTGCAGGTGATTGCCTTGAAGAGGGGGTAGTGATGTGGCCGGATGTGCCTATGGCCCACAGAGGCCGAATCCCACCCTATTTGCCGCTGCACCTAGGCACCCAGGCGTCTGCCGCGAGGAAAATGCCACTTACAGCTGCGCCTCTGGGCCAACAGTGTGAACGCTCCCTTGTGCCTCCTCCTGGTATGCTCCCACAGCAGTCCACGCAGCGTGACCGGGAAAACCCGGAACAGTTTGTTCCAGCTCTTTTTTGCAACGACTCCCTCCTGCTTCAAACGGCCAGTCTGAACTCGGCCTCTGTTTTTCTAAAGTGTAGTTTCACATGCTATGGATGCCCTATGCAGACACTATATTTGATGGAGAGAACAAGACTGCATCCACCCACCTAACACTATATTTGGGGGAGGGGCTTAAGCAGTAGAGCACCTGCCTCCATGTAGAAGTACCATGTTCAACCCCTGGCAGCTCCAGCAGCCTGCCTGAAACCCTAGAGCAGTTTCAGTCAAAGTAGACTTCAATGAGCTATACAGAGTAATGGTCTGACTTGGTATAAGACAGCCTCAGATGTTCAGGGGAATGTTAGACAAAACCCATGCAGATCAAGAGTGAGCCACAGGCTACAAAACTAAAATATGTGGAATTGTATGGATCAACCCCATGTGCATATGATACCATGCAACCATGATATACAATATACAAATGTCAGGTGAGGATGAGGCAGGTGTCATCCCATGATCGCATGAAAGGTAACAGTGCCTGGATTTCTAATATCTAAGCAAAGCCAAAACATCTTTTGGAAAACAGAACAAAGAGGAGCAGAAAATTAAAAATTCAATGAAATGCAACACAAATCAAATGCTTTGGAAATAATTTAGTAGTGCTGGTCTTCTTGCTATAATACATATTCAGAAGAGAGTAGAAAGACAGTTTTTAAATACATACCTTTGGGCTTACTACACACAGGAAGGGTGGCAGCTCTGTGATTTGACAACACTGTTTCCATGAGGTAGCTGATCGTTGATGAATGATGTAATCGGAATAGCCAATTACTGCTTTACAGTGGCTAGTGAACACAAGGTTCTGAAAAAACAACAACCCCACAATAAATTTCAAAAAGTTTACAACGACTTAAGAATTTCTTCCGTACCAATTGTATTGCATGTAAGAAATGATAGTTTCACAAAATTATCAAACGTTTTACAGTATGGTCCTTTTCCCCTAAGATAACAAACTCAGGCCATTGCCACTAATTAATTATCTTTTAAAAACTGATACTGATGAGCAGTACGGTGGAGCATAATTACCACAGAATGTCATTAATAAAGTACATTAAAGTAGAGAAAAAAATGACTTTTCTTGACCATAAAGATTAATTAGTAGCCGCCCTGAGCCTACCGGGAGGGCGGGATAAAAATCTAAATAATAAATAAATAAATAAATAATTTGAAAGTTCTGAAACTTATATAGATGTTGAATGTTAACTTTCTCAATGATATTTTCAAAATATACAGATAAAAATGCAGACTAGGGAGACACATATTCAGTCACTTCTTGGCCTCATACGCAGAAGCATAAGAGCGGAGAACCATGAAAGCATGGCTAAGATACCAACAGCTTTGAAACTTGATGGAATGCAGTTGAGGAGATGCAAATGGATGCCTCCATACCGGGGATGGTTATCATGGCTTGTATAGCCACTGTAGTATGATTCCACAAACTACTCCATGGAGAGGCACCAGTTGACACAACCAGCAATTCCAGGCAATCCCTGTTTGGTTAAGAGTTCTCTGGTGACCCAAGGTGTACTCTTACAAACAACCACACAGATGGCAAAAAGCATCTCAATCAGGTCTAGACGCAAAGTCAGAAGAAAATCCTAATTCACCTGCATTTCAGCAACAGGATTTATGTCCAGTTTTATCGTTTAGATGAACCTGACCACTATTACTCTCAAGCACTGCAGCTGATGTTCTCTTCTCTGAAAGTCCACTCTTATACAGTCAAGTGGGAAAAACAGGTTGCTTACCTGTAACTGGTGATCTTCGAGTGGTCATCTGTGCATTCACACCCATGGGATCTAATGCGCACACGCTGGATTGATCGGTGCTTTAGCAAGCTCTTTTAACAGATTTTCGCGCCCAGTCCCTCCGGCATGCGCAGGAACCCCACCGCGCATGCCCAGAGGGGTAGGCACGGACATCCCGCCAGTTCCTTCAAACCGCCACAAATCAACCCCTATTAAAAATGTAGAAGCTGACAGCAGCGGGGAAGGAGGGCGGGTGGTGTGAATGCACAGATGACCACTCGAAGATCACCAGTTACAGGTAAGCAACCTGTTTATCTTCGACGTGGTCTCTGTGCTTCACACCCATGGGAGATTAGCGAGCAGTAGCCTACCTGGAGGAGGGT
>NW_015161956.1:188275-201451 GCF_001447785.1 Gekko japonicus
CTCACATACTCATCCACCCAGATTCACTTCCAAAACCCCTCCCCCTCACGCTAGAAGTTTGAGGTCGCATGTTGCGAGTTCCTCAAAGGGCTTCCTCAGTGAGCTGGCGGAGAACTAGAAGAAGGTCCCAGGGAGCAACTAGAGTTTTGACAGGAGGGTAGAGACGCAATAAACCTTTTAAAAAACGTTTTGAGATCGGATGGGAAAACAAAGTGCATCCGTCAACTGGAACATGGTAGGCCGAAAGAGCGGCCAAATAAACTCTCAATGATGAATGGTATATTCCCGAGTCAGCTAGGGAGAGGAGGAATTGGAAAACTCTTTCGAGACCAACTGAGGTGGCTCAAGGAGCATCATCACCTAGGGAAGAACAGAACCTTTGCCATTTATAATTGTAGGACCTCCGCGTAGTAGGTTTCCTGGAATTCAAGAGAATGTTCGCTACGCGGGTGGAGAAGTCAGTGACATTATTCTCCATGCCATCAGTTTCAATTGTGGTATGTTGTGATGTAGGAGAGGGGAGTCGGAGAGGAGGAGGTGGTCCTGGGCCGGAGGGAATTGATGGTATATCCCTTGTGATAACTCGAGGACTGTTGAAAACCAAGGTTGTCTCGGCCACCATGGGGTTATCAAGATGCAGTCCATGGCGTCTCTGAGTATTTTGCGGACCACTCTCAGAAACAGAGGTAAGGGAGGGAACAGGTAAAGAAGTCCTGTGGACCAAGGGTAAAGGAGACCGTCTCCCAGAGATTGTGGATCCCTGCCTCCCCGACTGCAGAACAGAGGACACTTTTTGTTGTTTCTGGTGGCAAAGACATCAACTTGGGGAGCTCCCCAATTGTGGAAGAGTGGGAGGAGGTATGTTGGGTTCATCCCCCACTCGTGAAGGCTGAGTCCTGCTCGACTCAGATGGTCTGCCTGCACGTTCATGTGTCCGGGAATGTGAGTGGCTGCGAGCAAATTGTTGTTGGCGATGCAAAGCTCCCACAACTGGATGGCAAGGTTGCAGAGGCGTAGGGAAACAGTGCCTCCCTGTCTGTTGACATAAGAAAGTGCCGTGGTGTTGTCCGTGAGGACCGTGACACATTTTCCCTTGATTAAAGGTAGGGAGCTGGTGACAGCGTGTTGTATAGCCAGGAGTTCTAGGAAGTTTATGTGTCACTTCCTCATCTGCGCGTCCCATTTGTCTCCAACAGAAAGGCCCATGGAGTGTGCACCCCATCCTGCCAGGGAAGCATCCGTCGTTATGGTGACTTCGGGTGATGGAGGGTGGAAGAGTGCTCCCTGGAGGATATTCGAAGGGAAAGGCCACCAAAGTAACGAGTCCCGTATGCTGGGAAGAGGGGATAGGACGGTGTGTGCGTTTTTCGACAGGTCATAGTTGTGGATAAACCAGAGCTGTAAAGGACGCATTTTGAGTCTGACAAAGACGAGAAACGACGTAGTTGCAGCCATCAGGCCAAGCAGCCTCTGAATCTGGAAGGCAGTGATGGAGGGCTGGGAACGGATGACAGTGGCTAAGGAAATGATATCTGCCATCCTGTCGTGGGGCAGGTAAGCCATGCATGTCTTGGAATCCAGTATAGCGCCAATGTACTGTATCCTCTGGACCGGGCACATTTGAGACTTTTGCCGATTGACTTGTAGGCCCAGATTCTCCAATAGTGCCAGAGTCTCTGTGACGTTTGAGACCAGGGCGTTCTTGGAAGGCACAACCAGGAACCAATCGTCGATATATGGGTAGATAGAGACACCCCGGAGACGGAGGAAAGCTGCAACCACAATCATGGTTTTTGTGAAGACTCTTGGGGCGCTGGAGAGGCTGAATGGAAGGGCCATATACTGGTAATGCTATTGACCAATCACACAGTGTAGGTATTGGCGGTAGGAGGGGTGGATGGTAAGGTGGAAGTACGCGTCTTGTAGGTCGAGGGTGGCCATCCAGACATGTCTCCAAAGCAATGGCATGATCTGTTGTAGGGACACCATGCGAAAGCGGTGATAGGTCACAAAACGGTTCAGTTCCCTTAGGTCTAATATGGGTCGAACGCCACCATCTCGCTTCGGGACTGTGAAGTATCGGGAATAAAACCCCGTCCCGTGGAGGTGTGGTGGTATATGTTTGATGGCTCCCTTCTGCAGAAGGACGGACACCTCCTCTAGGAGAGGTGGGGAAGGGGGCGTGGAGACGACGACAGGAGTATTGGGGTTCTGGTGGAACTGGATTTGGTAGCCTCGGGTCAAGATGGACAGCACCCACTTGTCTGAGATGATGCGACACCAACTTTGAAGAAAAAGTGACAGACGGGTTTGAGGTGACTTGGAAGTCAAAAACCCTGCTTGGAAGGTTTGGTCTGTTTGGTGCGGGAAGGCGGATTTTTGGCCTCCCAAAGATGTTCGCGGTCTCCATTGTGTGTCCGGAGACTGGCGACTTGGGGTACGCCTCTGCCAGGATCTTGACCAGGTGCAGGGACAGTATTGTTGGCTCGCAGAGGATGACACCCCTAGGGCTCGAGAAGCTTTTATGCTTTTGTCTAATTCTTGTAAAGTAGAATCAGTAGTGGCATTGAAAAGTCCCAGGCCATCAAATGGATGGTCTTCCACATAAGATCTAGTATCCATGGGCAGATTAGTATTGCGGAGCCAGGAATGTCTCCTAAGAGCAATTGCAGAGGCTATTGTTCTGGAGGATGCCTCAAGGACATGCTTAGTAGTGTTGAGCTGTTGTTTTGCCAACACCATGCCTTCCTTTTGGATGACTCTGCCTGCCTGGAGTTTGTATTCTGGGAGGTGGGTAAGAAGTTCGAAGAACGATTCCCAGAGAGTATATTGATACCTATTCATACAGGCCAGGTAGTTAGTGGCCTTGACTCCCAATGCTCCCATGGAGTAGAAGCGTCTGCCAAAGGCATCCAATTACTTACCTTCCTTGTCAGAAGGTGCAGAGTGTGTCCTCTTGGATTTAGAGGAAGATGTTATCACCATCGAGTTTGGTTGAGGGTGTGAGAATAAGAATTCGGCATCTATCTCTTGGACCCTATACATGTGGTCCAGTCGTCGCGTGGATACTGGGGCTGACAAGGGTTTTAGCCATGGTGCCTTTGCTGCCTGCAAAAGGAATGAAGACATGGGCAATGCCAAGGTGGAAGAGGTATCAAAGCTGGACTATATCAAAAACGGCATCTGTTGCCTGCGTATGTTGCTAGACGACAAAGAGGCCTAAAGAGTGGGCCATTCTTTTCACTAAATCTGTGTATGACGTAAGGTTGTCGGATGAGGATATGGGTAGGTCCTCAGCGACATCCTGGTTGGGAGATTTATGGTCAGGAGAGGTATGAGCCTCAGATGCTTCCGTATCTGAGTCTTCTTCCATGGAGTCAGAGGAGTCTTGGTGTTGTATTTGGACCGAAGTGTCCTCTTGACAAGCTATAGGTTTTGGTGGAACGACAAGGTTTGGAGTGACCTGAGGGTTGGGAGGACAACTTGGTTCCGGACTATGGTGGGAAGGATCGTCTGCAGGAGGGCAAGACAGAGATGCCGAAGGTCTCGATTTGTGAGGCGACCTTGATCTATGAACCGAGTGGGATGAATAGTGATCCCAATCAGAATAGCCCGCCGGAGTCAACCACAGCATGGATGGTGGATAAGCCCCGTACAGGTACCTCAACTGTTGTTGATCCCACGATATCGGTGGTGGAGGGGGCAGGAAGACTCAGGGGGATCGACTTCTGGACCGTGGACGTCTGGGAGACAAAGCAATAGCTTGTCTGTGAGAACCGTCGTAGTCTCTGTCGTCGATATCGACAGATTGGACATTGAGACGCGGAGGATGACGTTGCGCGCTGCAAGAAGCGTGTTGGTACCAACGTGTTTCGACATTGGGAGCCTCCGATATCATCGATGCCGACGAAGTAGAAGGAGAGGGAGAAGGCTCAGCACCTGTTGGTGACTTAGAAGCTCCACCGTCTCGATGTCGGAGTAAGGACGCTCCACTTGTTGGATGGGGGAATCCAATAGTTGTATGGTCGGTATCGGTAGAGGGAGTTGGGCCTCCGATATCGATACTGCCATTGGAGCGGGAGGCACTATAGGGGCATCACCCAGTGCAGGCACCGCTTCCTTCCCCTTCTTCGCCGCCTTAAGGGACTTTAAGGTGCCCTTCTTCGCGGACTTTGATCTTTACTTGCCTTGGCTTTTTTCTTGATTGGTGTGGAGGCGGAAGATTGCGCCCTCGATGCCGGGAGCTTCGGTGTTAGGCGATCGGAGGCTGGTCTCGATGCCGGAGCTGTCGACGTTGATGTTCTCTCCTCCATCGCTGAGGTAGGAGTAAGGGCTGATTCAAGCAGCGCTACTTTAAGGCGCGCAGCTCGGTTTTTCCGCATTTGATTAGAAAAACGAGCACAGTGACGACAGGACTCTGGCCGGTGAGAGTCTCCGAGACAAAAAATGCACAGGGTATGGCGGTCGGGAGGAGCAAGTTTGCTGCCGCAACCCTTGCACCTGAGGTAATAGATAGACTCCCCCTCAACCGAAAATAAAGGTTGCTTTTTTTTTAAGAACAAACAAATAAAAATAGAAGAGAAAAGAAATCAAAATAAGGAAATAACTCCTAAGAGCTGTGAGGTGATTAGCCGAAAGCGAACCGATCTGACCGACGAAAAAGAGGTCTACTCAACGCAGCGGTAAGAAAGGAACTGGCGGGATGTCCGTGCCCACCCCTCTGGGCATGCGCGGTGGGGTTCCTGCGCATGCCCGAGGGACTGGGCGCGAAAATCCGTTAAAAGAGCTTGCTAAAGCATGGATCGATCCAGCGCGTGCGCACTAGATCCCATGGGTGTGAAGCACAGAGACCACGTCGAAGATCTATCATTTATAGCTACTAACACTTGGGAACAATCTCCAGCTGAACAAAAGAAAACAAGTTTGAAAAATATAGCTAGGGATGGCAGTACTCTGACAATTAAAATGAAACAAGCACCACCTTGTTTATCAGTATATCATGGGGAAATATTGACAGTTCTAAATAGGGTGTATGGATTTGTGAGGACAGAATTTAAACATAAAAATGTTAATTAGCTGATTAAATAATGGGGACCATAAACATGACTAGTGTACAAAACATTCCAGATAAAGTTGAGTACAGATAAATGAGCTTGTGTTGTACCAATATAATAAATATCAGTAGTGACAAGCCCACAGAAAATGAAATATAATTTTATATAGTGGTTAAAAAAGCCTAACAATACTTATATGGAGGCTTTTTTTGTTATTAACATTTTTATTCCGAATTTTCATGTGTAACCATCAATTAACAGTATGAAATACAACCAATTACACTGAAATAGTATAACAACATACAAATTGTAAATTCAGTGCACGTACAATGATGGGGGATTCCCCTAAATTCATACATTGTTCTATTGTATTTGGAGAGACATCTTGACAAACTCAGGTATACATTTAACCTAGTATGTTTTAATTCCAAGTATGCAGGAATAGTCTTTAGGGTGAGGCAGATTTCATAACCATTTGTAGTACTGAGACCAAGATGTGGGTATAACTTCTTCTCTTGTAAGAAAATCTAGTATGGGTTTCCATTTTCCCATGAATTTATTAGAAATTGGCCGTAATGAAGCGCTGTTCAGTTTGCAAGTGATACATTCCATCAAGAATTGATCCCAAAGTTTTCTGTACCAGATTTGAGTTCCAGGAGGGTGACTGTCTTTCCAGCATGTAGCAATGGAGGTCCTAGCAGCATATATCATTATGTCCATTTTTTTTGTGCGTTTCTGATTTTCTATATTGGGTGGCCAATAGTCAAGAAAGAGCCCTTCCGGGCAGATTGGCATATCTATGTTTGTAACGCTTTTAACTAGCTTTTGTATTTCTTTCCAGAAGCCCTGAATCTTCTCACACTGCCACCAACAATGTGCGAAAGTGCCAATTTGTTGGCATTCCTTCCAACACAAGGGCGAGTGTTTCGAGCTCATGTGTGAGATTCTTTGGGGGGATAGGTACCATCTCGATAATATTTTAAACTGTTGTAGTTACATCGGTATTGATCTGTGGAAACTGCCTCGTGGATTCCAAATCGTGGACCATATTTCGTCATCTAGATTAACCGTGCATTCGCTCTGCCATGCTAACTGGTACGGCAGTGGTTTAGGTTTTCTATCTTTTAACAGGAGTTGGTATGTGGCCGAAATTAATCCTGTGATTCATAAAGTTTTAGAATCATTTCTAATTCTGTGTGTGGTTGGGATAGTATAGATGTAATTTTGATTTGGCTTGTAGCATGTTGTAGTTTCAGATATAGAAACCACAAAACACGTTTTTTAAAGATGTTTTCAATTTCGATTTTCTTAAGTAGGCCCTTCTTAGACGCTATGTAACATAGGTGTGATAAACCCACTGTTTTCCACTCTTTATAAAGGATGGGATCACACATCTCAGCGAACCATGCCTGATGTCCAAAGAGTTCTAACGTTCTCATCAATGCAGGTATTGATTTTGAGGGATTAAGTGACATATAGCAGCATGTCGTCCGCAAACAACACCATTTTGTATTCAGTTTCTTTAATTAGCACAAGCTATTAGAACAAATCAACAAATTGAAGGTATTAAAATTATGGAGGCTTTATTTTTAATTTAAAAAACAACAAACTCTTTTCCAGCTATATTAAGCAGAGAGTTAACATTGCAAATAGCAGTATACTCACGGAGGGAGTCCCCCCCATTTTCTCACTGGGTCCAGCATGACTCTTGGGCTGTGCCACTACCAGCATGCCCAGTGTGCCTTCCAGGCTGCACTGCTGGTGGGTGCAGCTGGGGCATGCCACTGCTGCTGGACCCAGCATAGCTCCAAGAAGGAGGAGAAGGAGAGTTGGATTTATAGCACCCTTCACTATCTTAAAGAGTTTCAGACCGGCTTACAATCCCTTTCCCTCCACTACAACAGATACCCTGTGAGGAGGTGGGGCTGTGAGAGCTCTGAGAGAACTGCTCTTGAGAAAACAGCTCTGAGAGAACTGTGACTGACCCAAGGTCAGCCAGATGGCTTATGCGGAGGAGTGGGGAATCAAACCTGGTTCTCCAGATTAGGGTCCGCCACTCTTAACCACTACACCAAACTGGCCAAGTGCAGCTCCTGGCTCTGATTATGACAGCTGAAGTAGGTGCTTTGGGTAGAGGTATTTGGGGGGAATTAACCCCCCCCCCATGTTATTTTTTGAAGATTTCAAATTTTTCTGCAAACTTGGGGGGGTCGGGTCACCCAAGTTTGCAGAAAAATTTGTTTAGTGCAAGTGTGGCCCCAGTCCACAGATTTAGGTATCCACAAATGGGGGCCAGACCTGAGAAATAGTATGTAGATATTTAAAGTTAATAAACCCAGGCAATTTTATACCAGTTGTAAAATAGTTTTCTCTTGTATGTCAGGCCCAAGATAATGTTTCACATGGCAGAGTAATCCATTCTAAGTCTGAGGGAATTAAATCAGTTGGTTGACCAAGATAATTATTACTGGGAAGTACATTAGAACCTTGTCCATCTCTCCTTTATTAATTCAGGTCACAGATTCAGACTTCATGAGATCATCTAGTCACTGAGGAATTGGTTCCTTCTGCACAAACTAGGATTCTAAACCATAGTAGAATCTTGGTTTAGAATCCTGGTTTGTGGGAAAGAAACAAACTCTAGTTTATCCCATTACCCACATTTGGAAGTCATGACAAACTGGCTAGACGTCAGAAACCAGGAAATTTGCATTCTGTGTGTGAGAAGAAGAAAGAACACAAGAACAGCCATTTTACCCAGGTTTGTGGCAGTCAAACAAAGGTCTGTTTCTTGACATCTGAGCATAGCCATTCCATAAGACAACAACTGTTGCTAAAATTCTTGTATCCTAAAATCTATGTGTTTCCATGCCACCTCTTCATGACTACTGCCACACAAAGATATATTTAAGAAAACCTAGCTTTAGAGGATTACAGCTATCTTAAAGCTGGGGCAAAGGGCATGTGTAGATTTAGATTAATAGCCCCTTTCCTATTGCCACATTCTACTAAATGACACAGGTAGACAGGATAATGTGCTACACTTCCTGAAATTATAGTATCCTTTGCTCTGATAGTAGGTATTAATAGCCCCTTTCCTATTGCCACATTCTACTAAATGACAGAGATAGACAGGATAATGTGCTACACTTCCTAAAATTATAGTATCCTTTGCTCTGATAGTAGGTGAGATCGAACAAAAGAGTCCCCTTTTCTGTATGCATGCAACAGTCTGTTTTTCATTTACACCAGATTCTGGGAGGCAGAAGCTACAAAATACTTATTCCTTAACTTATCAAGAAAGAATACAGGTATGTCAGAGTTCATTCATGAACATGCTGAGACTGCTGAAGGTTACAAAATCCCACCAATTTCCATTTTTCTGAAGTCACTCGTAGTGACACAGAATTGAAAGTATTGCTTACTTGTAGCAAAGTGCAGCTGTGCAAGCAAGGAAGGGAGAATGGATAACTGATGTCCAGCAAGAAATCTTTGTTATTCAGACACTGAGACTTTTGCTGGTGATCCTCTTCTGGCTCACTCCAGAAGCGCCTGTAGTGGAGCCTGTAGGTAGCTTTCAGAGACAGGAAAAGAGCTAACCATCTGAAACAAATCAGAGATTACTCCTTTAGTCACAGTTCTGTTAATGCATGCCTAAATATGCAGGAAGAATACAACTTTCTAAAGTTCTATTTGTTTAGCACCTACATTTTAGAACTTTTTAAAAATAAAAGTTATCAGAATTTTTGAACTTTGTATAGTATGGCTTTAGCTCTGACCTGGATAGCCCAGGCTAGCCTGATCTCATCTGATCTTGGAAGCTAAGCAGGGTCAGCTCTGGTTAGTATTTGGATGGGAGACCACCAATACAAGCTAGGGTCACTATGCAGAGGCAATCAATGGCAAACCACCTCTGAACATCTTGCTTCGAAAACTGTATGGGGTTGCCATATGTTAAGCTGTGACTTGATGACAAAAAAAGTGTGGCTTTTATTATGGGAAGGTGATTTAATTAGAAAGGAAATCAACTTTCTGGTTATAAACTTGTTAGCTATTCACTCACCTCCCCCTCTGTCTTTTGCTATATTTCAAATTTCCTACAAAAATATTCTGCTTATCATTACCAGCATAAATATTTTTTATACCAGGAGGTATTATAGATCAACACCATCCTGAAGAAAAGTAGCATTTTGTGTAGCAGAATCCCAAATCAGGTTTATGCAGAACATTACATACAAACAGAATAATTTAGCATGCTGTTAAACTCAAAACCACCAGCAAAGGTCATATTCATTTAAGTAAGCTGTTTGGTTTTAATGTGTATTTATGCAGTCCACCAGTACAAATGACTCCTTCTAGCTCAAGCCTACAGGCACACATGCTTATTTTCTACCACTACAGTTCTAAACTCAGGAATATATAGATGTACATAGACTTGGATTACTTGTGTATTCTGCCTCTGTGTCATGTTTTTAATCATGATTTTTTTTGTAGTGACAAGGAAAATGGAAGGAAAGTGGTAGTTGTACATTTCTAACAGCACTATTATCTGCATATTTAGTGGAACATATCACTGTGCTCAAGGCATCTTATTCCCAATAAATGAACAGAAGATTGCATTCTTCAGTCCCCCTCTCCCACTACCCACATCCATTCTGATGTTATCAGCATGACCATTTCAATGCCTGATCAAAGATTCTGAGCTTGGAAAATACATAAGCATTGAAGAAATACCCCTATTAAGCACATGCAGTTATAAACACATACATCCATTTTAAAAATCTGTGTTACAAATCCTTATAGAACATGCACTGTCATTTTCCTCTATGCCATTTGACAGTTCAATATCTGGTTTTCCTCACCTGGCTAGATGTCCCTGATGCATGAGGTTTGCCATCTCTGCTGGAGAAACATCAATAAACCGTAGGAAAGAGAAACAACTTTCTTTTTCAGCCCCTGTAAAACAAAAACGACAACACTGGAAATAAACACCTGCTGCAGAAGACAACAAGCTCTGAAAAACACTGATCTTGTGGCCTAACAGCACCTCATGCTGAGCTGTAAGAACTAGAAACTAAAGGTCTACTACTTTCCTCAGGTACTAAAAGAAACTCACAATTTGTTGTTCAGAGAGCATTTGTTGCCCAGAACAAAAAACAAAAACACGACATATTCAGCAATCACCATATTCCCCACTGAGTTAATTTAATCATTCCAAAGGTTTTTGCCTTCTTGCATTTTATCCTCTCAAGAATCTCGTCAGATAATTTAGACTAAGAGAGAATGACCGGACTAAGGTAATCCAATGAGTTTTGTGACTAACCAAGGATTTGAACCTCGGTCTCTCTGATCCCACATCCTAATCCAGGGGTACCCAGTGTGATGCCTGTGGGCTCCACGGTGCCTGCTGATACCTTTCCTGGTGCCCAACAAGTGTGTTTAGAAAGTGGGTGGGGCCAATGGGTTTTTTATCCAGCAGGGCTTGTAATTTGCTACGCATTTAAAAAAATAACTTCCACAGCAGCTGCCACTACAACACAAGATTTTCACTGTGTGACTGAAGGTAACCTGTGTGTATGCAATAAATTATTTTTTCAACAATATGTTAATTTTAAATGGCATCCCGTTAATCAAAGCTTCTGCCTGAAAGATAGAAGAATTATTATTAGATTTTTGTATAACCTGACTCCGTGACATTTTGAGTCTAGCTCTTTCTCCAGGGGCTGCCGTTTTTAACCTTAGATTTAACCTTAGTTTTGAGGCCATGCCCACCCCCCACCCCTCTGTCAAAATCCCAAAGGTGCCCACAGGCTCAAAAAGGCTGAGGACCCCTGTCCCAATGACTACACTACATATATATATATACATTTGTTTCTTCCTTCCATCTAGGACAAGATTGAAAACGAAGCACTTCAACTGAAGAAAGTAATGTATTGTTAGTACATCTGACGTGGCAGTTAAAGAATTGAATTAACTAGGAAGATCAGGGCAATGCCTTGTGTTGTAACTGTAATATGGATTAAAGAGAAAAAATGATCTAATCCACTATTTTGTTTTTAAATAGTATTTCAAAGATTATAACATACCCTTCCTATGGAAGAGAGACTGCTGGATGTGGTCTGGGGCAAAAGGTGAAAGTAAAAGCTGCAACCACCTTAAAAAAGAACAAAATAGAGAATTGGTGTATGATAAAATTAGTGCCAGTTAATCCTGGTCTAGAATTTGTTACCTCACTACGCTTCACTCCAAGGAGCCTGAGAATAATTCTATGATGTAGGTTTGGCTATTTAACTCACAGGTCAAGCCTGAGTGTTAAGTCAGACAGTCATTTGCCTGAAGCCCAGTCTGGGTTTCCATTTCCCAAATCCTAATGGGAACCATTAGACCACCAAGGAAGACTCTGCAGGGGAAGGCAATGGAAACCACCTCTGCTCATCACTTGCGTTGAAAGCCCCTTGCTGGGGTCACCATATATTGGCTGCAACTTGATGGCCCTTTACACAAAAACAATTGGAGCCTTTACACCAAACTGATTACTATAATAGTGGATAAGTCAGAATGTTTGATCTACAGGCCTTTTCATCACAGACAGCAAGAAGGTAGCAACTGGAGGGACCTATTAAGGCAACAGATTTCATAGGAAGGCAACAGTATCAGTCAGCTCTAAAAATAACAACACTAGAGGTTTCATTTTCAGGATGATGTTAGAGAATTTATACTCACCTTTCTGCCCTTATAAAACATACATAATAAAACCACATCTTAAAAACCATTAAAATCAACAAGAAACACATCATTAAAACTAGATCTATAATACATAAAAAATATAAAAGCAACAATTAAAACATTGGGCAGGAAGGAGGGATCACTGAGGGAATGCCAAACTAAACACAGTCTTTACCCACTGACAGAAGATGGCAACAGAAGGGGACATATGAGTCTCCCTGGGGAGCGAATTCTAGAGTTTTGGTGCCATGACCAACAAAGCTCTCTCCTGGGTTGCCACCCACCTATCTAATCTCAGAAGTTGGGCCTCCAAAGACGGTGTCACCATCCTGTTAGAAGCACAGTTGCTAGCACAGAACTGAATCACCTTTCAATTGTTATTTAGCCATTTTTATATGTTCCTTTTATGCATCTGATACTATTTATGTACCGTGAAAGTAGTGAAAATTGAAACATCTTCTCTTGCATGTATTATTTGAATATAGTTATCATTTTCAATTGGTGGGCTCAATGTGCTTTACTGCACATTTTTTCTATTTACATGATACACCCTTCTGTACTTTTGTTTGTTTCATTTGAACAGTTTCCTCCCTCTTTTTTCTTTTGGTAAACTTTTTAGCCTAGGTATACTGAAAAAAATATATATATCCACATTTGATATTTTAACTCTTAATATATTGTATTTATCATTTTGAATCTCTTTTTATAAAGAAAGAATTATATTTATACATTTTTTGTAAAGGGATCACTGATGAAGATAACAGTAATGTTCTGCAAGTTATGATTTTTCCATTTATTAAAGTATATTTAATTGTTTAAATTATATTGGTATTACGAATACATTTGATTTTTACTTATGTATTTGCTTTGTGTTGGTTGCAGGTTTACCTTCCCTCTGTTTTTGTATGTACCAATTACCTTCCCGATACATATATATCTATATATCTATATATCTAATACTGAACTGGCCCCCTCTGTGCGGATCCTTAGATCCGGACATCGGGGGCACTTGGGGGGGAGGGAGAGGTTTGTGCACACGGGCGGTCCCCACGTGTGCACAAAAATGCTAAATGTTGAAAAAACTTTCAGGGGGATGTTTAAATCCCCCCGAAAGTGCCAGAGCATTCCGTGCGCATGCGCACGGAACGCTCTGTGACCTACCTGGCTTCCATGCGCGGGAAAGGAACCGAACGGCCGGAGAGGCCCAGCAGCGGCGGTGGCGGCGAGAGACAGGTGAGGAGGGGGAAGAAAGTTGGGGAGGGGAAGAGAGACTGCCGAGGCCCAGCGGATGTAAGCCGCGCGGGCCTCGGTTCACGGGGGAAAAAGAGAAAGAGAGAGAGAGAAAGTCAGGGGGAGGGGGAACGGTGAGGGGGGGGAGACAGCCCACGGAGGGCTG
>NW_015161956.1:201618-204327 GCF_001447785.1 Gekko japonicus
AGAGAGACTGGGGGGGAAGAGAGAGAACGGGGAGAGAGAGAGACTGGGGGGAAGAGAGAGAAGGGGGGGAAAGAGAGAGACTGCCCCCCGTGAGTATTGCGGGTCCCCCCTTGTGTGTATGTATATGTGTGTGTGTGTGTATATACACACACACACATATACACATATATATACATATATATATATACACATACATACACACACACACATATATATATATACACACACACATATACACACACACACACCTATCACAGCTCTTCAACTTATTTTTTCACAATTGAATTATGTAAAACTAAACTGAGGATTCTGTCAAGAAATCCTCAAATATTCTTTTAGTTATCAAGATGATGGAATCAATTCTCCACAATAGTACTCAATCAACAGACAGAAAAAATTCTACATAAAAAGAGTTTAAGAGAATGGCAAGACTGCTTACCTGTCCCGTGAGTGGTTAAAAACCCTGATCTGCCCATGACGGTAGAGAAATTTTGAAATCTGGTATGGCTTTAGTGAAATATGAAATGGAGACCACGTTTCTTGTCGTTCAAAGAGCTCTGGATGATTGCATACCTATATGGAAAATTAACAGATAAAAAGACTGTTGAGAAACCTAATGATGCTGGGTACACAGCTAAGCTACAACACTGTCTTATTCATCCCTTCTGCCTTCTTTCCAAAAGGAGCACTCATGTAATGGTAAGGACTTCCATCTGAATATTCTGAACTATAGTAAAAGGTCACAGCCAAAGAATGACTGAAACTTGGATTCATGGTCATTTTTGCTCTAGATGGACAGTATAAGGGACTTAGGATGTTTATATACACCTCACCTTTCTGAACTGCATGACAAGGTTCATGAGGCTACTGGTAGTGTTCTGTGCTTGCTGGGTTGTGCCCATGGAGGACTGCAAAAGGTCATCAATAGAAATTTTGTTCTTCAGAGCTTGGTACAATAATTTTTGTCGACTGGTTTGCTGGCAATACATAAGAATCTCAATCTAAAAAAAGAGATTTAGTCGTTTACTAACAGAAGATGGCATCAGAACAAACAAAAGATGGCATTTTGTACACACAAGCCATAAGCAATCATACCAGACAAAGCACTTACTGAGAAATTTTAGACACATATTATTCTTGTATTTCAGGAATCCGTGTTTTTTTAAAAATCCTTTTTGGCCAGGAATATTTTGGATAGAAATTATCTCATTATTCAATACACAAGATAATAGTTACTATGGAATAACAATGTCTTAGGTCCTTTTCAAAGAACGAGCTGGAGTTTTTGAAAGCTTAATTCTACCTTTGATAAAATAGTTGAATAGATTGATAAGATTTATTCTGGCACTGGAATTCAGAATCCCTGGCTTCAGAATTTTTATGCAGAAATACTCATCAATGGCAGATTTGTCTCCCAAAGCTGGTGAAAGCCAGTGTGATGAATTTAACATTAAAATATACTTGATATGAAATATCTGGTGAAGAACCATCCCTGCCTGTCATTTGGGCAATGGACTTCATGCTTGCATACTTGCTTATATGCATACGTGTGATTTATATTTCATACTGAGGTAGTGCAAACAGGTCCAATTATAAATCAGAATGTATATGTAGGAGTCCTATGATTGATGTGTGAATGGCAGACACGGTGGGGGGAGGCAAAGCTGCCATGTTTCCAGTCCTCCTCACATGTTGGATATGAATGGCTGCATAAAGCTACACAGATTTACTAGGTGTTACTTAGCAATTTACTGAGTATTACTTAACTAAGTATTACTACTACACTAAGCTACTGTTTTTATATTTTTATTTTGCTTGATGTCCACTTTAATTATGATGCTGTAAGCTGCCTAATGTGTTTTTCAAAGAGGAAATAGTATTGTTAAAAGAACATCAAGTGTGTTCTAGATACCTTTGTAAATACAGAGCCCAAAGCTATTTTGTAGACAGAGAACAATAAGAATGAAATACGAATTTCTGATGCTAAACAAGCACCTAGTGCTTGACCAGTGGTCTGCTACTGCTTTAAGAAATATGTGGTGCAAGCCACGGCATAAATATAGTCATGACTGAAATCCCATTAGGGAATTACAAACTTTGCAATCATATCGCTGAAATATAACCAAGCAGATTTGGACATAGCATAAGGGGCTACAGCCTTATGTCTTATAGACAGAATTAATAAATGAGTGTGAAACAAAGACAATATTCCTAATGCATGAGAACCAGGTATCTATAAAACAATATATGAGATCCAATCAACTGTAGTGTGTGTGCATATACACACACACACATTCTATTAAGAGGTAGTTGCAGCATCAGGCAGGGAAATGCAAACTAGGCTGTCAATTATTATTTGTGTGATAAATGTTATGTCATTACAGTTGCTGCCAAAAAATGCACAGAAGTTACTGATTAGACTACACCAGTACAGAAACATGACATACTGCTTGTGAATGGAAGATTTGTATTCACTTACCGTGAAGCTTCCTTCTCGGTGGTCCAGAGTGGGGCAGTCCTTGACTCCTTACTCCTGGGAAAGCACCTCCCCCTTCTCTAGGCAGGGCCGGCAAACTTTGATCCCAGAGGGGAGGGGCTTATCCTCTGATCCCCAGTCATACCGCAAGCCACCTCCGAGCTGCTGTAAATTCACTTAAAAAATAACTCCTTCCCCCTCAGACGACTGGGGAATACCATCACAGCCATGGG
>NW_015161956.1:207119-207271 GCF_001447785.1 Gekko japonicus
TATTGGGGGGGGGGCGACACATGTGTCTTCGAGGTTTACAGTGGCCTCTCTGTTCAAACACCTTACAATCCCACTCCATGTGCCTGGGAGGAGCGCACTCGGGGCAAGAGAGCAGCTCTCTGTACAGCCGGCTGCCCTGGCAACCGGATAGA
>NW_015161956.1:207426-271435 GCF_001447785.1 Gekko japonicus
GAGAAGTAGATGCTGATAAGTTAATTGAATCATCCACCATAGAAAGTTTGAACTTCTTTGTGGCTCCTGGAATAAGAGAGCAGAGTTTATTAAACACTGGGTTTCCCAGACTTTGGATTGGCTGGGTGTTCCCATTCTGCCATAATGATATTATATAATGCCACAGGAAGCGGCACACTTGGGAATGGCTTTGTCAGAGCCTACAGGAAAGAACCCAGGATCCTCCTTGTCTTCCTGTATCTTTGGAGTGTATGTAAGCTCTAGTGCCCTCATGACTTTAGCCCATATTCTATTATAGAGATTAGGAGGAAGAGTCTAGATTGAATGACAGGCACCCTTTTCTTTCTCCCGCTCTAATAGTTCATCTTATGATTTCAGAAACAGCTGGACCAAGACTCCAGAGCCTCAGCTCTGTTAAATAGCATGCAATTGCCACACCCAAACGTACCCCACTCCCAGTAATAGGCTATTTACATAACATTACTACTAGATTGGTTATTTTCAGAATCCTGGCAGGCTATTGTTCTTGTGCCCCAAGCTCAGGCAGTCTCTGGGATGATTCAATTTGGGATGATTCAATCCCAATACATAACATAGACAAAGAGCAACTAAATTCTGGAGCTTCTTTAACCAGTGAATTCTTTCTCATTTCCTCTCTAAGCCAAGAGAGAAATTTGACTGGGCTTCCTCTCCTGAGGGCTCAGTCTTTTGGGAGGCTATATTGGTAGTCTGTGAAGGGTTAAGACTCTCTGTGCCTTGGGAGCTAGATGTTCCCGCCTTCTCAGCCATTTTAGGGGAACCTGAAAGTGAAAGTAGCCACCATCACTCTCCTAACAGAGCCCCAAAATGGAGCCTTGCCCCACCCACATCAGAAGAATCAGGTGGGGAAGAAGTAGGCTGTCTATTGTTGCTCCCTTTCACGAAGGCCCAGCAATAAGGACTGTAAAATGTTCCTGCTAGAGACCTGACCCATGGACCAGAAGCAATTCGTCCTTTTAAAGAACCTCCCATCCAGATCCAGAGGAAAGGAGTAAAGGGTGGGGAAAAGAAAACTGGAGGAGGGGGGGTAGTCCTCTTTCTCTCTCCCTCTCCACACCTTGCCAGTTCTCAATGGATACAGTCCTACCATGGTTCAGCCAACCAGGTAGACTGTGCAGGAGAACCGTCCCTCCTCGCCACAATCTGGAACAAGGAGGGGGCTCCATTCCAATGCCGAAAGGGACAGCAACAGAGATTCTGCACCACCGTTGGCCGCCTCTCTTGCCTCTGCTCTCCCCAGGCTCTTCACTGAGCGTCTGTCCCCAAAACCGCTGCACGCCGCCACAGCTGGATTGGTGGGGGGGAGAGCAGTTTACCGCCGCCTTCCCAGCGGGGTCCGAGGCATTCCTCTCGGCACCGCGACCACCTGAGGGCCTCCCAGGACTGCTGCCGCAGGATCCATTGTAATTCGAGGCCTGCAGCTCTCGAATATGTTTTAGGGCTGGAAGGTAAGTACCTTCTACCATTGCCCTTTAGGTCTCCGCTTCTTCTTCGTGCTCTTCAGAGCACAGCCAGCACGTCCTGCTCAGAAGGCAGGGCCGGTAAGACTGGGGATCAGAGAATAAGCCCCTCCCCTCTGGGATCAAAGTTTGCTGGCCCTGCCTACGGAAGGGGGAGGTGCTTTCCCAGGGGTAAGGAGTCAAGGGCTGCCCCACTCCTGGACCACCGGAGAATGCTTTTGGTATAATTATTTTTGTTTCCTTTATATTTTAAGTTTGATTTTGCACTATATTATTGCTGTACTGAAATGCCAACCATTGCCAGTTAATAAAAACAGTCGAAACTCAGGGTGTGCAAGTAGGGAAGCTGATGTTGTTACATCTATGCAATTACTGTTTTTCAAAGGAAGTAGTTCAGTTTTAAAGGTTTTATGGTAAATTCCGTATAGGAATATACAAGAAGTAGACCTGTAGGAAACTTGTGGGGGGGGGGGATCCCATTCCCTTCCAGTGGCAACACTTGCTGGCTCATTTTTACATCTTGCTGCCTTTGCTTCTGCTTTTGCTCCCCCTTCCCACCCATTCTGCTGACTCTGTCTCCACTCCCTCCTCCCCTTCATGCCATCTGCTGTTCCTCTCTGCAGCCCCTGCTGTCACTCCTTTCCCACCCTCTCCCCCTTCTTCTAGTTGAAGTCATGACCAGAATATCACATTGAGCTCAATTTTAGCTTGCTACAGACTTCATTTTTTCTTGTGGGATATGAACATACAGATATAGCTCTTACTATCTTGTTATTTTAAAAAAAAAAAAACACCTCTCCCCCCCCCCAGTCAAATGTATCAGCAAACCTGGACTCCTCCAGGTTTATAGAAATTACTAGCTCTGGTTGGTCCCATTATGCAGATTTTTTGATCCACAGGGGATACAAGAATGCTTTTCGGAATTTTGAGAGTAGCAATAGAGACCATTAGATGGTATTCATGGAAGTTAAATGGCTGCTGAAAAGATGAGGGTTTAGAATTTTGATTTAATAATAAAACTCTGGAAAACACAATGAAGGGAATGCAGCCAAATAATTTGAATTTGCTACTAATATTGTTTGCACCTTGTCTGATAGCTCGTTCTCCACATCTTTCTTGATTCTCCTCAACATGAAAGGCTTCAGGATCATGTGCAAACGGGATAGCTGATCTGAAATTTGAGAACAAAGAGAATGTGATTTCTAAATGGATGTCCTAAAAATGTTCTACGCTTCCTGCTCCCAGTTATTTATAGTGTAATAAAAAGCAGCTCTACTTAAAATTCCACTGAAGTCTACTCAAGATGGTTTACGCTCATAACTAATGGATATTTCAGATTAGTTCAGATAACTTCAAACCATAGTTTGATGTTACAGGACTGAACCTTGGGCTCAAATACCATTCTTCCCTTATTTCTTGTTTACAGCAAACCATGCTTTGCCATTATAACTGGCAAACTATTACTTGCTGTTCAAAATCAGAATAGCAAACTATTTTCTGAAGCCAAACTGCAATCCTGATTTGAAGGGCAAGCTTAACAAACAGTATTCCAGTTCAGATATAATAGCCAAGTGTGGTTTTCACTAAATGGAAATTAACTAACTGAAATGAAGCACATGACAGGAAGTACTTGAGGGCCAGTCGGGTGTAGTGGTTAAAGTGCTGGTCTAGCATCTGGGAGACCCGGGTTCAAATGTCCACTATGCCATGGAAGTTTGCTGGATGACCTCGTACCAGCCACTCTCTCTTAGCTTAACCTACCTCATAGGGCTATTGTAAGAATAAAAGAGGAGTGGAGAAGATGTAAAGAACATTGGGAGAAAGGTGGGGCATAGATGAATAAATTTAAAAAATGAACCTAGGATGTGGTCATGCAACACCATCTAGTATTCCATGAGAGCTCAACCTTTATAATGTGGAATGACTGACAAGAATGGAAGCCTGATTCTATAACCAAATATACCTCAGCTTCCAAGTTCAAAACTGATTTGCTTATGATCTACAAGTCATGTTCCAGAAATGGACAGCGCCCAAGTCACTTTGTATTTCAGCAGTTCAGTACTACAATTCTACAGTAATTTTGTGGGAAGCTATTTACCAAATGCTTTGTTGTAGGACCATAGAGCGGTGACAGCAAAAATATGGGCAAGAAAGTTGAAAATAAAAACAAGAGCAAATGAAGCCCAGCTAACAATATTTAGCATGACAAAAATTAATATACCAGGCATGTACATCTACTCGTATGCATACTACTGCATAAGCACATATAAACCTAAAATTATAATGGGTGTTCGACTCCAGACATTTTTCAAACAGTTCCTTCATCAAGATTGATGGCAATACTATTTCAAAATTTTCATGCTTTGAGATCACAAAAAAATGCAGCGGTGCGTTGACATTATGCTAATTAATGTTCCCAAACTGTCTCAAAATGTAATTCCCCCCCGTCCGAGCCCCTGTTCTTAAGACCAAGCTTTCTATCAAGGACTCTAAAGAACTCATTGTGCAGTTCCGCAGGGCCTGTAAGATGGAGCTCTTCCACCAGGCCTTTGAGTAGGAGCCGCCGCCCCATTATACCACCACCGTCAAGGTATCTTAAAGGATGCATCGACGAGGCCCGAGGAAGAACCTGGAAACTATTGAAGATCTGACAAGCCGTCGCCATTGGACACGTATATTATGGGAGTACCATCTGGAACTGCGGTGTTACCATCTTGGATTTAGGATATTAGTAATGGATTGAGTACTGTGGTTTTAGTGTTGGATGTTTTACTATGTTTTATATGTTTTTACCTATGGCATGGCTAATGACCTTGCCCTTGTTAGCCGCCCTGAGCCCATTGGGGAGGGCGGGATACAAATATGAAAAATAATAAATAAATAATAAATATTAATAACCTCCATAATGTGGTTTGCGCAACTAGGGATGTTTCTTCTGTTTCCACTAGCATTTCTTAAGGTAAGCCACAAATGGCTACACAATCCTTTCTAAATTCATGTTCACACTTGGTTATTCCTCATATTTTGTTGTATTAGATACTGTTATTCTGTCACAAACTGGTATCAGCTAAGCTTCAAATACATTTCTTATCTTCAGCTTTCTCCACCCTCCATCCCTGCTGTTGTCTGTCACTGCTCTGCACTTCTGTAACTAAAAATTCCGTAAACACATTACCACAATATTGTTACTGCACTAGTGAAGCTGCTGCACTTCCCACTGCACTGTGCTTGGATACAGGGGAGTCAATACATGTAAATAATTTTGTGACATCCCTCCTTGTGTAAAACAACTATTACTACAGCTCTGCTGCATACCCTTCTAACAACCTGACTACCCAGCTTGTATAAAATTAATCCAAAGTGCCACAGATTCTAGAGTTATGAAACATCTGAGCAATTATTTATTGTGGTCACTGTGATCATCTGTGCACAAACTGCAATTTTTACCTAAAGTACATAGATTCCCATACAGTACTTACTCTCATCAATGGCAGATTTATTCTCTGCATGGCTTTCAATATCTTTAGAAAACCACTCGTTGAACTCCTCATGGGAATCAAACAATGTTGGCATAATGAAATGAAGCAAAGCCCAGAGCTGCAAGAACAAAAGGAAAGTGTTTGAAGCAGCTATCCTTAAAGAAATGCCTTTTGCTGAATATACCACATGGACTAAAAATAAAGTTCCTTGTTCTTAAAAAAGGCATACACAGCCATACACATGGCTTTTAACCAAAAAACCCCCCCCATTCACATGGCTAAAAAAAAACCCTTTTAACAGTTATGCCAAAAGCTACAGAGATGCCACTCCACACAGGCTGATTATAAATAGGATGGGGAAGGCCTTGCCCGTCTTAGTTCAAAACCCAACCACTTAGTTAGAGCTCTGGGACGACAGTGGGCTCAAACAGGAAGCTGTACGGGAATGTGACATTCCGTAGATGACTTTAAATTAACACTCACAGATGAGAAAACTTTTGGGGGGGCAAGGGGGTGAGTAGTGCCACAAGCAGTCCCGCATGCGGGTGACTAGCAGGTGTCCATGTTGGGAAACGACCCCATGGCCATTCACATACAGTAGCAAAACCCAGAATAATAACCCTCCAGTTACAGGAAGTGAATGCTTTGCTATCTTTGCCACCTTCCTTGGATCTCAGGCTATTACTCATTGTGGCACACGAAGTTACACAGTGTAGTCAGGAACACATAAGAAGCACTCATTGCCTAGCCAGAGATTTGCTTGTTATTTCTGATGCAGGTGTTCCTCTGCCAATAAGACAAGCTACCTTTTAAACTGAAAAAGGCTCATGTCTAATACTGGAACAGTTCCAAACAACAAATGAAGCTTTAACAGTATGCACGGTTCTCCACACTAGTTCTTTGGATCCTGACCAGAAGGGTTATTTATCTCAACCTTGTTCATAAACTAGTACAGAATAGTGTAAAGACAATGGTGGGGTAAAAGGAAAATGGGAAAAACCCATACCTCAGCCATGGTGTTTTGGATAGGTGTCCCAGTCAGCAACAATCGATTTCGGCACTGGAACTGAAGTAAAATTTTCCAACGGACACTGAAAGACAAATGTGTTTTAACTCTTAAAAATGAGCAATAACAAAAAATGGCAACAGATGAAATCAATTCTGCTGATACTTGTAAAAAGTGTGTTAACAAAATCTCTTCTCAAAAAGGCAAAGATTACATATGTTTTTCTACAGTATTTTCCCCCACTCCATCTCTTTCTTACAGCAGCTCTAGATATATAATGTAGCATAAAAAATGTGATAAAATCAAAGTGTAAGGCACCCAAATATCATTGTGGTAGAGCCACAAAATATATATGGTAGATACTACCAGATACCTGAAATGGAAGCTCCTGTTCATGTAAAACTTATTCCCCACCTCTACTTTTTTTAAAAAGGTACTTGCAACTTTCAAAAAACTCGTTGAGACAGTCATGAGGAGCAGCTGCACTCATCCAGAGAGTAAAAATGAAGTTTTCCAGTCACAAACTGATCATTTATTCCTTTGGGAGTAAAATATGAGCACCTTATACCCATCTTAAGACATCACAACAGTATATTCATCCAAACTAGAAGTCATGGGGTCTTGAGAAGAGATGGAAGGAAAATTCTAGAGTATCATAATTCACCTCAACAAATCTCACTCAGAAGTCAAAAGCATTCAGCAAGGTTGGTGGAAAAGTATTCCTTTCTTCTACATTAACATACTGTATGTCTAACCCACCCTAGTGTCCTTCCTATTACCAGCCAAAATAATCTTTTCTTTCTTTTTTGTTCTGAACAAAGTTACCTGGAGCTACTCTTGAGCGCCTGTGCTTCATCCAGCACCATATATTGCCACTTAACCCGCTGAAAATACTTTACATCTTGGACTACAAGCTGATAACTGGTGATCACCACATGGAAAGGAGCATCCTGAGTATACAAAGTCTTCTGTAACCAAGAAACAAGTTGATATTTGAATTAAATAAGCAGAAATTTACTCATCACTGGTATGAATATCATATATCTATGCTCAGGAATTCTCACATCTCCCAAATTACAGTAAAAGCGCATTTTTAATATGCTATTTTAATATGCGATTTGTGAGTAGCAACTTTCTCTTATGGAGACATCTGCCTATGTTGTTTCAGATTCTTACCTCCCATTTTTACAGGTTCATGTTTTTATGCATAAATGGGAAAAAAGTATAGAAGACAAATGATACCGCCTTCGTTCCAGCTTTAAGGGAAAGGGGACTAAATGCTTTCTGCCACAGCAGACTCACCCATTAATATACTTTTATCTTCCTGACTGGGGATGGAGCCCAGTGTCACACTGATTATGCTACAAGATGTGATCCTACCAGTCAGGAAAAAATCTCCCAAATATGTCAGAGTTCTATGAAGACTGCCATGGGGTATCACTTTCAAGAGTCAATGCCAGAGTTGCTGCAGTCTCCTCCATCAAGAAGTGCTCAAATGCTGGAAGAAATTCCCCAGAGGTTCATGGGATATGTAATGCTAAGATCAGGAAGAACTTCTGAGGACTGGGAGAAGCAGGCAAATTGCACTAGGGAAAACAACAGGGACTGGCAAGAACTGGGGCATAAGAGGACCTGGGAGATGCCAAACTGATAAGGTCTGGCAAGAAGAAATGCAGAAGTGGATGCTACAGAAGGAATAAATATTAAGAACAGACAGAGAAGGATAAAAGGACTGCATATTCCTCATCTGTCTTTTAAAAAAAATATATGTTCTCAGTTTTTAGCATAAAAGAGATGACAACTAGCCGTTAAAAAAATAACAGCACAAAAATGTAAGTGATAGTACCTGACTCCAGAATTTCCTGATTACTTTTCGTTCATGAGGATTTCCCCAGTAAGGTAGCACCTAGAAAACATACAAAAATAATCCCAAATAAATACTTCCTAACATTAGAAGAATTAAGAGATTTCATATTTCCCCATTTTTAACAAAAGGTCCAGAAATAATTATAACTGACAAAGGAATTAAAATATTAGTCCTAACTTGTAAGAAAAATGCAAAAATATTTATAAAAGCACAGGACACAGGAGTTTGTTTATAGAGCAAGAGTTCGATAAAACTACAGACAATAAACATCAAGCAACAAAGATTAGAATTGTAGTGTCCTAAAGGATAGATTAATTTAAATTTATGAAAAAGACTGAGGCCGGCAGAATGGAAGGGGGGGGGAGAGATCTGGGATCTTCCCTCCCTCCTTTCTGCTGGCCGCGGCTCCCGGAGATCAGCAGAATGGAAACGGGGAAGATACGAAATCTTCCCTCCCTCCTTTCTGCTGGCAGGCTGCCCAGCCGAGCCCCAACTGAGCCTGTGGGGAAGAGTTCTTCCCGCAGGAACAGCTGCTTTGCAGGCTCTTTTGGGCAGTCCAGTTTAAAGGCCTAAGAGAGCCCCAGCCGAGCCCACAGGATCGGCTCCTTTGTGGGAGCTTAGCTAACAGCTCCGTGCCGCCTGGGCAGGGGCTGGCTCCTCTTTTTTTAAACCGAGCTGCAGCCAGCCCAGGATCACATGGGGCAGCAAGAGCTGAGAGCTACACAGGTTCTGTGTGCAGGAGGGAGGTCTCTTCCCCGCCACACGCAGACCTGGCTTGAGGAACCCACCAGCTGAGGCAGCTCAGAGCTGTCAGCTCTCACCACCCTATTATCCTGGGCTGACTCCTCTTTGCAGACCTCCAGATCAGGTCTGCGTGTGGCAGGGAGAGACCTCCCCCTGACAAGCAGATCCAGGGGCCAGGTTTAAATCCCTTCTCGGTTGACTTGCGGAGTCATGCTGCTGTGGTGACACAACTCACAAGTGAACTAACAAGGGATTTAAATGTCTTCCCAGTCACTCTGTGGCAGTAGCACGACTCAGTGAGTGAACTGAGAAGGCATTTAAATCCCTTCTCAGGTTACTTCTGAGTGAAACGGTGGCATTTAAATTAGACTGCGGTCTCTTTAAATGCCTTCTCCTAGCAGCACCACCAATGCCAGCTTGTCTGCTTACGCAAACCCCCCCCCCCCGGAGATTTGTGGGGCTCATCAGGGCGGGATGGGCACAAACTGAGGTTCGCGAACCACAAACCAGGCTTAGTTTGTGATGGACTTTGGCTTGTAGTTCAGTTTGTGCCCATCCCTACTCTGATTACAGAAGAGTGAAGCATAGTATTTCATCCCACAGCAGAAAAAATTACAATTTAACATAGTTCATGATATACTGCCATCTGCTGGTAGATGCAGAATCTGCACAAACTGAACTGAGTGTAGAATTTCACTATCTTTTGATTTGCAAAAAAGCTGTTTCACACTTCATGTGGCAAACAGGCTGGACCTGGGTTTTCTAAGCTAAATGTGTAAAGTATGAAGAAGAGACCCACATCCTTAAATACAGAGAAAAATGTGCTGGGGAAGGAACTGTCGTTCCCAGAACTTAATCACTGCCTATTTAGAGATAGGCAACTAGATAACCATTACAGGACATAGCAAATATTGCTGGAATGAAAAGGCCAGGAACAATGCTATACAGTCTGTATCCCACATTCTTTCAGTTTTCAAGCAGGGAAAATTGTTTATCACAACAAATTGAACCAAGTAAGGAAATTAATTTTCTGGAATTATCCCTTGAGTAGACTTGTTACCTTAAATCGAGGAACAAATCTGGCAAACTCCTGATGCCAATTGTTCAGTGTGGAAGCTGGTGAAATAATTAAAAATGGTCCCCAGATGTTTTCTCTCTGGAAGAGAGACAGTTTTAATCAGTGAGAAACCAAATTTTCGTTCAACACTAAAATGAATCAATAGTGCTATGAATAAAAGGCACTGATTGTAACAAAGCATCGAACTAGCTAGATTCAGCAGGTATTTAAAATGTTTAACAACATCTCTTTCACATTTATATATCTCTTCACAAAATAAGCTCTAATGGAATGAAAATAAATGGGCTTAGCTTTTTTGTGAGGAACAAGAGTATGCAGTTGCTATGAGCGATGGCAAACAAAGGACATGATTGAGTAAGGGAGAAGTAAGTATGGAGATCAGGGAATGGTACTAGGGAGCTTAGAAAATGTGGAGTTGTGTAAGTCCAGGAAAAGATTTAAGAACACAGAGTGACTTTAGAAACATTCAGACTGACTAAGGCCGAGCAAACCCTCAGTATTTGCTTAATTAGTGGCAAAGGATCCACCTACCTCAGCAAGATGTGCCAGCAAGGCAATACTCTGCACTGTTTTGCCCAGGCCCATTTCATCAGCCAGGATTCCATTGATGCCCTGCAAAAAAGTAATAACTAAATATTTCCACATATATGTCTACAGCTGTACTTTTGTTGTTGGCACAAAGGGTAACATTAATTTACAACCATTTCAACTCATAACAATTCTAGCCATAAGAGGAATTTCCCATAGCACATGTCTGTACGTTTATAGGCTTAGTGTTCTGAAAACACATCTGTCAGTGACAGCCAGCTTACAATTTAGTTTGGTAAGACATAAAACACAAACAAGAGGTAGCTAGAAAATCAGTGGAATGGTTGAAGCCGACCATGTTCTCTAAAACAGCAATTTGTGTTTCATACTGCTGCCACTACACCTTGAAAGACAGCCATGCATGTACACCATGAAAAAATGGTTGCATTTATTCCTATAAAGAATTTTCTGATTATAACCTATTCACCTAGTGTACTTCACTCCTCCAGAGCCATACCAAGAAGGAACCTGTCCCTAAGCACCGGGGGGGGGGGGGGGGAGGCTCAGTCAGAGAGCTCACATTCTGCACCCAAAAGGCCTCAACAAGCTCAGTCTGTACCATGTCCGGTCATTTCACAAGCTAGGTGTTATCGAAGATCTTTCTATCCCCCAGATCCTGGATAGCTGTAGACAATGCTGAGTTTACCATATCAGTGCTCTGACTTGCAGCTTCTTATGTTCAACAAGCTTCAAGAAATGTCCATACCTGCTCATAAAGGTTGGCCAGCCAGTTCATGCCTTTAAGCTGGTAACCTTTCAATTTACCATTAAAAATGGTAGGCTGTGGAATGTCCTCTCCAGCCCGGATAGATGGATTTGCAAGGCTGTAGCTTTCTCCAAACCCGGTGCCAGATTTGTTGGCAGCCCGAAGAGCTGCTGCCCGGCTCTCTTTAGCATCTTCATCAAATGACCTGGTCTAACCAAGGAGAAGGAAAAAATGATTATGACTGTAATCCTAAACACTGTTACTTGGGGAAGAGAACCATTAGGAAAGCTTTCAAATGAAATACACAGAGGATCAGGTTGTAAGATCCCAATTTAAAAAGAAATTAATTTGAATATGATTTCTACTTCTTAAATGATCAACTAGCCTCCTTCCCTATGGATCTGTTATAGTGTAACTATAGCCATGCGATGTAATGGTTAGCGCATCTGACTAGCAATGCTCCATCTAAGCTGTGGAGTCTTGTGAGCATAAATTCTACTTTGTGAGTGACTGGCATTGAAGTTGTGAGCGAGCAATTTGGCTACTGCATAAATTAGTTTGCTCTGGAGCCATCCTTCCTGAGCTAAGGCAAAAATGTGTGAGCTGGAGGCTAAAAAACTGTGAGCTAGCTCACACTAACTCAGCTTAGAGGGAACACTGCTGACTTGTATCCCAGAATCCTAAGGCCAAATGCCAACTCTTCCATGGAAGCTCACTGAGTGACCCTGGGCCAGTCACACATGCTCAGTCTAATCTACCTCACAGGATTGTTGTCAGAATAAAATGGAATGCTGTAAACCAGTTTGGGTCCCCACTGGGGAGAAAGGCAGGCTATAAATAACTACAGCCAAATTAGCAGGAATTTAGACACAGTATAAAACTAACAAACTACAAGATTATGTGTTCTATCTAATACTCACCTGGGCCTGATGAATCCGGTAAGCATCTTCTGCATTCTTCAGAGCCTGAACCTTGTAGTAGTTACTATCTGAAAATATTAAATGAAAAATTAAAAAAACACAACCACATGGATTCATCTCAAGATTTTATAGAAGAGTTATTCACAAATACCAGAACAGTCCACAGATTTCCATAAGCCTGCAGTACAGCAACTGTTTCCAAGATTTCCATAACTCCTGCTTGAATTCATTTTCTATCCTTACCGTAATCCTCCTGTGTGATGTTGACCACAACACCTCCACCAATATCAATTTGCCTCTGGATAGAACTGTCTTCAAGTTTCCTTAAGATTTCCTCCTGGATTCCATCATGTCCCATATCCCGTTTACGGCTCATGAAGTGGGCATACAGTTCAGTTTGCGTAATCAGGAAGTTAAGTTTCCTTTGCTGTCTCTTAGCCTAAAAGTTATTTGCAAGGAATAATTATGTAGAAGACACCCAGGTAAGTTAAACACCACTTTTAGCTTTTACAATTGCAGATATATCAAAAACAAATAATTATATTCTCATATCAATGAAAGAAGATGGCTATCTAATAACACAAAAGAGGAATCTTCACCAAAACACATGTAAATGGCTGTATGACCCAACATGCTCTCTTTCACTAACCTTGAGATGAAGATGTATCAAATGGTATCATGCTTTTTACAAAATAAATATTTCTATAAATTACTTTTTTTGGCCACACTGTAGGAAAATAGAAGATAAAATGGAATTCAAGCAGAAAGAGTCAGCTACATGTTTCCAGACAAAGAGAAACTGGCAGGTTTCTTTCTACTGGCTCGTTTGCCAGCCATCAACCAAAACTATTCTCCAGTGGTGTGTAAACAGTTTTTATTTCTCAGTCCAAGTTAAAAGACCAACAAACATTAAAACCAGGGCTTTTTTTGCAGAAAAAGCCCAGCAGGAACTTATTAGCATAATAGGCCACACCCAACAGCAGAAATCTATTAGCATATTAGGCCACACCCCGACAGCAGAGCTCATTAGCATATTAGGCCACACCCCACATATTACCAGAAGTGTGGTCATCCAACCACACCCACCTTTTGCTTCTTATTCTGTTTACTTTGTTGTCAAAACCCTGGGCTTTTTTTGTAGCAGGAACTTCTTTGCATGTTAGGCCACACACCCCTAATGTAGTCAATCCTAATGAGTGTCTGCTGTTAGGTGTGGCCTATTATGCTAATGAGTTCCTGCTGGGCGTGGCCAACTCAGGAGCCAGCTGGAACTCCATTCCTGTGTGTTCCTGCCCCCAAATAGCCCTGATTAAAACTCTAAAAGCTGAGCACATGAAATTATAGCGTGCAAGTCAAAACACATCCAGTTCATTAGGTACACTTTTAAGTACTGCCAAGATATAGAGCAAATGTATCCTGAAACTTTTATTGCACTCCCTGAAGGGAACTGATAATATGAGGGATATAATGGTACTTTTTGGTAAAAGGCAATTGGATCATAAAGAAAAAAACTTACAGTGAACCAGATTCTCATAAAATACTGACCACTGACAGGGTCTTTGGGGCTAATGATCTGGATAAATTGTCCTCTGTAATTTAAGTTCTACCTCTCTCATCTCCTCATCCAGCTTGCGTTGCTCCAGGGCCTCCTTCTCTGCTCTTTTGCGGTGTTCCTTCTCCACTTTTTCATATTTCTTCCAGTAAAGAAGCATCTCCTTGGTAAGTCGTCGTGCCCGTGGCAGAGTTTCCTTACAGTTCTTTTGGGCTTGGATAGCTGCTCGACGAACCTCTCTCATACACTGGTGTGCCAGCTAACCCAAGGAGAGAGAAAGGATGGTGTGAGATATTCACAGACAAAGGATGCCTTGCAAATCTTGCACAGGACAAACCTATATTTGTGTCTCAGTTCCAACGGCTGACTTGCCATCAACAAAATTTACACTTGCTGAATTTCACAGCATCTCCATTCTTTTAGATGATAAATCACTTCATTTGCAATTGAAATAAATACCATAACAAAAATACAAATCCATTTTTTAAAAAATCAGAGAGAAATTAGAAGTCAATCTATTTCCTGTTGTAGAATCAACAGTGCTCTCTACTCGCAATGAAATTATCATCTGAAGCCCTTAAAGTCAGACCATACATAAGAAAGCAACACATCCCCACATATCAGAAGTAAATTAGATTATGAAATGTTACAGGAATAGAAAAATGTGTTGATGCAATAATATTATTGGCACTTAGGAATAGCAGGACAATAGATTTAATACAATTTTAACACAATGAAAATGTTAGTTTTATAAGAAAACAAAGTACCTTTCGGCTGTTACTTAGGAACAGGTTTCTGGCTGACACTTTTTGCTTGTATGCCTAAACAAAACAAAATTTGAAGAGAATGTTGGGGTTGGTTATATTCTTAAAAAGCAATTTTACTGTACGCAAAAAGAGAGGAAGTTCAACTACAACAGCTAACTGCAAGGTACACAGAAAACTGTACTCCGTAAGTTTACCATCAGCTGTTATATTATGTCACTAGCACGAAGTGGTCACATCATGGTTACTATGTATTAAATGCGTATTTTGTATCATGTGCCCTCCATGGCCACCAACCCAGGAGGACTAAGGGAACAAAATTCCAGGGGCCTTAATCCCCCTTAGAATTACAGTTGGTGTGTGGCTTTAAATTTAGCATCTCCTTTATTTAGGGAGTAGAAAGAGTAAATGTGGCCTCAGGCTGGTCACTTTCCCTTAGCCTAACCTCGTGCTGTGAAGATATGGGAACTGGGTTTGATGATGCATACTATTCTGTGGTCCTTGGAGGAAAGGTAGGATATGTGTAAGCACTGAAATGGGAGAGGAAGCGCTATGCATACCATACATTAGCTTATTTGTGCCAACAGCAAGTCACACAGTGTATTTCAATATAATGCTTGCATTGGGTCTGTATGGATGGCATGACGTAAAATTCAAAGGGAATCTTTTGGCTGGGGCCCAATGGTGGTTCTTGGTAGCTCTAGGAGCCTCATAATTTGGTTCATGATAAATACATTAATAAAATTATACTTGAAAAAGATCTACCAAAGTCACCACAGATGAAAGATGTTGTACTGCTTTGCGTATCTGTAAACAATGTGTCTTTTTCAGGGATATGAGCCTATGCTATGTCTGCTGACCATACAAACAATGACTTCTTCCCTGCATCAACTCATACCTATCTTGAATCAAGAGATGTTCTATTTAGATGTGCTACATTCTATAAACTGACATACTTATTTTTTTCTGCATTCCCCTCTTTTCCCCCACGTCCATTTACTGCCCCTCCCAGGCTTAAGGAAGGATTATATGCTTGAACAAATGTTAGAAAACATGCTGTACACAAAGACTAACACAATGCAAGTACTCAACAGAATATTAACTTCTAGTCACATTACACTTCATTCCAGATTCCTGTGCCTGCTGACTCACTTTCTTAGCATAACCCATAATTTCCTACTGTCAAGGATCACCTTTGGCAGCTCTTTTTTAGCAATGCTGAGCCATACTTTCCGCCTGCGAGCGTTCAATTGTTCAATGGATAAATGTTTTTTCTTGGATCCTGGTGGAGGAGTATCATGAGAAAACTTGGCAAAAACTTTGGTCTGATGGTGATGACGCCGTGGAGATTCCTCAGAGGAGAGTTCTTCCTCCCGTCTTTTCTTTTTTTTTACCTTTTTCAATTTGGCTGCATGAGGACATAAAGTCATACAATCAGCTTCCCTCACATTTGTTGCCATTAAAATGAACACATACTTAACTCTCTACCGCAACAGTAAGGAACCTGGATTTGAAAACTGTTCACAGTCACTTTGTAAATGACCAGTGTATAACATTTCCCCACTACTCTGCAGAAAAATTCTCTGAGGGCTTGATTATTTGGAGTAAATCATGCTAGTTTCAAAGGAACAACTATACAAAATTAAGTCACTTCTAAAGCACTTTTGGAACAGCTGTAAACACTTCCCCATCTCTTAAATGCTCTCGTCAGTTCGACCTGGTACAATACGGGTAGAACAATATATCATACACCTGGGAGGTTACCACACAAGAAAAACCACTGGAAACCACACAAGAGAAATCACTACCTATCACTGAGTGTTGTTTTGCTACTCCTGATTGGGAGCATAGTAGGAAAGATGCCCATGGCCAGAAAAATCACAGCAGTTCTTACCTTTTAATTTTTTTTCATCTTTGAACTTCTTTTTCTTGGGTCCTATGAGATGACGCTGTTGCTCATAGTAAGGATCGTATGTAGAGAGCAAACCTGCACTGTAATACTGGTACTGCTGCAACTGAAGCAGACAGGTAAAATAAAATTAAGAAACCTACTAAATAAGGAATATAACAGGACTAACAAATTCAAATATCTGTTCAGGCAATACAGACCATGCTACACTAAAAATCTACACATCCAAAATAAATGCTGTTAAAGAAATCTGTTGTGTTAAATTTGGTTCCAAGAAAACGTCTATAGGGATACAACTAGCTCTCGTGTTGTGGGGGGGGGGGGGGAGCCACCATACTCCATACACCGCAATGGAGAAGATAAAGCCCCCTGTCCTATACCATTGAATAAGCTTATTGAAAAATTAGAGACAAAAGGAACAGTAAGTAATTCCACAAAATAAACAAAGGGACTGTAATACCACAGTTTCTTATTCTACTGTCGCAGTTCATGTGCAACACTTAGAAGATGGCTTAAATAGAACACAGAGAAGAGTGTATCCATGACACCTTTTTTCCTAGACAATGAGATGCCAAATAATCATGCTACTCTTAGAAAGGAAGAACAGTGTGAAAACCTGCACTTTTGTAATGAAGGGGATGGTGTAGCAATTCTACATACATTAGCAGATAGAGCCACTCAAAATTACTCACCCAAAATAAAGGGTGAACAGTATGCAAAATGACTTAGAATGTTTTACCTCTTTGTCTTTGCTGTATTTACTTTGATGCAGTTTCTTGTACTTGTGTAATCGCAGCATGTTGTGAAGTTCTTCCCTGGAAAGAGAAAGCTCCTCCCCTTCTTCATCCTCATCTGTTGCTGACTCACTATCACTGGAGTCATCACTCAGGAGAATACTCTGCCAAGAACAAGATCAATTCTAGTTCAATATAACAGTGGTTATAACCATCAGATTAATAAATAAGAACTCATGGATTGCATTTGCTAGTCTACAAGTGCCACAGCAGAAAACGACACATTTTACATATATTAGAAAAACTGAAGCACTCAATATCTTCTCTAAACAAGCTTGCTTGTGCACCTGAGAGGTAGAAATATCTGCAAGAGGAAAAAAGCCATGTGACAAGCCTCTGAAACTCCTAATACTCCTCTCTGTCATTCATAGACTCCTTTATCATTTATTTGTACCTGACCACACAAATAATGCTACAATTTCAGAAGAACTACACACCGATGGAGATGATTGTAGATTAAAGTTTAGAAACACTAACACATCCCTCTCATGTCTATTAAGCCAAGAACATATGGTTGTAAGTTTTGTAGGCAGCTTCCATATTTTTCTGACAGCATTCAGATTTCTGCATATATGTGAGACAATAATGCAACAGAAGCCCAAGTAAGAACATGTAGCTTTCATAATACAAAACAAGAACTCACCTTCAGCCATTTCCTACTTTTCTTCAATTTGGAAAAATTATATAGGTTCCCTTTTTCTGTTTTTGGCTCTATTTAAAGAAGAAGCAAAGAGTAAAAATTTACTGTGAAAACAACAATTCAGCTTAAAAATGCTCTACGCTAGGGGTTCCCAACCTTTCTCAGTATGAGAACCCCTTTTTAACATCAAAAATGTTTGCAGATCCCCACACGATAGTGCTAATACAAACAAAATTGTATCCATTGATTTAAAAAACCTGACACCCTCCCTCATATGGGCAGCTTAAACTGTAGGTCTGACAAGATATCCACTAAGAAAAAAGTGCTGCTAGGCCCATATATGTAACTAAAGGAAAGTCTGGGAAACTATTACCATCCACTGTAAAGCAAAGTTCATTGTGAAGCACACTTACCAGACTGCAACACTCCATTGAGTGAATGTGTGTTTAATATTCCAGAACATCCTGCTCCAGAAGACTCCCCAAGCAATGGACTTGCAGGCTCTTCTTTGACTTGTATCAAGGGACCCCCAGGCTGAGGCAGCAAAGGATTGTCATCCAGTCCATCTTCACTTTCATCACTACAATAAATTAAAAAATATGAAAACAATAAAAGCACAAAGCTCTGTCGAAACAAATATGCATTTAGCATCAATAGTACACAAAACACTGAGTTGCAGAGATGAGCTAACTTTAGTCTTGTCGATTTAATAAAATCACTAGAATTCCTTTAGCTCACCTATGTACTTTATATTTACAAAGCAAGGGAGCACATGAAGGATCTTAGCACTTTACATATATTAGTTATGATTTAACAGCTGTGAAGTAATCCTGAATATGCACTTTTGCCTAAGAGCGTAAGAAATGCCTTGCTGAGAACATGTAAAATGTGTTTTGTACATTTCAAATGTACTGTACAAAGCGAATCATCAGGGCTGTCGTGATCAGGGATATCTACCTACTGTAGCATTCTTACTATTTTCATGGGTTAAAAGGCAGCTGCATTACAGATTACATTTAAATGAACTGAATATTCCATTATTACTGAAAGTCAATTACTTCTTTGTTAAGAGGAAGCCCGAAGAGCCTGAGTCTGCTCAGACACTTTGAAGAAAAAGGGATGGGCTAGGGGGCTCAAGGTTGCCAGAAGCTGCTGGAACTGGCGTGGGAATGAGGGGTTACAACTTCCTCCATGAAAGGACAACAGCTTGGTCTAACCCTCCAGGGGCCCTGCATGGTTCTTCAAAGGCCATGTAACAGGGGTGGCTCAGGAGCTGGCTTCCCACACCCTTCCCCAAGTGTGACCTCAAAGGCAGACCTGGGGGAATGTGCCCTGTTCTGTGAAGGAGATCCAGCCAGGAAAAGAAGTTCAATACTGTTCTCCCACCCCAAGGTCTTAAACAAGGGCTTCAGATGTCTCCTTCAATATAAGAATAATAATAACACTTTCCATTTATTAATAGCTTTCCCCAGTGGGCTCAAAGCGATGTACAGTTACTCAATATAGACAAGGGACTAACAATGTTTGTAGGGGAAAGGGAAGACAACAGATATTCATTTAATTGCACACGCCGTCTTCTGGCTTGGCTCCGTCGTTTTCCACACGGCTGCTTGTTGACCAGGCTTCAGAACCCGTATGTCAATCGCCACACTGCCACCACCCGGCTCGAACATCCACTGCAGGGATTCTTTCGTAGCTGAGAGGTTATTTCACCTTTCCGAACCTCGACCAGGACGTCCGACCGTCAGCTAACACCCTCCCACACGGGAGATTGGCGTGCCCACCCTCTCTAAGGAGTGGTTCCCATTTTATCTACTCGCCGAAGCTTTCGAATTGCTGGGTGGACAATGAGCTGGGGACAACAGGCTGGCTGCTCACACCAGCGCGGGGCTCGAACTAACACAGTTCAGATGTTAAGACAGTGGGATAGGTGCTACATCTTGCATATCCCATTTCGACACAAGTTCAGCTATTCCTCATGGTAACTTTCTAAATGGATCTGTTAATCATGTTCCATCCTCTACCTTTGTAGATTAGACTGTATGTTAATCCCACTTTGCTTAGCAACAGTTAGGGGTGGTCTTCACCAACTCTGACTAATTATCCTTTTGATTGGATTGTGTTTTAATCTAGTTTCTCTTTGCAACATTTCTGCCACTCCATGTTGTCTGTGTTGAGTTAATTGACTTCATGCAGCTGAGAAATATGTTCTGAGTCAAAAAAAGCTTAAACTCGAATAAATCTGGATCTCAAAGTCAATTTTAATATCATTCAAGAACACTACAATTTAACACTAAACACTAATACAGGAAATTCAAAACTGTTGCCCTCTATAATGGTAAATCATGTAACCCTGACCTACCTCACAGGGTTGCTGTGAGGATAAAATGGAAGAGAGGAGAAGGATGTAAGCAGCTTTAGGTAACAGTTGGAGAGAAATGTGGGGTATAAAAGAAGTAAATAAATAAAAATATTTTATGCCAATAAAGGTCAACTGAACTGAAAAAACTGAATAAAAACACAAAACAAGAATAATATTCAAGAATAAGTTTCTCAATGTCTTTCGGACATTGGGCCCTGATTTTGTCCCCCCTCACACTTCTTTTTTACAATTTTTCCAACAGGAAAATTAGAAAATTTGAGGGAACACTGAAGAAAAACTCCAATGAAATATTTCCCTTTTTTAGAATGAGTAAAATGCCTCTTACAAGGTTTTTCATTTTCAAAATATATAGCAGTTTTACCAATAGAAAAACTGGGCAATTTAGGGTACCACTGGAGGAAAAAAACTTATAAAATATTTTCTTCTTCTTCTTCTTTTTTGAGTGAGGAAAATTCTGTTTTGTGAAGCATTTCACTTATTCCAAAAGTACAGCATGCAAAAGTCTGAGGACTTTCTCAATATCTCCAATGGAAAATCTGGAAAATTTGGGAAATATTGAAGATAAAAAACTCTTATAGTGTGTAGATACACAAAATATTTTCAAGATTTTTTTGTTTAAATGTAAATAGTTTTGGCAACAATTAATATACTATGAGGTGTTTAATAACAATATATTGAAACGTCAGTGTTTTCAGTGATAAAAAGTTTAGCTTAATATCCAACCATGCTGGCAGTACTACCTATTGTGAGTCTACTAGAGAGTTCCTGTCCAAATAATACACTTTCTTTTGTTATTAAAGAACTTATTTTCTACCTTCAACTTTTATTTTTTTTCCTACCTCCCAGATAGCAAAAATTAAAGATGTGCTATGGTAGCAATGCCACTCTTTTTCAAGTATTGTGTATACTTGCCAACTTCCTTACAGAAAATGAAAATATTTATATTTTAAGTTCCATAGATATGCCACATAGTACAATTTGATATGCTACGTTTTATATAATGGATTCCATGTCAGTAAATCAGTAAAAGTGATTTAGGTTTGATAGGAAAAATATTGCATGTATTTCAATTTTCCCCAAAATTTCCGCTCCCCCCCCATGGGTTCAAAATTTTCAGAAATGTTACATCTGTAAACCTAGGAACAAAACACTTCTTCCCTTGGTATTCCCAAGACAAAATAAGGCAATGTTTTCATACCTAGATATACTCCTATTGAAGATGGTGGAAGTCTGCCGTAGAAAGTTGTCCAATCGCAGAGCTTTCTCCAGATACTGCAGATAGAGAGGTGTTGCCAGCTCCGTGCAGTTGCCATCTTCTCTGGCACCCAGCTCTGAGGCCATAGAACAAGGCTCTCCTCATTCACAGAGACCTCTTAATGCACAGCTGTTATAAAAGGAATGGGCCATTTAGCATCATCACATCCATCCACAGAATTCTTTAAAAAGTCAACTAATGAAGTCATAGGACCCAATTGTCTTCCTCAGCAGAATGCCTCCCCACTCATTCCCCTCTTGTAAAACCCCTCAACCTTCCACTACTAGCCTGGTTCATGTACTAAAATGGGATACTTGTTGCTAAAACTATGGTTCTGGCACCTAGGGATTTGATTCCATGAACCCAACCTATAGGTCAGTAAAGAAACTACAAGTACAAGTGACTAACTAAATAAAACAAAATTCAAATAACTGGCAATAAATGTAGTGTGCTTTATTTCTTTGTAAAATTTCTAGAACATCTTTCCATGAAAGCAATAATTCCCATGAGGCTCACAGCAACAGATAAGCAGTGTTATTTAAAAGCAGAACAAACATTATGGTAAAACCCAAAGATGACATTACTCAAAGACATTCCAAAATAAGTATAATTTCAACTGATGCAGAAGGCCTGCCATGGCATCCCTTCTGCCTGTTCCCAAATGCACCTATGAAAGTGCAGGTTCCCACAGCACAAGAGCCACAGAGCCCCCTCCCCCCAGACAACGTTAGAACATGAGCAGGAGCATATGGGTGGAGGCACAAGTCATTAAGGGATTTAACAGCCAAAACTAGTACTCTGATCTGGACTCAGAAACAAATGGAAACCTGCATAGTTTGCATAATATAGGCTTGAAGAACTAATTCCAGCAAGCCTCATTTGGGGTACCACATTTTCATCTGGTTTATTGCCAGATGGCATTTGAAAGCAGTCCCATATTAAAGCAGCTGAGTCTGGATATTACCCAGGAGAAAATGGATGCTTTGAAGGGTGAACCCTATGGCATTGTGCCATGCTGAGGCCCCTCCCCTCCCCACCCTCTCCAGGCTCCACCCCCAAAGTCTCCAGGTATTTCCCAAACCGGACCTGGCAACCCTATCAGGACTGTTTTTTGAAGAACAGATGAAGCTAGCATACTACCCTAAGCCAATAAAGGGTGCTTCTTGCCATTTGCCGCATGCTTATTACAAGACAGAAGAGTATTCCCTGATGATGCACCTACTCTTTCGGAGCAAGTTCATCCAGACTCATAACATTGGCTGTAAATGTATTCTCATATCAGCATTACATGTAATCCACAGCACTTTTGTTTTATTTAGATTAAGTTTCAGTTCATTCAACCTCATCCACTCCTTCACTATTACAAAACAATGATTTAGCACATTCATCATCTTCTTGGAGTTAGATGGAAAGACACAGCCAAGTGTCATCCATGTACTGATGATAAATCCCTCTAAATCTCCAAATGATCTTTCCCAGATGTTTCATGCAGCTATTAAGCAGTACGGGAGACCAATATGAAACCCTGTGGAACCTCACAGGCCAAGACCTGAATAAAAGTCTCCAAGTATCACCTTCCAGGATTTACCCATCAGGAAGGACCAAAGGTGTTGCAAGATAGTACCTCTAAGACCCATCCCAATTAAGTGGCTCAGAAGTGTCCCATGGCCAATGTTAATGAAAACCACTGAGGGATCCAGGCTGGGGTGTACCCCTCCTTCCTACAGACTGACTTAAAGCAAGGCAGCCATGGCAATTTTTGTGTAAAGTCCATACTGGATCAAAAAAGTTACTCGGGTTAATTCAGAAATCTCATATTGACCATTTCCTAGAATACAGTCCACAGACCTGTACTCAATTCTGAACTAAACCTAATACATATTCTGAAAATAATGTCTGTAAGGCCTAATATCAAGGAAATACAGTAAAATGAAGCTATGCTTATTTTAAACAATAAATGCCATTTCCACACAGGTTAATTATCCTGGGATTGATGCAGCTGGAAAGCACAGTTCATGCACCTCCCAGGACTTCCCAGCTTTTCTCTGACTTTGCCCAAACCAGCTTTGCTGAGAGTTTCTGGGAAAGATCACAACGAAGCCAGGATGGCTACCATGTGGGTGGGAAAGTTCAGATTTCCCCAGGCTCATCCACATGGCTGCCATTTTCCCTGCCACTATCCCCATGGCAGTCATTTCCTACCCTTACCACCAGGGGTCTCTTTTTAAAAATCATCAATTGAACATCATAACTATATAATAATGCATGTATCAGGCACTCTGAATTACCAGTTTTCTTTAAGTGTCTAGCACCTTTCATTGCAGATATATAAGCGGAAAGGCATATCTCCACAACAGACTGTTTGATTTTCAAAAACAAACTGAAAAAGCCCTGGCAGCACATGGTGCAGGTGGTGGTGGGCAGCTGCCACCAGGAGACTGAGGCAGGGAAGCTACAGGGAGATCTGTCATGTGAATTCAGGATATTGTAGAGGTGGAAAAAGTGCAGACCAGGGCAACCAAGATGACTAAGGAGTTGAAGAACCTTTCCTATGATGAAAGGTGATGGAGTCTGGGACTTTTCAGTTCAGAGAAAAAAGATGACCAAAGGGAGACAGGATAGGGGTTTATAGAGTTATGCATGGGGTAGAGAAAGTGGAGAGAAAGATCTTTTTTCTTCCTCTCCCATAACAGTAACAATCAAGGGCACCCAATGAAGTTGATGAACCCTCCTGATCATTCAGGACAGAAAAATGGAAATACTCCTTTATTTAGGTAAAGGTAAAGGTTCCCTTGCTCGAAAGCCAGTCGAGTCCGACTCTAGGGTTGCGGTGCTCATCTCCGTTTCAAAGCCGAAGAGCCAGCGCTGTCCGAAGACTAAACACCAAGGCGCACGGAACGCTGTTACCTTCCCACCGAAGTGGTACCTATTTATCCACTTGCAATGTCTTGCTTTCGAACTGCTAGGTTGGCAGGAGCTGGAACTAGAGACGGGAGCTCACTCCGTCATGCGGCACCCGGGTCTTGAACTGCTGAACTACTGACCATCCACAGCCTGCAGTTCAGCGTCTTAACCACTTGAGCCACCGCAGCTCCTTTATTTAACAAGTAATTAAATTGTGAAATTCACTGCCTTGGATGTAGTGACCACCAGCACGGACAGCATTAAAAAGGAGTTAGACAGATCCATGGAGGAAATGGCCTTCAGTGGTTACTAGCCATGTTGACTGAAGGAAACCTCTGAACACCAGAGCTGAGAAGCAACATCCAGGGAAGGCCTTGACCTCTATGCTTTTTGTTGACTCTCCAGGGTAACTGGCTGGCTGATATATGAAACAGGCTGCATGACTAGATGGACCACTAGCATGATCCAGCAGGGCCCTTTTTACATTCTTATGTGGAAGACCCACTGCTACTGCACTATATCAGCAGCCACCAACTGGGGAAACTATACAAGAAGCCCGTCCCTATGTGGAAAACTCCAAATTCTAGAAAAATAAAAACGACATTTGACGTTAGAAGACAGACATTGACTTTATTTTTATTTAGAAAATGAATCTGTTGCCTTTCTAGAAATCTGCTCTTCACAGACCTTTAGGTTCCATCACTCCACATAAAGCCTTAGGCCAGTGCCAACACAACTGTTGGATGGATTGCTGTTTATTCTGCATTAAAATACTGTACTACAGATATCATAACATTTGCCTCTGACATTATTTCAAAAGATGTTTACGTAACTTCCCAAATAGTTAAGACTATAACTAAATCACGATTTGATCAAAAAGACAAAAGGCTTCACATATGTCACATAAGAAGCTTCTTAGCAGGGATTGTAATTTGGAGTTAGAACAAACATTTGGCATTTACATAGGCATAATCTTAACCTCAGGTACTCCCATTTTACAAATGGTATAAAAGAACTGGAAAAAATCTCTGCTTGGTTCTCTGAGGACATGCTGCCACATATGAGTTAATTCAGTGTTTTTTGAGTTCTGTGTTCTCAGGAACCACAGAATTCCTTGGAAGCTTCCTGGAATCCCTCCATTAGCAAAGGGGAAACAACCTCAACTATTGATCTTCCCCTGTAATGTGCGGCCACATAAGCGGTAACAGTGTTCTAGGACATACGATGTTTATGCGATGCAATGATGAGGGAAGTTGTTAGTAGCCATGTTGGCTCAAGTGTAAAATAAAAAACCCAGAACACAATCCATATAATACCTTGAATTAAAACCGACTAAATGACACATTACAGCACATGAGTTTTTGAGTTCATAAGAACTCTTCCTCAGTCTGGATAACAAAATAACAAAGAGGGAAAAGTTCAGATTTTTCAGGTCATAATTTTAAAGGAGACTGAAGTTCTTTATTTGTACTTCCTAGTTCCTTATTTGTGAATCCAAACACAAGTACGCAGGATACTTAAAAACATCTGCATCCAAAAATAAACTATGGACCACCACATATATCATATACTCCTAACATTCAGGGGAATCTGTCCTGCAAGGGGACCAATCTTGTTTTCTGGTCCAAAGCTCAATTTTTGCACTAACTGCTCCAAAGCAGGGTGCCTCCAAGACAAATGCAGATTCAGAAATAGGGAGCTTTACCCCCCACCCCAATACCCCTGAATCGCACATTCACAGAATCTGAGGGCTACCTCCTATAAAAGGACATGCACTAGTGCCTGGTCCAAACACTGGTTGTGGCCAAGTCCTTTTGTTAGGGGTGCCTTTAAGAAGCTAGGATTATATTGTGTAGATGGTTTGAATAGGGAACTGGAACAGCTGCATGCCTTCTGCACCCCAAAATAAGGCTTGGATGACCACATATCATTCACACAAAGAAACTGGGGGTGCACGATTCATGGTGGTCTCAAGATTATTTTGGGGTACAGCTTTCTCCCCCGTTTCTTAATCTGTATTCATCCTGGACATAACCCTCTATGGGGCAGTTAGTTCAAAAACTGTGCTTTGAACCAGGGAACAGCACAGGTCTATGCACAAATGTTACCTACAGGCAGAAAGTACGAAAACTAGTAGTTCAGGGAAACCATGTAATCTACTCTCCAGAAAGCAGCCATTTATGTTAGTGTAACCATTTCACAGTCGTCGATACATTACAGTAGAGATAGAAATGGAATTTGGAGTTCTTGTACATGTTGCAATTCACAAACGTTAGAGACGACTGCTATACATGACAGGATAGACCAGGGGTGTTGAACTCATTTGCTATGAGGGCTGGATCTGACATAAATGTTGGGCCAGGCCATGTGTGTCATAAAATGTAATGCCAGGTAGTGTAGATATAAACTTTATAAAGGACACAAACACAAAGGTTTTTTTTTTACTTAAAATAAAAACATGCTTAAAACATTAGCACTCTTGCAATATTTTGTTTATTTAGCAGTGTCTGATAACTGACACCTTTTGCTCTGAATTATTGCATCAAAATGTCTGTGCTGTTGCAATCTTGAGTATGCTGTTCAGGTGTGTATCTGTAAGCTGTAAACCTACGATGACGCAGAAGCAGCAGAACTGGAAGAAGCAGCAGAAGACAGCCAGTTCCACTGCGGGCCTGATAGAAGCCCTCCAGGGGCCTGATCCGGCCCCCGGGCCACATGTTTGACACCCCTGTGATAGACCATCAAAACTAATGTATGATGTGCCTTGACCTGGATAGCTCAGGCAAACGCAATCTCATCAGATTCTGGAAGCTAAGCAGGGCCGATCCTGGCAAGTAATTGGAAGGGAGACCTCTAAGAAATACCAGGGCTTGGGAAGCAAAGGCAGGTTATCAGGCCACCTCTCTGAAAAGTCCAAACCCCGGCAGGGGTTGCCAGAAGTCACCATGACTTCCAGGCGCGCGCACACACACACATATACCTCCCACCAAAAAAACCCTGATGTATGATGTAAAGTGCTACTTCCTAATCTGTGGGTCCCAACTCAAAAGTGGGGTGTGGCCTGTGAAAGTGGGTCCCTGGCTTTTGGAAAAAAAATTAATTTGTGCATGTATATTGTTTTTAAGTGGATCACCATATCAAGTATATTTGGATGTGTGGGCACCATACCCTGGGTTAGTAAAAAAGCAGACCAGGGGCTTGATATCTCTCCTGTCTTGGATGGGCTTATATGCCCCTTGAAAAGCCAGGTTGGCAGTTTATGGGTGCTGCTCAACATAGCGGTCACCAGAAAAAAATCTGGTGGCTGCTGTGGCTTGGAGGGCTTTCACCCAGCTTCGGTTGGCATGCCAGCTGCGCCTATTCCTGGCTTAGTTTGATCCAGCCATAGTGATACATGCCTTAGTTACACCTAGACTAGACTATGGCAATGTGCTCTACTCGGGACTATCTTTGAAGAGCATTCAGAGACTGCAGCTAATGCAGAATGCTTTGGCTAGACTGCTGGCTGGAGACAGCTACTGGGATCATACAAGCCCGAGCCCAATTCAAGCTGTTGGTTTTGACCTTTAAAGCCTTCATGGCTTGGGACTGGGGTATCTGAAGGACCGTCTTCTCCCATACATTCCTGCCTTAGAACCAGGATCACAGGGAGAGGACCACTTGACTGTCCCATCAACCAAAGAAGCTCATCTGGTCGTTACATGAGAGACGGCCTTTCCAGTGGCAGCCCCCATGGTTACAGAACAACCTCCCCTGGGGAGGTGCATCTGGCCCCCTCACTCTCAGTCTTTAGGAGGCAAGTGAAGACAGTTTTATTCATGATGGCATTTGATCAGATTTCTGCCTACCAGCAGTTTTAAATTATTGTTGTTAACTAATTTTAGGTGCAAAGTCTACAAGAACAACTTGTAGCTGTCCTTTGAAAAATAAAAAAAAGCAACAGCAGTTCAGGTCCACCTTCAGTGCTAATAACAGTGCTAACATGCAGAGGTATCTTTTAAGACAAAGAAGAGAAATAGGATGCTTTTCATCACGTGCAACATTTATTTCCTTCCCCCTATTCCTTTTTGTTATTCTTATGATCAATTTTAGCTGATCCTAATAACATAAACCTGCAATTCCTGGCTACTTGAGAGGATGGGGGCTTGGCTGAATGGGACGATAACCTCAAATTCTGGGAGAATTGCAGCCATGCAATGTGAGACACCTTGGGAATAGAGTCAGTTGTTTCAGGATTCCATGACACATAAACACCTTCCCAGCTGGTAGTAATGCTGCATCCTGAAACAAAGGTATGTACTAATAGCAAAGAATAAAAATGAATACAAGACTTATAGGTACTCCCAAACAATTCAGACATTCAAAATTAATAAAAACAGAAAAATAATACATATCACCTTGATCATCTTGCCCTTCCTCCAAGGAGCTCAGACTATATATGTATTTCCCAAGTGTGCCTCCTATATGCAGATACCTAAACCTGAAGACTGGGGCCACACTTACCCCAAACAGGTTTTTCTGCAAACTTGGGTGATTCCCCAAGTTTGCTGAAAAATCCGAGATCTTTTAAAAAAAAATGGAGATGGGGTTATTCCCTCAAAAGTTAATAAACACATGTAAGACTCCAGGCCCGCCCGCAGCAGCGGGGAACTCTGGGAGCGGCTCTGGGACTAGCCGTTGCCTGGAGCTGCTCCAGGATTGCAGGCACTGCAGCTGCTGTCAGGCTCAAAGGTAGGGAAAAGGGGTGAGAAGAAAGAGCAAGAGGGGGACACTGGCTTGGGAGGGGAAAGAAAATAGAGGGGATTGGCTGGGGGTGAGAGAAAAAGAGAAAAGGGGGGATTGGCTGTGGGGGAGAGAAAGATAAAGAAGGGGGGAGGGGCTTGGGGAGAGAAAGATAAAGAAGGGGGGATCGGCTTGGTGGGCGACAGAAAGACAAAGAAGGGGGGATGGGCTTTGTGGGAGAAAGACAAATAACAGGGGGGGTTGGCTTGGGGGGAGAAAGAAAGGGAAAGAAAAGGGGACAGACCACACCATTTTAGAGTATTCCAGTAACAATTACTTTTTAAAGGTTTCATTATAGGGAAATCAGATTGGTTATAGTTGCAAGTTCAGATTGGAGTTCTCACAGCCCTGAATATTTGCACCAGAGGATGGACAGATGAATGCATGTACATATATGAATGACGGGGGGGGGATTTACTTTTATTTACTCCTCACTGGCCTTCTAATCCCTTTCAAACACCCCCTCCCATCCTATCCATTTTAGAAGAGTGGTTACTGGTACATGCACCACTGCTTTCATAAAACATTCATGAAAAATAACAGCTTGCAGTTATGGTTATTCTTAAAACTGAGGCAAACACTTAACTCTGCAGCCAAAAGGGAAAGAGAAATGCTGATCCACAGGGAGAAGCACACAGGCTTGTGGGGCAATCCTAAAGTTCTTACCACAGTTAGGAAATTGGGCAGTATAACAACATAAGAGCAGCTGTGTTGGAGAAGACCAACGGTCCATCTACTTCGGCATTTTGTTTTATTCAATGGCCAAACAGATGTCCCAGAAGGAATACAAGCAGCACAGGGAGGCCAAAGCAGCTCCCCATGGTACCCCCTCTCCAGCACTAACATTCACAGGGTTAATGCCCTCTCAACCTGGAGGTTCCATTCAGTCATTGTGGAAAACAGCCATTGATGGATCCATCTTCCATTAATTTGTCTAAACGCATTTTAAAGCCAACTAAACATGCAGCCATCACTGTATCCCATGGCAAGAAATACTACACACTTGGTTTTGACTGAAGTAGTACTTCCTTTTGGCTGCCCAAAAGCTATTGCCCATCAACTTCACTGGGTACTCAAGAGTTCCACTATTATGGGAAGGAGAAAAAGTTCTCTCTGTCCACTTTTACCAACCACATGAATAATTTCATAAACCTCTATCATGCCTCCCTTGGTCATCTTTTCTCTACATCAAAAAGCTTCAAACTCCTCAGCCTTTCTTCACACAGAAGATATGCTCTAACCCACTGATCACTTTGGTTGCCCTTCCTTGCACCTCTTCCAGCATTAGAGATATAGCAGCCAGAACTGTATTCCAAAAGCAGCCATACCACAGTCCTATACAAGGGCATTATGATAACAGATGTACAGCCCCTTTTCAAAAACTTACTAGTGCAGAATTATATTTTTTCCCCAACAGCCAGAATTTACACTTGGGTTATCCACTTCATTGTTCACCCCAATTCTGTTTATGAACAAAATTATGGTGCACAGTGTCCACAACTATTTATTTTTTATTTTTTTATTTGTATCCCGCCCTCCCCGAAGGATCAGGGTGGCTAACAGGGGCATAAATGCCAGGTTAAAACAGTAAAACAGGTTAAAACAGTAACTAGCCAAAGCTACCACAAAATATGCTCCTGTTGTCCCTCTGTAGTCAGGTGGCCAGATGCAATATTTTATACTGAAGATATGGAGAATGATAATAGAAACCCCATATAAAGCACACCAGTATGGTGCAGTAGTTAGAATCTCAGAGCACAACATGGGAGACTCAAGTTCAAACCCCCCACTCTGTCACGAAACTGACTGGACAACTGTGGGTGAGTCACCCTCTCACAGCCTAACCCACCTTTGCAGGATTGTTCTGAGGGCAAAATGGGAGAAGTGACTATGTGCACTGCTTTCTTAGAGAAAATATATTAAAAATCAAATAGATAAATGGCAGCAAATGATATGATATGAACCATACATCTTAAAGTCAACATCAAATCAAGGATGGGACAAGACATCTGCTAAATACCAAAAACCTAGCTCATGAGAAGCTATATATACAGAAGTCTTGTTTTATCCAGGTTGAAAATATTTCATCTAGGTTTACCAGATTTTCAACAATACACTGTATTATTTCTAAAGGTAAAGAAGAAAGTAAGAAATCAATTTGGTAATATTACTCCATGCAAGAACAAATGACTATAATTCACATAAGGAAATTCCACTTTATTAAAATATTATGCAAGATTTCATATCCAAGGGCTACAATTAAATGTACAAGTAGAAGATAATATGCTGTTTCAAAACTCTTCCCCTATACTACAATCAGGCTTTTATCCAACTCCAGTTTTAGAACACATGCAAGCGTGTACAGTGTTAAAAGTACAGAAGCCTCATGAATTAAGTGACATTGTTCAGCTGGTACACAACAGATATTTTGTCAAGCTGTGACTCCGGCGCATTCCCATCTAACAGCAAATAATCAAATTCCATGTGTTAACAAGGAAATTAACAGGGTATGTGATCTCACACAAGCCCCTGTAATAATCAGGCTTTGAATATGGACTGTACGTTGTCTAAAATATACATTAGTTTTACAGAAAGAGGACTGTTTAGAAGAAGGGTTGTTGTTTTTTGCCAATCCAATCATTTATTACAGCAAAGCCAAAGTTCACAACAGCAAAATAGGGTTGCCAGGTCCCTTCTGGCCACCAGCGGGGGGTAGGGGGTAGGCTTGCCAGACCCAGGCTAAGAATTGGCTTGCCAGATCCAGGTTGGGAAACTCCTAGAGATTTGGGGATGGAGCCTGGGGAAGACAGGGAACTCAGTGGGGGTACAATGCCACAGAGTCCCCACTCCAAAGCATCCATTTTCTCTGGGGAAACTATCTCTGAAGTCTGGAGATGAGCTGTAATTCCAGGGGATCCCCAGGTCCCACCTGGAGGATGACATCCCTAGTGCCAATCCTTCATTGATAGCACATTCTGGAAGAGAAGGATGTCCAACTCCTTCTTCTACAAATGAGATTACAGCCTCACTAACTTCGTGACAACAAGGAAAAAATCTAGAAAGGTATGAACTTGATAGCCAGTGAATGAATGTTTCAGTACCTTGAATAATTATTCAACAGCCCTTGTACACGCACTAGTGAGTTAATACTGGCTTCTGTAAGAGCTACATTGCAACATAATCACAAGCATTTGCTTTAAGCATCATTATGTGTTACTAACTTTTCCTTTTATATGGCAGAAAGCATAACCAAGTAATAGTGCATCAATGATAATATAGGTCTCATCCCCTCTCCAATACAAAATTTCTATATAAGACTTATCACAACCTGAGTATAACATTTCTGGTCCAACAGTGTTGCCTCAGTATTTTTCAGAGTGGCTTTTACCAAACCAAAAAGTTCTTTAATCACCATACTGGAAAAAAACCCAAACTATTTCCCCCTTAAATTGCTTCTGCATTAAATTGCTTCTGCAATTTAAGCACAAGTACTGCAGCTGTTTCAGTAAACAGAGGACTGCAAGGAACTGATTGTTAGCCAGAAATTGAAACTGAAAATGGTATTTTGTCATTTTAAGGTTAGCGTTTATGTCTGCAGCTCAAAGTATTAACAAAGCAGCTGAGTGAGATATAACTATTTTAATAAAGTTTTTTAAAAGAATGAATAAAAATGTTTAGTACAAACACATTTTACTTTGAAGTATGCCATACTGTAATTATTATTGCGCTCTTACTATGGAATCTGGGATAGTTGGGTCTAAGTCCCACACTCCTCAGACTTCGGAAGGATATTTAGAAGTAAGTCTCATGTTATTCAATGGGACTTACTCTCAGCCTTAGAGAGGCCTAGAAAAGAAAATTACCAGATTCAAGTGTCATGCAAAACCATGCTTTAATTGAACTATGATCAATGTGATCATTCAAATGTGTACCACTCTGGTAACAATACTTATTTGGCATCTATCAAACCAGAAAATGAAACTACAGTGTGAAGCTGGTTTATTAACCAACTACGGTTTTGCATGACATACAAATGTGGGCAGTTTGGCTGAACCCTGGCTTGTTCCTTGATGCTGCCCTTGCCACAACGGAGGCTGAGATACCGGCCAAGTCTCTGCAGGAAGGTGGTAGAAAGCATGACAGTGATGACACCAGCATTTGCCAAGAGAATGCAGGATTTCAGTGAGCATTTGTGAGCATAATTCTAGGTCCACAAACTATCTGCAGTTAAAATAAACCATAGCTTCATGTTATGTCTGAACTAGGATTGCCAGCTCCAAGTTGGAAAATACCTAGAGATTTTGGGGGCGAAGCCTAAGGAGGGTGGGGTTTAGGGAAGAGAGGGTCTACAACGGGGTATAAAGCCATAGAGTCCACCTTCCAAAATGGCTATTTTCTCCAGGTGAACTGATCTCTGTCACCTGGAGATCAATTATAATCAGAGATCTCCAGCCAACACTTGGTAACCCTAGTCTGAACAGTCACGGCCAAACTGCAGTCCTGTGTTAAAGACCACCTGTCACATACATGTAGAAAAGGAGGTGGACCAGAGACTAACTCCTCCAATACTCTACTGGTGAGTAGTTCCATTGACTGAGGGTACTGATGCTGACTGGATTTCTGTTTTATTTTGGTACAACAGATTAACAGGGCTACTCATCTAGTGCAATCCTATGAACACTTTATTTGATAATTAGTTCCACTGGGTTCATTGCAGTTTATTTCCAGGTAAACATAGATAAGATCTCGTTACCCATCTCCTCTCCCCAGCTGTAAAATGAAAATTCAAGTAACTTATTTTGCAGAATTGTTTGAGAACAACTGCTCTGTTCTGGGGTTTTTTAAAATGCATTTGTTGGGATTCAGCTGCTGTTTATTAGTCCATACCTACCCCAAAAAGGCCTCAAGGCAGCAGTTCAGGGTTTTATAGATTCAAGTGGGTAGCCATGTGTGGTCTGAAGCATTAGAACAAAGTTTGAGTCCAGTAGTATCTTCAAGACCAACCAAGTTTAATTTTGGGTATAAGCTATCATGTACATGCACACTTCTTAAGATCAGAGGTTCCCAAACTTATTTGGCCTACCGACCCCTTTTCGGGGGGGGGGAATTACTCAGCGCCCCCCTGGACATCTACCTTCAAGAAGTGGACAAAAAGATGCAGTTTGTGGATCTGCACTTGGATCGTTCCAGCCCACCTGGATCGTTCCAGCAACCCCCACTTTGGGAACCAGTGACAGATTCCCTCAAGCCTTACATACAGGTAGAGAGAGGGTATGTGGGGGGGGGGATTAGTTGCCAGAAAGGGGTAGTTAGAGTCAAGATGCATAGCTAACACGGTGATAAGTATGCATTTTTTACCATTCAACATTTCCCCCCCAAGACAATGAATATATTCCAGTTTTTAATCAAAGACAAGGGAAGAGATTAGCTTATAACAGCCCAGGGTCTTAAAACATTCAATAAACTTGAAGGAAATCAGACTACCAGTCCAGACCAAAACAGTCATATAACATTCTGCAACAGAATATCAATTTTGACATAATACAAGAACCAAAGTAGATTCTACAATTCAAATTTCCATATCCCAAATTTGGAAGTATTGATTCTATAATTCTGAATCAACTGCATGCTGACACACAGCAGCAGTGCCCTGTCACTAACTTTATATAAATCAAATAAAAATAACCTTGTGGTAGAGTGGACAATGCCCTGTCCATAACAGCTTCTACACAAAAAATAGACAACAGATTTTTCAGAATGATACTGGGGAAAAGTCCCTGGTGAACAGCTGAGGACAGCTATGAACAGCAATTATGACACAACTGGACTAAAGCCAAAAAGATGTGTGGTTGTGGATGTGAATGGATGCAAAAGGTAAGTCCAAATCTGTTCAATGCATATAATAGGAAACAGAACATGTGAAGTATGACTCAAGGTAAGCTTGAAATTATAAAATGAGAAACTGAACATTTAAACATTGCAATCCTGAGAGTGACTGAACTAAAGTCGACTAGAGTATGACTCTTCCAGACAGATATTTAAAAAGAGTTTTCCTTGGGAAAGTACAAACACAGAAGAAATGGCGTTGCTCTAATAGTGAGTGAGCAGTCAGGGGCTATAATGCAAAAACCGATCCAATAATATCAGACTCCACAGAAAGTCTATCAAGATAAACATCCTTCAAGTTTATGCCCCAGCTAGAGATGCTGATGAGGAAGAAACTGAAAGCTTTTATGCAAGTGTCCAGGAAGAAATTTATCATGCACCTAAACAAAATGTGCTGATAATCAAAGGTGACTGGAATGTGAAAATAGGAAACAAAGTAGAATCAAATATTGTTGGAAGATTTGGGCTAGGAGCACAAAACGAAGCACAAGGGCAACTCTTACAATTCCATGAAGACAACAATTTGTTCATTGCAAATACATCTTCCAGGCAACTGAACAGACGATTGTATATGTGGATACCACCGGACCACCACTACAGAAATCAAATAAATTACATAACTGGAAGCAGAAGATGGAGAAGCTCTATTCTCCCTGCTACAACATTAATGCCCAATATCTAATCTATCTTTTCTGGGGAAGGTAACTGAGTGAACAGTGGTTGAGCAGCTCCAGGTTTTCCTGAGACAGCTGCCATGGACCCTTTTCAATCGGGCTTCAGGCCTGGCTTCATGACCAAGACAGCACTGGTTGCTTTGGTTGATGATCTCCATTTACATCTGGGTAAAGGTATGTTGGTGCTGTTGATCCTTCTGGATCTATCAGTAGTCTTACATACAGTTGACCATTTGGTCCTGATCGATCACGATGCCTCTCTGGGAATAAGGGGCACTGCCCTTAGTTGGTTCTCCTTGTTCCTCCAGGAATGCTCTCAGAGGATCACTATCTGGGAGGCAAGGTCTTCCTGACGAGACCTGTACTGTGGGGTCCCACAGGGCTCAATCTGATGTGTGTGTGTGTGTGTGTGTGTGCATGCACACTCAATTGCTGAGTTCATCAGGAAGTTTGGACTTGCATGCCATCGATATGCTGATAACACTCAGCTCATCCTCCCACTGGATAAGTGCCTGGATGCAGTAGTCCAATGGTTACGGGGGAGGGGGAGCTGGCTGAAGCTGAATCCGTCCAAGACGGAGGTCATGTGGCTGAGAAAGACTGAGATGCTAGCTGGATGGTCACTCCCAAGACTCAATGGTGTTCAGCTGACAGCTGTAAAGAGCTTTGGGGCATGGCTGAATTCTGCACTATCATTGGATATACATGTGTCCATGGTAGCACGTTCAGGGTTTTTTCACCTATCCCAGGCCCACCAGCTGGCTCCTTATTTGTCTGGGTTAGACCTTGCCACATTGATCCATGCAATGGTCACCTCCAGATTGGACAACTGCAACTTGTGCTATGTAGGGCTACCCTTGAAAATGCTTTGGAGACTGCAGGCGGTCCAGAATGCAGCTGCAAGGCTGCTGACTGGAACACACTGGTCAGCTCACATTACTCCAACTCAGAGGCAGCTGCACTGGTTACCAATTAGTTTCCAGATCCAGTTGAAAGTGTTGGGGTGCTAACCTTTCAAGCCCTTAACAGTCTGGAACCGTCCTACCTACAGGACCACCTCTCCCATTACAACCCCCTCCCCATGCTCCCTTCGGCCATCTTCTGGGGCCTCTTGCAGGTGCCTGGCCCCAGGATGGCTCAGTTAGCTGTCTCTAGGGGAGGGGCTTTCTCAGTTGTGGTCCTTACCCTGTGGAACGCACTCTTAGATGACAGTTATACCCTGCCAGACTTGTTTAGTTTCCATAGGGCATGCAAGGCCGAACTGTTTAGGTTGGCCTTTGAAAGGTAACCACATATTTGGGCTGTTTTTATGAGAGTATGGTGATAACCATATATTTTAATAGTTTAATATATTAATGTTAATATTTTATATTTGTTATTTGTTTTATGTTGTTTTTACCTAATTGGTTTTAATGCTGTAAGTCACCATGAGACCCTTTGGGTGAGTGGTGGCTAAAAAAAAAATCCAATAAATAAAGAAATAAATAGTGGTAAAAAGGTAAAGGTTCCCTTGCTCGAAAGCCAGTCGAATCCGACTCTAGGGTTGCGGTGCTCATCTCTGTTTCAAAGCCGAAGAGCCAGCGCTGTCGAAGACTAAACACCAAGGAGCACGGAACGCTGTTACCTTCCCACCAAAGTGGTACCTATTTATCTACTTGCAATTTCTTGCTTTCAAACTGCTAGGTTGGCAGGAGCTGGAACTAGAGACGAGAGCTCACCCTGTCTTGCGGCACCCGGGTCTCGGACTGCTGAACTACTGACCTTCCACAGCCTGCAGTTCAGCGTCTTAACCACTTGAGCCATTAATTGTTACTGTCAAAGATTAGAATAAAGCTGAACAAATACACCAAAAAATCTGAAAAAAGGAGATGTCAAAGACAGCAGCAACTATTAGACCATCGTACTAACTTCTCATGCAAGTAAAGTGATGCTCAAAATCTTACAACAAAAATGGTTACCATTATATGGAACAAGAAATGCCAGATGTTCAAGCTGAATTCAGAAAAGGAAGAGGCACTAGAGATCAGATTTACGGTAGTTACTAGAGCATACAAGAGAATTTCACCAAGAAATCAGCTTGTGTTTCATAGGTTACAGCAAAGCTTTTGATTGTGTCGATCATGAAAAGTTATGATTGATTTAAAAGAAATGGGCATGCCACATCTGATCGCTCTGATACGCAACCTGTACTCCAAACAAGAGGCTACTGTTAGGACAGAATGTGGACAAACAGAATGTTTCCAACTGGCAAAGGGGACAGACAAGGATGTTTTTATTGCCCTGTCTCTTTAATCTATATGCAGAAGATATCATAAGGAAAGATGGATTAGATTTAGATGAAAGTGGAGTAAAATTGGGGGAAGCATTTGAGATATGCAGATGACACCACATTATTGGCAGAAAACAGTGAAGGCTTGGAATGACTATTGATGAAAGTCAAAGCAAAAAGTGCCAAAGTAGGATTACAGCTGAACATCAAGAAAACAAAAGTAGTGACTACTGTGGATTTACACAACTTTAAGGCTGATGTGAAGAAATTGAAATTGTTAAAAATGTTCTATTCCTTGGTTCAATCATCAACCAAAAGGGAGACTGCAACCAAGAAATCTGAAGGATTGAAACTGGGGAGGGCAGCCATGAAGGAGCTAAAATTATCTTTAAGTGTAAGGATATTACACTGGCAACTAAGATCAAGATAGTTCATACTGCAGGATTTCCTATTACTATGTATGAGTGTGAAAGTTAGACAATAAAGAAAGCTGACAGGAAGAAAGTTGATTCATTTGAAATGTCATGTTAGGGAGAGAGTTTTACTGATACGGCGGATGACCAAAAAAAGATGAATAAGTGAGTTCTAGATCAAGCCTGAACTATCCCTAGAAGCTAAACAACTAAACTGAGGCTATTGTACTTTGGTAATATTATGAGAAGACTCACTGGGAAAAGACAATAATACTAGGAAAAGGTGAGGGCAGCAGGAAAAGAGGAAGAGCCAATGTAACACGAACTGGTTCAATAAAGGAAGCCATGGACCTCAGTTTGCAAGATAGGACATTCTGGAGGCCATTAACTCAGAGGGTTGCTAAGAGTCAGAAGTGATTTGATAGTACCTAGCACACCCTCAGCGAGGGTAGATAACATAACAGAGATAAGTAGTTAGTTGCTGTAGATTTTCCGGGTTGTGTGGCCGTGGTCTTGGCATTGTAGAACCTGACGTTTTGCCAGTAGCTGTGACTGGCATCCTCAGAGGTATAACACAGAAAGATGGACGTTTTGCCAGGAGCTGTGACTGGCATTCTCAGAGGTATAACACAGAAAGATGGAAGAATACACCATCTTTCTGTGTTATACCTCTGAGGATGCCAGTCACAGCTACTGGCAAAACGTCAGGTTCTACAAGGCCAAGACCATGGCCACACAACTCGGAAAATCTACAGCAACTAATGAACTCCGGGCCTTAAAGCCTTTGACAACATAGAGATAAGTAGCATCCTGAAAGTCTCTGCACAACAGTAGGAGTTCTCAACTCAACTAGCAGCCTGAGCACGACATGTTAAGCATTAATCAAACTCCTCAGTCACAGGTACATCTATACAATGATCACTGAAGTATGCCAGCATCAGAGGGACCAAGGCAGCAACAATCTTACTATGCTTCAAATAATAGTAAGTTTTTCTAAGAAACTATGGAAACCCACATCTTTCGCTGACAGCACTTGATGACTACCAGTCACTAATTTCCAGTCACTGTGGATGACCCAGCAATCAGGCTTTTCGTTTTGCAGCCAGGAGTGCCAGCTACTGGCACAGCACCTATACCAGACCAGACTGCCAATCTCCACTTGAAAGTGTGCCAGGAAGATATACCTGTTATAAGGCCTGTGCGCTGCATGTCCTACGTGATCATGTGTTAATTTTTTCAGGTTAGACACCAAGACCAACATCATGCCAAGGATAGTTGCTCTTTATTTGATTTTATAGATGATTGACAAGTATACTAGCATACTGGTCAGGTGCCCTCCTGAACTCGAAAACGAGCTACTGTTTTGTCACACGCCTTTCACCACGCATCGGTGTTGTGCCACAGCGGCACTCTAGCTAAGGCGGGGTTGTCCAACCCAACCGCCGAGCGCCCGCTTGTCCTCAGCTTTCGTGGGCTGCACAGGGCGCACGTGTACTACTAAGGAGTCCAGTGTGACTGTCACACCCTCGCCCGCCGGTCCGAGGCCAAATGGTGCCCCAGGCCCCACCTAAGGCGACCTTCTTCGTCTCGTTGAGGTGTCTTGTAAAAGAGGGGAGGCTGGCTGGGTCCCGCCCCGCCCCCTCCGCGCTGGGGTGTGTCCCCCCCCCCAAACAAAGGAGGAATAGGAGAGGGCCTGTCCCTTTAAGAGAAGGCCTTCCTACCGGGGACGCTGCTGCGGGAGTTGGGAAGGTGGGCGATTGAGGAGGGGCGCCGGGGCCTGTCCCCAAGTGTCCCCGCTGCGCTAGCACCTGCCCGGCCTGCGTCTCACCTGGGTGCGTGGCACGGCTCGGGCCCAGAGTGACTCCTGGGTTGCCCGCTCCGCTCGCTCCGGCCGGCCCTGAGCTGCGTTGCCTGCGATGGCGCTGCTTGTGTACTGCCGCGATGCCTCTCGGCTTCTGCCTCGCCAAGATGGCGGCCGCGCTATTGCTGTTGAGGAGGAGGCGGCGGCTGCGGGCGCTGGGACGGCGGCGGCGGCCACTTTCGCTCACTGAGAGGAGAGGAGCAGGGACACGGGGAGCCATGGCGGGGGGGAGGAGAGGCGCCATGGCCAGGCCGGAATAATCGAACTCAGCACCCCCGCCTGGCGCACGGAGCCCCAACCCAGAAACACTTTCTGGCGTGCTTTGCCGACACCTCTGCCTGGCCCCTGAGCCCGCGCCCCGTCATCGTCCCCCCACAAAGAACCCACAAGGACCCCTCTTGCATCGATTCGTTCCTTGCTCGACTGGTAGAGTCTGGCACTGACGGAAATTGCCGATCGCTTTCGGCCGAAGAGAATTGCGTGAGTTAGCAGTTCTCGCGCGAGGATGAACAACTGATCGCGATAGTCAGGTTCCAACGGGAGGTGTATGGAAGTGACGTTTAACTAAGGGTGGGGGTGGGCGCTGGGTGGGATGTGGGTTAGGATACGTAAGACGCCGCCCTGGGACAGATTCACGTGCAGTCGTTAGAACTCCCCCCCCCCTCTTTTTAATTCTGTGCAACAAACATTGAAGCGTGATGGCGTTAGTGACTGCAGTACTCTCTAGCTGTCCTGCATTTGGTTTTTGGCTAGATCTTGGGTATGCTGCTGACCTGGCTTAACACAGAGGCCTTTCCAGAATTGTGACGGCATCGTTCTAATTTTCTCCTTTTGCTTTTCTTTCTGCGTTGAAAGGAGAGTGTGTGCGTACGCCTTATGTGCTATCTTGACTTACAATTTATAACGAGCCTATGAATTAACGACCTCCAAAAAAGATCTTAGCAATCTTACAAACTGATGGCCTTGGCTTCTTCAATTGAGTCAATACATCTCATTTTGGGTCGCTTTTACTATTGCCTTCAATTTTTCCTAGCATGGTCTTTTCCAGTGAGTTAAGGGTCGAAGATGAGGCAGAGTGGTACTGTTAGGTGAGGAGAGGGTTTATTTGTCAAGAAATACTGGAGGGGGAGGGCAACAGTCCAGTGGAAAGTGAGTGAGGATAAGGGAAGGGAGGACATATTGTGTTTAGAGTCTGCTACTAACGACCTAAGTCCTGACCAAGATGAAGACGTGGATGCTGCCCTCCTTGAACAGCTTGACAGGATATCTAAACAACATGACTTTGTAGTTATGGGTGACTTCAACTTTCCTGATGTGTGCTGGGAGACAAACTCTGCAAAGTTTCCATAGTCATGCACATTTAGGGTTGACAGCCTCCAGGTGGGGCCGGGGGATCTCCCGCTTTTACAACTGATTGCCAGCTGACAGAGATCAGCTCCCCTGGAGAAAATGGCAGCTTTGAAGGGTGGACACCATGGCATTGTACCATGCTGAGGCCGCTTCCCAAACCCTGCCCTCTCCTGGATCCACCCCCAAAGTCTCCAGGTATTTTCCGACCTAGACCTGGCAACCTTATGCACATTCCTCATATGTCTGGTTGACAACTTCATCAAATGGTGGAGGAAGCTACGAGGGGCTCAGCCATACTCAACTTAATATTGACTAACAGGCAAGAGATGGTAGATAGGGTGCAGATGGTGGGGACCTTAGGGGGAAGTGACTATGTTCTGCTAGAATTTCTTTTGCTATGGGGGACCAAGGAACTTCGTAGCCACACATGTATGTTACATTTCAGTAGGACAGATTTTAATAAACTCATGGGCTTGATGAGAATCATTCCATGGGCAAGACTGCTGGAACGGAAGGGAGCAAGTGAAGGGTGGGCTCTCCTAAAACAAGAGCTCTTGCAAGCTCAAGCCATCACTATTCCAACAAGAAAGAAACATGGTAGGGGATTTAGGAAGCCAATGTGGATAAACAGAGAACTGCGAGATGTGCTAAGGGAGAAAAAGGAAATGTTCAAGAAATGGAGGCAAGGACATACCTCTAAAGAAGAGTATCTGCGGGTTGCTAGGCACTTTTGGTCAGCCATCAGAGAGGCCAAATCACACAGTGAGCTAAAGCTGGCTAGGGAGGCTGGCTACGAGAAGAAAACCTTCAGATATGTGAGGAGCAAATGCAAGATAAAAGGCGATGGGCCCACTGTTGAGTGGAAATGGAGAAACTCTGACAGAGGACAGAGAGAAAGCAAAAAGGCTTAATGCCTATGTTGCGCTCTGGGGTGTCCCCAGACCTTGTAGAACCATTTGCCGTGTTGACGAAGGATGTAGGAGGGAAGCGAGAGAGCCTCAGACGTGAAAGGACTGGGGAGTTTTGTCACTCCCCGAGTCTCCTTCCTCGGGGTCAACAGCCACTTCCTCGTCTCTCTCGCCGGCCCAGCCAGTCGCCTCCGATATCCTCCTCGGCTCTCCAGCTTCCCTCCTTTTATCCTCCTTCCCCTTGGTGACACCCCCCCCTTTCCTTCTCCAGCAACCCTACTGCTTCCTTAACCTGCCCATCACCTTTCCACCTTCCCTATGGTGCGTTCCTCTGTTAGTCCTGCCCTCCTGCGATTCCCTGTGGCTCTCGACCTGAGTCTGGGTGTGCAGGGGAGTGTTCCCTACCGGTAAGAATACGAGCTCCGACGGCAGCTGCCGCGGCATCTCCAAACTCTCTCCCAGGGGTAAGGTCGGGCTTCTCCAGCTGTCCCGCACTCAGGATCGAGCACATCCCCCTTGCGTCGGTGGCCGAGGAAATGAGTCCATCCTGGACCGTTTCTCCGGCCCCGTCTCCTCCTTCATCCCCTTTCCCCGGGACCTCCCTCTCCGAGGAGGGAGAGGGGCGGGGCCCCCAGAGTCCTCCTGCCACTCGCCTACGCCTCCTACATCGTGGTGCCTGCGACCCTCGTCGCCCCCCGAACCCTCCACACATGGAGATCTGTCTTCCGTGGTTCGTCAAGGGTCCTTGAAGAAGAGATCAGACTCATCCAGAGATAGTAGTAGGCAAGACACTGCATCCCAGCTGCTGGTTGACATGGACAGAGAGGTAGTTGAGAAGCACCTGGCTGCACTGAATGAGTACAAATCCCCTGGGCCAGATGATATACACCCAAGAGTGCTCAAATAACTTTCTAGGGAGCTTGTAGAGCTTTCGTCCATCATCTCCCAGACCTCTTGGAGGACAGGGGACATGCCATAAGACTGGAGGGCAGTTGTTATCCCAATTTTCAAAAAAGGGAGGAGGGATGACTCAGGAAACTACAGGCCAGTCAGTCTGACCTCTATTCCAAGAAAGATACTGGAGCAGATTTTAAAGGGATCAATCTGCAAGCACCTAAATAACAACTTGATGATCCAGGGAAGTGAGCACAGATTTGTCCCCAACAGGTCCTGCCAAACCAACCTCATTTCCTTCTTTCATCAAATGACGAGCTTACTGGATCGCGGGAATGGTGTTGACGTTGTTTACCTCGATTTCAGTAAAGCTTTTGACAGAGTTCCCCATGATGTTCTGATGGGTAAACTAGAGGACTGTGGACTGGACTCTAGGATAGTTAGGTGGATAGAGAACTGGTTGGAGAACTGCACTCAAAGAGTAATTGTCAATGGCATTTCATCTGAATGGAGGGAGGTGTCCAGTGGGGTGCCGTGGAGCTCGCTTCTGGGCCCAATACTTTTCAGTATTTTTATAAATGATCTGGATGTGGGTGTGGAGGGGCTACTCATTAAATTTGCAGATGACACCAAATTAGGAGCAGCAAACACCATAAGATAGAATTCAATGAGATCTGAACACACTAAGAAAGTGGGCAGATGTAAACAAGATACAATTTAACAAGGATAAGTGCCAAAAAATGGAACTTCATATATTTGTATAGTAACTGAAAATAATAAAAATTGTTATTAAAAAAAAGGGGTAAGTGCTGAGTTCTACATCTGGGTAACAAAAATTAGGAACACACATACTTCTGGGTAGCATCTGGAGTATTGTGTGCAGTTCTGGAGGCCTCACTTTAAAAAGGATTGGACAGAATGGAGCGGGTGCAGAGGAGAGTGATGAGGATGATCGGGGGGCCTGGAGACCAAGCCCTATGAGGAAAGGCTGAGGGACTTGGTATTGTTTCGTCTGTAGGAGGTTGAGAGGGGACAGGATTGCTCTCTAAGTATTTGAAGGGCTGTGACTTAGAGGAGGGCAGGGAGCTGTTCCTGTTGGCAGCAGAGGATAGGACTCGCAATAATGGGTTTAAATTAAGGGCAGGAAGGTACCAGCTGGATATCAGGAAAAGCTCTTTTTTACAGAAAGAGTTGTGCAACAATGGAATCAGCTGCCTAGGGAGGTGGTAAGCTCCCCCTCACTGGCAGTCTGTAGCAGCAGCTGGACAAACACTTGTCAGGGTTGCTGTACGCTGATGATCTTGCATTGAGCAGGGGGGTGGACTAGATGGCCTGTTTGGCCCCTTCCAACTCTGTAATTCTATGATTCAAAGTAGGATAGACACAGTTTGGTCTTTTTAGCTTCTAGAAAGAGTTGAGGATTGATTTATCTAGAACCCACTTATTTGTCTTTTTGGTGGGCCATGGTATCCATAAAACTCTAATAACACCACATGTTAAACAGGTCACTTTTCTTCCTTTCAGCTTTTTTTACTATCTAGCTTTTGCCTCTGTACATAGCAATGGAGAATACCACAGTATAAATTATCTTGATTATCAAGGGACACTTAAAGAGCATGTCTTGTTCCTTCATGGCTGGCCCTCCGAGGCTTAATCTTCTTCTGATTTCTTGGTTGTTGGAAGGGGTGAAAGTCTCCTGAAACAGAAGGTATGTGCTCTCTCTACCAGGAAGTTAGAGAGGTTATGTATAGAGTCTTCCTGCATCCTCTTTCTACATCAGTCTGTATTAAGGTTGCAAGAACAACTAGGTTGTGTGTGTGTGTGTTTTGAAGATGTAAACCTAAGACCATGGTGGTGGAGCACCATGCACACCTTAGTTTCAGGGAGCTCCCACAGATAGCCTTTTTTTTAAGCAGTTTCTTCTCTGTTACCCAATAAATGATGTGGTCAGAGTACAGCGATTTGTAACATTGTATATATTAATAATAATAGGGGATAAAAGTTCAGAACAGTAATTAAAACAGTTGCAGTAAGAAACTTAACTATCCAAAGAGGAATCATAGATACACCTTATCTCTCTCCACCTCCTTTCCTCTTCCTCTTTTTCTTGGCCCCTAAGTACATTTGCCAGGAACTCTGCCACCTGCTCAGTAACTTTGGGGTTTTTATCTGCTAGCAAGAATTCAGTACCTCTATTTGTCGCAGCCTTAGAGAGTTGAAGGAGGGGGCTAATCAGGTGTAGATGTAGCTGAGTAAACAGCGGGCAGTTTAAGAGGACATGCTGAATAGAGTCAGGTTCTTTGCAGAGACATCTGCAGAATCTTGCCTCATAGGGGATGGATGCCCTTGTTATCTGCCTGTGACAATGGCCGAGGGAAATATATTGAATCTGGCCAGCATAAATGCTCCGCATTGAGAAGGGATTGTTAGGCTTGAAAAGTACTGAGCCATAGAGTTTTGTGGGAAAGCAAGACCCAGGAAACGGGGAACAAGTCCCCTCTGCTCCAGCTTTTATTAATTGTAAATCAATATCCTGAATTCTCCTTTGAATTATTTGGAATATATAGGTTTCATTGGAATTAACCAGGAAGTCTAAGTCAATTCCTAAAGAATTAATTTTCTCCCTTATTGATTGGGACCATTTAGAAACATATGGATCAGCAGTTAGAAAAGCGATAAGACTATTGGGAGGAGGTTGAAAATAAAGATGTAACCAATATTTGATGGCAGCAATCCAAGCTCTAGATTCTATGGTATAGAGACCCAACTCAGCACACAAAGTAGAATAAATAATCGAGTTGGGAATGCCAATAATATGACGCAGAATGATTGCATTAACTTGTTCAACCTTTTTATTAAGGTCCTGAATCCACACAGGAACCCCATACAGTAGTTGGGGAATCATTGTAGCCCGAAAAATGGCCGGGACAAATTGGTTACCTTTTTGATAGTGAAAATGGGAAGAGAATGTTCCTGATGCATGGACCATTTTAGATTATAATGAAAGAGAATACCCAAGTATCTAAAAGATTTAACTTGTTCAATTTCTCTTCCATTGATCTTCCAGACAGAACGCCTCCATGATTTAGAAAATACCAAAATTTTAGTCTTATCAAAATTAATAAGTAAGGAGTTCTCATTACAGAATGAAATAAATGCTGATAGGGAGCGCTTTAATCCTACTTTAGTAAAAGAAAGAACTGCTGCATCATCCGCATACAATAAAATAGGAACCGGGGCTGAGTTTAATTTGTGCGTGTGCCCATCAATTTTAGCCAAATAGGAAGGGAGATCTGAAAGGAACAAATTAGAGAGGGAGCTAAAACACAACCCTGCTTTATACCCTTGGTCACAGGAATTTTTTGCGTTAAGGAATTTGTACTGTTATCTTTTCTTTTTAAAGTTACTGTTATGTCAATAAAAGTTATTGGAAATTGGAACTGATGTGGTCACTATATGCAACAGTATTAGATGGAAATTTGGCCACAGGATATTTTTTGAATCCTAGATTACATAAGTGCAGATATTTAGTGTGTTCATTCAGATATGCATAATTAATGTGATAACTAGACCTGGATCCTACCCCTCCTTAAGAGCAGCATAGGGGGGGGGGTGTACTAAAATAAATGTCAAATATGTCCGTTGGATATATGTACCCACAAATGCCAATTGACTGGCATGGGTCCATTGAAATACAGTACAGAAAAATTGCAGTGAAAATGTAAAACAGTTTTGGAGAAAGCTGCTCTGAACCTGGACTGACAGTTCCTGGAACTGGAATCAGTGCTTTGGTATTGGAATGAAACCCCCAAGGCAGAATGATGCTCCTTCAAACAAGACAAACTAGATTGAACCTAGAATGGTAGACCCTGCAAGTAGGATTCCTGTTTTGGGCTTGGAAGGGCAGCTGCCAAAGGAGAATGACAGCCCCTGGGAACAGAATAACAGCTCACTGAGTGGTGTGAATGTCACTGGGAGAACAAAAAGTGTTTGGATCTAATGAGTTATTTTTACATTACAATTTTTACATTACAATTTTTATCCTCAATATTTTATTGTTACTTATTTCCCAAAGAAGTCTTTAAGTATACTGTCATATTGCAACATATCAGAGAAATTACATTCAAGGACAGGTATAATGTATAGAACATCTTAGAAAATATTTTTTCTATGTGACAAAGAATTTTAATCATTTTAAGCATAAAGCATTGCAACCATTTTAAGAGAATAGTTAGGAAAAATGTCTCAAAAATAATGAAAAGTATGCTTGTTACTAAGATACAATTACCTGCATTTAAAAATAAATGCACTTGTTCAAATCCCAAAGAATATTTTGCTCTTTGATTTTGAAATCTCATTTCAAAGTAATTCTTGTACTCTTCACTAGGAAGTATTTCCAAAGCGTACTTAAGATTTATACTTTTTTTGTAGGCCTTCAGTCTTGTAAGAGACTCCAAATACAGCTTCAAGTTGCTTTTGAAAGGGCGGATTCTAACTCTGCAGTGTTTGACAGAGCTTGGTAAAATGGCTCTACAGAAGGTGAGGGCAATTTTCCCCCTTGAAATGAGACCGGAGAACTATTCATTTTTTGAAATAAAGGGGCAGAAATTGCAGTATTTGTTATGACTTCATCCTTGTCTATTGATTGTTTGATTTCCTCTTTTAAAATCACAGCAGCCTTTCTTTGTAGGTTGAACTTTGGAGACTGTTCCTTTTCCCTTGCCTTAGTCTCTTCTGACACAGATGTACAACATTGCCTCTGGAACTGCTCCCAGCTGACAGAATCCATTGTTTCTATTTCAGAGTTCACATTACTACCCCCAGCCGTGGTGCTATGACTATCCCAGTTATTTGTCTTCCACTCTTCTTTTACAGAGTTGTCCTGATTAACTGGACCCAAGAAATGGACAGGGCTGACACTAAATGTTGTAAGGTATGCAGCCCTATTTGAAGAAATTAAGCCAGTGCTTTCTCTTTCGTTTGCTTCCTTTCTTGCTGTCTTTCTTTCCAGAGTCTCCGCTGGTTTCCTAATGAGGAGGCCTTCTTCATTCTGTTGAAACTTCTGCACTGCTTTTTCCCTTTGTAGCTTGTGAAAATTTGCCAATTGTCGTAGCTCTTGTGGTAGCTCCATGCAAGAGAACTGATTCACACACAAAGAGATTATCAGTAATCAGTAGGCATTTATCATCTACATATGGAACAAAACATGAAGGTTAAAATAGACAGGGGTCTCAATCACAGTAGCTCTGTGGCATTTCCACATTTCAAAAGGAAAGTGTTTTCATGTAAGGTCCTCTAAATGGTGGATTACTCCCTATTTAGTGTCCATTTGCTACTCTGGCTAATAAACTGAAGCAGGGGTAAAGTAAGCTGCAAAAGAAAAGGGAGAAGTATTCTTTCTGGTTTTATTTTATTTTATTGATTATTGTATTTCTACCCTGCCCGAACGGGCTCAGTAATGCATAAAGGATACAAATATAGTGTCCAGGACTGTTGGCAGCCTCGGACTGCACCCTCCCTCCTCCCGTGACAGCAGCAAGGTTCTCCTCGTGGTTGGGCAGCCCCAACCCCCACAATGGGAGCATCAGCCTCCTAATGGGGGCCTGATGGAGCATCACATAGACAGCCGACAATGGGGAGTCTGGCCAACATGGCAAGCGGGAGGCAGCTGGAGACTTCCCCAATGACACAGGGGGGAGCTTGGCCAGCTACCTCACCAAGACCGATGGTGGCAGCAGACCATGCCAGCTGAGAGGATGGCCAGGCCTGGTCAAGCCCCAAGGCCACCAGAGAGGCTGGCATTACCCCAAGGAAATGCCTCAGTCCCTTGAACAACCACCTCTGTGGTATGAACCCAAGCAAGCAAGCAGGCCGGCACAAGTCAGGTGAGGATTTTGCAAGGCTGGAACCAAGCCTTGAGCCAGGATGGTATGGGGAGCCATAGGAGGAAGGATGATTGAAATGAGGCAGATCTTGCTGCTGGCTGGAGACTAGCCAATCAGGATGGGCAGTTGGTCAAGGGGGTGGCAGGATTGGGTCTTGGATTAAAGGGAGGCAAGCAGGGGCATTAAAAGGGAGGCATACCCAACAGGATTGGGGGGGGGAAGAAGAGAAGGAGGAGGAGGATGACGGGGCTGAGAGAGCTCTGACAGAAACTGCTCTTTTTCAAGAACAGCTGTGCCAGAACTATGGCTTGCCCAAGGTCATCCAGCAGGTGCAAGTGGAGGAGTGGGGAAACAAACCCAGTTCTCCCAGATTAGAGTCCATGCACTTAACCACTACACCAAACTGGCTCTACACAAACAAACCACTACACCAAACAGAGACTTCCTGAAGGAAGGAAGGTCCATCACAGGGAAGTGAGAGGCAAGGTGCCATAACCTCCTCTCCTTCCCATTCTTAGGCCTGGGAATGTCCTCCCCAGTTGACAACAGCACAGTGGAGGGCAGTGGTGTGGGGACAGTGAGGGAGAAGCCTTTCACTGATATCTTTAAACCATTGGGCCTGCCAAGCTATCAAAAACTTCACTCATGCTTTCACTTGAAAAGAAAAAAGCCAGAGTGAGGAAAATATATATTATTTTAAAGTAATTATTGCATGGTGCCCATCTGTTCTGCTTCCAAGCAAGGACTCTCATAGACAGGGACAGGCTTCTGTGTTTTCCCTGTTGCTGCTGCTGATACAGCACAATGGCTATGGGGCTTCCGTGTGGCAGTTTTCCAGCAACGGTCAGTCCCACCCCTGCCCCAACCACCAGAGCTTTTCCAGCTATCAACGCTTTTATATCCATATAAGAATCTAACATTCTGTGTTTCAGTTTCGCTGAACGATTAGCTGTCATTATTTTTAAAAGTCTGCAGCCACTTTCATTGCAGAAATATGCCTTTCTCCTTATACCTCTGTAGTGGTGCCAGAGACTTTTTTTTTTTTAATGAAAGCTGCGGATTCAGAGAATCTGATACACCCAGCTCAATTTAAGGTACTGGCTATCACATACAAAGCCCTTCATGGTCTTGGTCCTTCTTATGTGTAGGATTGCTTCTCCCCTTATGCTCCATCACAACAGCTTTGCTCATGTCAGCAGGGACTACTGCAGCTGCCAACCTACAAATGAGCAAAATCACAACTGCCCATACACGTGCTTTCTCCATTGTGGCTCCTGGCTTGTGGAATGGCCTGCCTGAGGTCAGGAAGGCTCCCATGCTCCTGGCAGTCTGCAAACTATGCAAAATGGAACTATCCGAGATGGATTTTTTGCACTGCACTAATGATTAATTGGATAAAGCTTATACCTGGCATTAAACTTTGTTGGTCTTAATAGTGCCCCTGGACTCAAACTTTGCTTTATTTGGATAATGATTAAGGACTGTGGTCTATACTGCTGTTTATAGCTTACTGTAAATGGGATCCTATTATATAATTTTTGTACCAGTTAATGTGTCATGTTAATACTTATTCTAGGCTTCAGTTCTTTCTCGTTGGTTCTAGACTTCTACAATTGTTATGCATCGTTTATTGAATGTCCTGCTTTGTTGAGTATGCTGACTACTATGTGTAATCTACCAAGTCCCTGTGAGAAAGGCGGACTATAAATAACACAGATAAATAACAATAAACACATTGTTAGAATGTAGTACTAAGAATATTCAATTGCTGATTTTAAAAAAAGCAACACTCTGGGGTTTTTTGGGGGGTGAATATCTACATGACACCATGGTCTAATACTGTTTCAGTTGTCTTTTGTCCATTTTTGGTCCTCTCCACCATTGGTCTTCTCCTTCCCAAAGCTGCTTTGTTCTCTCTCTCTCTCTTTTTGAAAGAATGCAGTCTAAGCATATTATCAGGCAGTCTGGATGGGAAGGTGAACATTATCCAAGGTTCCACCCACATCAGCACCATTTTCCTTCTCTGTACCTCATAGCTGCCATTTCCCCCACTGTAGCACTGAAAGGCTTTTCTAAAAATGACAACTGATATAAAGCCACAACATTATAGATTATTATAATCATAGTAACGTTTTACCCCCTGTATTGTAAGCCCTGGTATGTAACACCTGTAATGGCACCTCTCTGTAATGCTCTAAAATGACCAGTATTCTGCTGCCTCCTTGACCTCTTTAGTGTTTCCTAATGATTTCTGCTGCCACCAAAGGCTCTCTTCCCTTAGACTTCTTAGTTTAACCCAAAGAACAGAACGGCTTAGTTACATTTGGTAGAATGACAGAACAGTCAGCTTGTGGGGGTAGCTGTGAGGTGAAAGGGGATCCTTTATTCTAAATAGAGCAGCTGTTTTTACTTAAAACAGAAATATAGTTTATTGAGTACACAAACTTAATAGTTTCAGTTTGGTTCAAAAGCATAATGGTTTCCTTTATACTACTAACTTCTTGGTTGCCAGATAGATGTAGATCACTGGAAGTCTTTGTGTGTGTGTTTTAAATGACAACTAATATATTGTTATAGACGTTACTTTACCATGATCTACAGCTATGATCTGCTAACTCTTCTAAATTCTCATTTTAGAAACAGAATGTTGCTAACCCTTTTCATTATGGAAATATAAAGGGAAATATGCAAGCTTTATATCTCTGCTGTGAAAAAAGCTGGAGGCTGACTTTAAAAAATAGAGGCTAGGAATTCAAAGGCACTACTCGATCGTGGCAGTAGATTGTTATAGCATTATATCTAACCAGCTACTGCCATGGGGAGCTGAGGTGAGAAAAGTAGTGGGGGGAAACTGCTAAGTAGATGGCTCCATTGCTGCTGGAGCCATCTCCTCTGCATTCACAGCAACAGCAAGAGCTGCATGGAGAATTGTTACAACACAGAAGCAGTGAATCCTGGTTATATAAAATACCACACTGAGAGCTGCTTCAAAGTTTAAATCGCAACCCCTCATATTTCGACATAGAGCGAATCCCATCTTTTCTGTAATGTTTCAAGATATATGAATGCTCTTCATACAGCACTCTGCCGGTTCCAGGGACAACTGTTAGCTCATGTTCTCTCAAAGTTTATTGTATTGTTCTGACATAAAAATGCCTATTCAACATTAGAAAACAGTCAATACAAAGCAGAAACACAAGGCATTCATTTTTGGTGGAAGATATAAAGTAGATCTGAATGCACTGGGACAACTATTTTCTCTGTACCAAAATCCTTAACATGAAGTCCCCAAAATAAGTAGGGGACTAGTGGCACCTTGAAGACTAACAAAATAATATTCCAACTGCAGCTTTCATGGAGTAGAGCTAGTGTTGCGAACCTCCAGGTGGCACCTGGGGATCTCCTGCTATTACAGTTGATCTCCAGACAATCAAGATCAGTTCCCCTGGAGAAAATGACTGCATTGGAGAGTGGACTCTGTGGCATTATAGCCTGCTGAGGTCCCTCCCCAGGCTCCACCCCCAAAATCTCCAGGTATTTCCCAACCCAGAGCTGGCAGCCCTAACTAGAGCCCATCTTCAGAGCCCATCTTCAGAGCATCTTCAGGCTTTAGTCCCCCCCCCCCCCAAAAAAAATAATAATAATCCTATGCTAGAATAACATTTTGTTAGTCTTTAAGGACTCCTGTTTCTTTTTAAAACAGACTAACAAGGCTACCCCTCTGGAATGAGGAGAGGGGGCCCTCCAACCATTTAATGGCATGCTCAACAGAAATATTTTAGATGTACGTGTTTGAATTATGAATCCATATCGTTACTGGATCTGAATTAAAATGAAAAGACTGGCAGAAATAAGACATAAAATGATCCCTACCTCTGTGCTCCCCAGTGGGTCTGCAGACCCTTCTCGAAATGCATTTAGGTATCCATCAACCAAAGCTGTTAGATCAGACATAATTTCATCCAGGAGCATCATACGAAGAGGGAGAAGGTAAAATGTTTCCAGAGCCAACACATTCAGCAATGCAGGTGGAAGGGGTCTCACAAACCACACCTCAGGGTTTCTCTGTATGCCCCGAATGTATAATGACAAATGTATAATTTAAAGAGTAACAAGAATTGGTAAAAACATTATTCTAAAACTGGATGCGATTTCTGATTAAACATCATGCCTAAAAGGATTGGTCTACTAAATAAGGACATCCCCAGTTAAATCTTGCCTCTACCATCAGTTTCCTGCATGGCTTCCCATAAGTCTCAGTGCCCCCCCCCCCTGAGTATGGTAATAATGACCTACTATACAGGGTTTTTATATTTCAAGTCCTCACATACTAAATTGATATAAACATCTTCAGAAAAATGACTACCTGGACAAAAGATGACTACAGATACTCTGCTTGGATGGTAACCCCAAAAGTCTTTCATGTTAATGTTATGTCTTTGTTTGTAGTACCTAGGCCAGTACTAAACAAAAGATAATGAATATAAAAGCACTGTCTTTTCTTGGCTATGCTCCACTCATTGAAGTTTCCACTGTTAAAGGAGACTGTAAAGGCACTCTAACAATCTGATAAATCACAACAGATACAGTTCCAAGGGGCCACAATCAGATTAAATTTGCTTCAAAAGGAAAGGATCATCCCAGCAGACTCACTTACCTCAACTGCATGCTGCCTTCGTACCATGAAAGAGACTTGTTTGTAGGGCAATCCCAGGTGTTGCATCAAGCATTCTTGTAGAGTGCAAATACAGTTTGGAAGGAAACCACCTGTTTCCATTGAAAAGTACAAGACATCAGCAACCTATGGGAAGGGAAGCAAAAGTAAGTACATTGTGGCCAGAAGCACACATGGTGCTACAGTGCATGGAGGATTACTGTGCTGTCACCAAGCCAAAATTTTGTGCCATTCAATCAGATATCACTTTTAATTATTTGTATATATCTTCTACATGTTTATTAAAGCTAGTAAGCTGAGTGTTTTGCAGAAATTGAAATGTTTGTTATAAAACCAATGATGTAATGGGAGTAATGGTGGGACATAAGCAGCAGAATGTTATCAGAAATATTCTGGTCAGGTTCCATCAACAAGCACAAGGACATCTGCAGTGCAAAACATAGGATGTTTCTGGTTTCTACCGGTATGTTGTTAGCCCTCATGCCTGTTTCCAAAACCATGAGGGCTAAAACTGAAGTAGGTTTCTCATGAAACTGAGTTCATATGGGTATTCAGATTCTGTGGAAAGTTGCATGCATTAAAAAATCAATGTCCTTCAAGATAAAGCATTCCTTTACAAAACAGCTCGATCTGGAAGCTACCCAGCAAACTACCTGTGTATCAAAGACATTGGACAGCATAATTCCATACTGATGAGAAAGGCAATCAGAAAGCCACCGGCAGTCATGGATAACCTAAGTAACAGCAGGGAAAAACAACCTGAATTTTAGTTGAACAGGAATGGGGATAAATGTATAAACATACACAGACATGTTTTTGTTGCTATATTCAGACTACCCCACATTTTCCCTGTATGTGCTATCAAATATTCTCATAAGCCAAATACATACTTTCAAAATGTTCCTATCTTCCAGTATCATTTGGAGGCCATTCTTAAACACTCGAGCTCCCAGAAGGAAAATATCAAATAAGAAAACATGGCTCCTTGTTGCTACCTATGGCAAATATGTATGCAAAAAAGAATAAAAAATTAACAAGTCTGCTATTACCCAAATATAAACACTACAATATTTTTGAAATACTTTACCTTAATAATTGCTACCCTGATTCAAAACACCAGTGAGGCCAGCAGGGCTTACCTCCTAGTACTGCTTCCAAGTACTACCCACTTGGATCTATTTTCAAGTACTGTATTTAGGATCAGACTGTGAAGCTCAACATTTCCTAAATATTTGTACACAAAACATCTCATTTCGAACAAGAAGAATGCAAAAAAAAACCAACACCCACACACAACCCCTCCCCCCGAGAGATTATCAAATAAAGAGCAGTGTGTGCCAGTGGAGGGATGGTCTGTACTTTTCCATGCTCTGATACAATTCTTGTTGATGGAAGAATTATGATACCAAATTGGCTGATCATATACATCTGGTAGGTGGACATATGTAGGACAAGCCCCAGAGACAGGGCAAACCTGTCTCAGTACCCTTCCACTCATTAATATTTCAAAACTAGATGCTGCATATGTGGTGTGTGAATAGTCTTCCCTTCTCCCTCTGAGAGGAGGACATCTTGATGGGTGTTTCCCACCCTATCTGTAGGGAGGCAGGAACCAATCTTCAACCTCTTGGTGGGGAACGCCCATCTCTTCAGTTCTGTTCCTGCCTCAGTAGGGAGAGCAGGAAAAAGTTAGGCCTGTGCCTAATTTTTCTGTTTTTTCTGCTAAATAGCCTTTTCTCAACTTTAGTACTTATTCCTTCCCTTCCTCTTTATTTTCCCCTCTCCTGTGCCCGCCTGAGCTCATTCCTTCCACATCTGACTCCCCTCCCCTTTTCCTTCTCGTCACTCCGGCTGGAGAGAGAACAAGAATGGCTGCGCATGAATGCTCCGACGATTTCCTCTCTGAGGGAGAGAAAGAAGCCTCCTTTGCCGCAGCGGACACGATTACCGCCTGAACAAAGACGGGCACGGCGAAATCTGTGGGCATCTCCTTCCACGTTTTGTTAAGCACTACAAAATAAACTTGTACGACTCAGCAGACGCAGCCTTTGGGCGAAGAGTTCTGCAACACGTTCTGACCAACCATGACGATGACCCACCCAACAGATGAGGACACTGCTATGGGAGGTCCCATCAAGATGTCCTCCTCTCAGAGGGAGAATGACCATTGGTACTTACCGTGAGGGGTCCTTCTCCTCTGAGGGCTGGAGGACATCTTGTGGGTGATTCCCATCCATCATCCAGGGAGGCAGGAACTTCAAAAAACTTCCTGTTTCCTGTGGTGGGAGTCACCCTTAGCTCAGTTTGGGTGCTCCTAGAGAATTAACCTCAAAATCTGTTAACTATAAAAAACTTAACCACATGCTAAAGAACAGGAAGAAGTTGTAACTCACTTCTCTCTACAAGTAAAAGGTTTTAACAATAGTATAGAAACAAAAAACAAGGTAACTCAAGGAATGAAGGCAAGGATACTCACGCATGATGACAACCCGGGAGGGCTAAGATGTACTCCAACCCTCAGAGGAGAAGGACCCCTCACGGTAAGTACCAATGGTCGTTCTCCCTCTGAGGTGGAGGCCATCTTGTGGGACCTCCCTGAGCAGTGTCCCTAATTTTTGGGTGGGTGGTCGTCATCATGTGAAAGTACAGACTGCAGTACTCTCCTTCCAAAGGCCGCATCTGCCGAATCATACACGTTAATTTTATAGTGTCTGATGAAAGTCAACACAGATGACCACGTTGCAGCCTTGCAGATTTCTTCTAGTGATGCTCTATTATGTAGCGCCGCATTAGTGGCCGCACTGCGCAGAGAATGCGCCATGATACCTTCAGGGATCTGTTGCTTAGAGCTTTTATATGCCTCTGCGATACAAGCTTTAACAGTTGAGCTCAACGTAGAATTGGACATTTTTCTTCCCGTATGTGGAGGAGAAATATTAATAAATAGTGCCTCAGTTTTCCTAATGGAAGACGTTCTGTGTATGTAGCATTTAAGTGCCCTGCGAACATCTAGAGTATGCCAAAGCCTTTCTTTGGGGTGTGCCGGATTCGGACAAAAAGATGGCAGATAGATTTCTTGAGAGTTGTGGAAATTAGTATTAATTTTGGTACGGAAAGTGGGATCAGTCCTAAGGACGACTTTGTCCTTATGGAATATACAAAGATCCGACCTAATTGAAAGAGCACCAAGCTCGGAAACTCGTCTAGCCGAGGTGATTGACACCAAGAATAGCACTTTCATTCTTAAAATTTTTAGAGATATTTCCTTTAAAGGCTCAAATGGACTTCTAGTTAATGCATTGAGTACCGTATTCAGTTTCCAAGTTGGGAATCTATGCTGGGTTAGAGGTGACTTAAAAGAAGCTCCTTTTAGGAAATGTCGAATATGGGGATGCTGAGAAACCGGTAAATCCCTGTAGTGAGGTAAAACTGTGGACAGTGCTACAATCTGTCTCTTGAGTGTTGCCACCCGAAGCCCAGTGTCTACGCTGTCTTGGAGAAATTCTAGAATGGAACTTATGTTGGGGCGTAAAGGATCCACTTTCTTTCTTCTCGACCACCGCACAAACACTTTCCAAGTATAGTTGTAAATCCTCACCGTAGAAGGTTTACGTGATGTTAGAATAGTCTCTATTACCTTCTGATTATATCCAAGTTTTCTTAGCCGGTTCCTTTCAATTTCCACGCGGCTAGTTTGAACCATTCCGGACTCGGGTGCCAAAAGGGCCCTTGAATCAGCATGTCCGGAGAGATTGGTAACACTAGAGGAGGGGTTGTCGCCATCTCCTGCAAGAAAGTGAACCATGGACGTCTCGGCCAATATGGAGCTATTTCAATGACTTCGGCTTTTAATATGCTTACTCTTCGCAGAAACCAAGGTAATATCGGTAATGGTGGAAAGGCGTATAAAAGACCCTTGGGCCACTGGGCCGTTAGGGCGTCCGTATCTTCTGCTTGATGATGAAAGAATCTTGTGAAGAACCTTGTTAGTTGGGCATTGCTGGCTGTTGCAAACAGGTCCACTATGGGATTGCCCATATTGTGTGTTATGATCTGGAATATTTTCTTGTTGATTGACCATTCGCCTTCCTGAATTGTTTGACGGCTCAACCAGTCTGCTTGTAGATTTATTGCTCCTTGTACATGTTCTGCTTGCATGGACGCTAAGTTTGATTCTGCCCAGGTCAGTATCTTTACTGCTTCTCTGTGTAGCATTGGAGATCTGGATCCTCCTTGTTTGTTCAACTAGGCCTTCGCAGAGATGTTGTCCGTGCGAATAAGAACATGAGTCCCTCTGATCTGAGATGAGAAGCATAGAAGAGCGAGTCTTATTGCACGGAGCTCCAGTAGATTGATTGGAAGAGTCTGCTCCAGCTTTGACCATTTTCCCTATGCAGGTTGGTTCTGGATCGTGGCTCCCCATCCTGTTAAGCTTGCATCTGTGAACATCTGATTCCGCTCTTGAATCCAAAATGATTTCCCTCTGGAGAGACTGGATTCTTTTTTCCACCAATGCAGACTCAGCTTCACTTGAATCGGGACCTTCAGGGAAATGTCCATCTTCCAAGTTATCGAGGTTTGATATGGTCTTAGAAACAACTGAAGTTGTCTTGAGTGGAATCTTCCCCATTGAAGGGTATCGAACGATGCCACCATCATTCCCATTAACTTGGTTAGAATGCATAAGGACGATGTTCTTGCCTTGATGATCTGATTTTATCTTTTGGATCTTCTCCATGGGTAAATACAGGGATGTTGTTTTGGTGTTTATAATGACTCCCAAGTGATTCAGAGTCTGAGATGGAGTCAGGGAACTTTTGTTCATATTCACTAGAAAACCAAGTGATTCAGAGTCTGAGATGGAGTCAGGGAACTTTTGTTCATATTCACTAGAAAACCAAAGTGTTGTAGACATTGAAGTGTCCTTTGTGTGTCTAATACTGACCTTTTCCACGTCTTCGATCTGATCAACAGGTCGTCTAGATATGGATGAATGTGTATTCCCATTTTTCGGAGGACTACAATGGGATGGATCAATATCTTTGTGAATACCTTGGGAGCTGACGCAAGTCCAAAGGGAAGAGCTCGGAACTGGAAGTGATGGTCTCCCAGACAGAAACGCAAGAACCTCCTGTGCGAGGGAAAGATTGGAATATGTAAATAAGAACATAAGAGATGCCAATGTTGGATCAGGCCAAAGGCCCATCCAGTCCAACACTCTGTGTTACACAGTGGCCAGAAATACCAGTGCCATCAGGAGGTCCACCAGTGGGGCCAGGACATTAGAAGCCCTCCCACTGTTGACCCCCCCCCCAAGCACCAAGAAGACAGAGCATCACTTGCCCCAGAGCCCCTATCTATACCTTGTGGCTAATAGCCACTGATGGACCTCTGCTCCATATGCTTATCTAATTCCCTTTTGAAGCCGTCCATGCTTGTAGCCGCCACCACTTCCTGTGGCAGTGAATTCCGTGTGTTAATCACTCTTTGGGTGAAGAAGTACTTCCTTTTATCCGTTCTAACCCGACCGCTCAGCAGTTTCATGGAGTGCCCACGAGTTCTTGTATTGTGAGAAAGGGAGAAAAGCTTCTGTTAGGTCTAGTGAGACTAGAAATTCCTGTAGTTGGAGCGATTCTGCAATTGACCTCATTGTTTCCATGCGAAAGTGCTTGGGGACGATAAATTTGTTTACGAATTTTAGGTCTAAAATTGCCCTCCAATCTCCTGACTTCTTGGGGACTGTAAAGAATATTGAATAAATGCCCCGTCCCTGTTGTTGAAGAGGGACTGGCTCTATGGCTTTGATGTTTAATAAATGTGTTACTGCAGATCAAGTCCTGTTTCTTTTTGTACTGTTTTTGGACACGGAAGAAACAATAAACTCTGGAGGGGGAATTTTCTTGAATTCTAATTTGTAACCTTCGGTTATTACGCCTAATGTCCAGGGGTCTGGTCGTGATTCGATCCAAGCCTCTTTGAATTGAGCGAGACGGCCCCCTACTGGTGACTGAGGATAGTCACGCTCTTGGGGTTTGGGGGTTTTTGTCCCCTTTGTCTTGCCTAAGGAAGTTTGGCCTTGAGAATCTATTGTTGCTTGATCCTCTACGAAAGGATTGTCTGTTGTTGTAGTTGTTATTGTAGTTGCCACCCCATGGTGCCCTTCTGTTCTCCTGGCGAAATCTTGGGAGTGTGTGTTGAGAACAAAAGGAAAAAGATGTAGAAGGTTTTTCTCCTAATCTTACAAATTTGGGGAGCGCTTTCTTTTTGTCTCTGGTTTCTACCAGTATTTTCTCTAGTGGTTCCTCAAAAAGCTTATCACCCTGAAAAGGGTAAGCTATAACTATTGCCTTAGACTGGTAGTCCGCTGGCCAAGACCTCAGCCATACTAGGCGCCGTACTGCCATTGCAGCTGCCATGGCTTTGGATGAGAAGACCATAGAGTCTAGAGTAGCGTCAGCCGTGTATGAGATGGCTTTTAAAATCCTGGTGGCCCCTTCCATTAATCTTGGATTGTTCCCTGGTAACATCTGTATTAATTTTCTCATCCATACTATGGCCACCCTTGACACTGTAGAGGCCGCTGAGGAAGACTTAATTGCCATTGCATTCGCCTCATGAGTTTTCTTAAGGGCAGACTCTGCTCTTTTGTCCAGATTATTGCGCAGATTGCCATGGCCTTCCTCGGAGACTAAGCCAGAGGATTGTAATGCTGCCACAGGTGCATCCACTGATGGTATCTGCAGGATGCTAGAAGCTAGGGAGGTAGTGGGGTATAGCTTTTTGATGGAAGGTGGGCATGATTTATTAGACATAGGTCTTTGCCACTCAGTTTTAAGTTTTCTTACATAGAAGTCAGGAAAAGGAAAGGCCTGTTCTGAATAGTCTACTGGGGGAAAAAACTCATCTGTCATTTCATCTCCCTCCTCTCCAGATTTACTTTCCCCTTTGTTAGTCAGAGTTTGGATGTTTTGAATGTGCAATGCTGACAACGTTTTTGATAAAAGATATGGGAGATCCTCTCCCTTAAAGAAACAGTGGGACTGCTCTGAAGCACTAGGCTTCCTTTCTTTTTCCTCTTCATTATCTGAGGAAAACTCTCCTTCAACCTCCCCACTGGAAACTTGGGACAAACAGTCCTCTTCCGGGGGCTCTTGCATTAGGGCTTGTGAGGTATGGCCTTTTTTGGCTATTTTAGTGGGCCAGGAAGGTATACGTTTGCGCTTATCTGGGTCAAAAAATTCTGAAGGAGATGGAGATCTGGGTCTCTTATCCCCTCCCCTTGAGTGGGCTAGCTCCTCCCTTATGGCTTTTCTTAAAAATGCCATAGCGTCCTCGGACAGGGTAGGGGGACCACGGTCATATATGTCACCGGTTTGTGAATCCTCGTCTCCGTCTTCTTCTCCTTCGTCCGCCTCGACATCTTTTTGGCTCATTGCGACAGCGGAGCTGTAACAATGCCCATGTGCGTTAGCGGGCGTGGTCAATGGGGATAGGCATTTTGAACAGCCCCCCGGTTCGGAAGCATGCAAATCAATCTGCTTCAAAATGGCCACCGCGGGCGGCGCAGCCTTCTTTGCCGATTTCTTTTTGGCGCGGCTTTTCTCCGGCGCCTCCCGATCGTGGTGCGATGGCGCAATCTGTTTCCTCTGAGCCACGGAAACCGCGTGCTCCTTCCCAGCGGAATCATTGTCGGGAATAGAAAGGAATCCGTCCGCTGCAATGTTTCGGTCCATAGCTCTCAAGCGGACCTTAGAATGCAGCGTTATGTAAGGAGCTGCAGCTGCAAAAGACCTCCTATGGCCAAAAGGCAAGAAAAGGAGGGGGGAAGGAGGAGTAAAGTGAAGCTGTACAATAAAGGGGTTCTTTTTTTTCTTTTTCTGTTTTTGTTTGAATAGCAGAGGGGAAAAAGAAGGAAAAACCTAGTAAGGAAGGAAGGAGTTAGAGAGAAAAGGGTATTTTGAAAAGCTGATGAAAGGATAGGCAAAGCCTAGCTAGCTGCTCTCCCTCTAGAGGCAGGAAAAGAACTGAGCTAAGGGTGACTCCCACCCCAGGAAACAGGAAGTTTTTTGAAGTTCCTGCCTCCCTGGATGATGGATGGGAATCACCCACAAGATGGCCTCCACCTCAGAGGGAGAATGGACCAGTGGATACTTACCATGAGGGATCCTTCTCCTCTGAGATAAGGAGGACCTCTTCACCCTCCCACATCATTGTCAGCCTTTAATTCTGCTGCTCCTTACCTAGTGTTTTTTCATACCTCTTTGCTTCCTTCCTGTCTTTGATGCTATACTGTTTATTCCTCAGTAGTTAGCCGGTTATGGCTCTGTTGTTATGGTTCAATGTTATTATTGTTATTAGTGTTATTACTGCTTCTGTGAGTTCCAGAACTGAGGAGATGGGCGTTCCCCACCAAGAGGACAGGAAGTTGAAGATTATTGGTTCCTGCCCCCCTACAGATAGGGTGGGAAACACCCATCAAGATGGCCTCCTTATCTCAGAGGAGAAGGACCCCTCATGGTAAGTATCCACTGGTCCATTTTAAAAAAATGAAAAGCAGCCATGTCATGACAGGGTGTTAAACCAAGCAGAAAAATGACAGAAGGAAGAGCTGTTTAACTTTCTGTTTTCCCACCATTTGTCTGCTCAAAATAGCCATCCCTATGTTACTTTTCTTCACACAGGGCAAAGATAGGGACTCATATAACGGCTGGTAAAGCAGCTGTGTAGTTCAGCGCATAATAATGTGTCTTCCATTCCTAACTTCCCCTGGCAGCAGAGCAAGACACAAAATGTAAGACACAAATGGAGAACAAGCGATTAACAGAAAAGTACCATGCCACAGCCAAAAACATGGTAGCAGCCACACCATTATGGGATTGTTGTACATACACCACTCAGCTATTTCAGTAGAATTTAACTGTCACTGCAGAGGTCAATTGGGTACTTCACCTTAACTGTCACTCTCTGTAGCTTCACTAATGCATTATTTGTAAGTTTCATATCTGATTGAGGCAAATCTAATTCAGAACTACTTAAACCACCTTTTTTTAACAAACGAAGTTTCTTTCCAATGAGTATACGAGCAAGGGCGACTTATGGTTCCACCTTCTTCACTATACTGTGCTTGTGACTTCTTCTCCAGAAGAAAGTTTTTGAGAAATAGAAACAATAATCTATTCCTTTTTTTGTTCTTCATTGAGATGAAAGCTTCCACTAACTTCCACTGCTTCTTGTGAACAAAACTAGAAAGTTTAGAGCAGGAGCCCCTCGTGTGGTGCCTGTGGGTGCCACCCTGGTGCCCCCGCCAAGTGTTTTTAGAAAGTGGGTGGGGCCAGATGGGGCTTTTGCCCAACAGGGCTTCCAATCAGGAATCTGATTCACTGTGCAATTTAAAAACAAAACATGGCTTTGGCAACAGTTGCTACCACAGCACAAAGATCCTCATTGCGTGACTGAACGTAAGTTGTGGTTAAGCAAAAAAAAAAAAAAAATCAATTAAACAATGTGTTCAATTTAAAAGGCATCCTGTTAAACAGGGCTCCTGCCTGAAATATTTACTGTTAAGTGTATAACCTCAGCCACCAAGATTCTGTTGTGGCACCGACCACTCTGTCAGAATTCCCAAGGTGCCTACAGGCTCAAAAAGGTTGGGGAGCCTGGCTTAGAACAAAGCTGAATAATAGCTGGGTATTAAGATATCCCTCCCTTTTCTCTGCTGCCTGTCAAATAATGCTTTGGTTTGAAAGTTTTTCTTTTGCATTGTACTCAGCAATGCCCATCATTATGGTGGTTATATTGGAGTTATTCTTGGCTATTTCCACATCTGTTTCAAGAGCCGTAGATAATTCATCTTCTGATAAATATTGTCCTCTGTGTTGAGGATCCAGAAACTTTGTTGCCAAATCATAGAATCAGAGAGTTGGAAGGGGTCATACAGGCCATCTAGTCCAACCCCCTGCTCAGTGCAGGATCAGCCTAGAGCAGTGATGGAGAACCTTTTAGAGACTGAGTGCCCAAACTGCGACCCAAAACCCACTTATTTATCGCAAAGTGCCAACACGGCAATTTAACCTGAATACTGAGGTGTTACTTTAGAAAAAACAACTCATACATTAACTTAAGATGATCCAAACATAGTAAGGAAAGCAATCCCAAATGCTTTAGAACATAAGAACATAAGAGACGCCAATGTTGGATCAGGCCAAAGGCCCATCCAGTCCAACACTCTGTGTCTCACACAGTGGCCAAAAATACCAGGTGCCATCAGGAGGTCCAGCAGTGGGGCCAGGACATTAGAAGCCCTCCCACTGTTGACCCCCCCCCC
>NW_015161956.1:272069-373657 GCF_001447785.1 Gekko japonicus
CGCCCACTCGCCCATCTTTGACAGATCCCTTTGGAGTGCCTCACAATCCTCACTGGTTTTCACCACCCTGAACAACTTTGTATCATCTGCAAATTTAGCCACTTCACTGCTTACTCCCATCTCCAAATCATTAATGAACAAGTTAAAAAGCAGTGGACCAAGTACTGATCCCTGCGGTACCCCACTGCTTACCACCCTCCACTGAGAAAATTTCCCACCTACACTCACTCTCTGTTTTCTATGAACTAGCCAGTTTTTGATCCATAAAAGGACTTGTCCTTCTATCCCATGATTTTTGAGCTTACTTAGGAGCCTTTGATGAGGAACTTTATCAAAAGCTTTCTGGAAGTCAAGGTAAATAATATCTATTGGATCTTTCATTTACTTAAAATTATTTGGCAGAGAGTTCGACACTTTAATGATGGACTGGGCCTGGTTGGGGCAATGGCACACGTGCCCACAGAGAGGGCTCTGAGTGCCACCTCTGGCACCCGTGCCATAGGTTCGCCACCACTGGCCTAGAGCTTCCCTGACACATGTTTGTCCAGCCACTGCTTAAAGACTGCCAGTGAGGGGGAGCTCACCACCTCCCTAGGCAGCTGATTCCTCTGTTGCACAACTCTTACTGTAAAAAAGTTTTTCCTAATATCCAGCCTGGACCTTCCTGTCCTTAATTTAAACCCATTATTGTGAGTCCTATCCTCCGCTGCCAACAGGAACAGCTCCCTGCCCTCCTCTAAGTGAAAGCCCTTCAAATACTTAAAGAGAGCAATCATGTCCCCCCTCAACCTCCTCTTCTCCAGACTAAGTGAAAATTATTGAGACTGACGAGTGATTACAGCTCTCATACTTTTATTAGTGAGGAACAAGACAACTTTAGCCGGCTCGCAGACCGGCTTATATTCCCAGTGAAACCACCACCCAAAACACACCCCCACACCGCAATAGGCTATTTACAGTGGCTGAGAGTTCCACAGGCTCTCGTCCGGAAGCCTAGGCCTCTGATTGGTGCGGGCTAGGATCCGCATAGTCCATTGTTATCATGATCGAAGCTCGAAAGTTTCTCCTGATCGCATGGAGCCCTAGTCTGCCATGCGGTCGGGACTGGATATATTACACCCCTCCCCCCTTGGTCCGCAACACACCCACAAATAAAGTCCTTGAGGTGTGCCTGTGCTTTCCTGGTGTGGGTGGAGTGGCGAAGTTCGGGGACCGTGGCTGGAGCTGCCGCCGATGCACTAGGTGGAGTGCCGGCCGGAGGCGGCGTAGCAGGGTCCGATGATGGCACCCCACTCGTAGCGGGGTTGTTGTCCTCGTGGGTGCCAGAGAGAAGGTGAACGGGCGTTGCTGTTCACGTTGCTGGCATGGTTGATGGCTGTGGTGGCACTGAGGATTCCTGGGCGTCCAGGGTCTTATATTCTTCAGGGTCCAAGGGCAGCGTCCACCGGCACAGCTGGTCAATATGGCAGTGTAGGATTTGCCCGTCCTCACTGGAGACCTCATACGATCTGAGCCCCTTGATTCTTACCACTTGAGCCGGAATCTAGGCTGGACCCCATGCATAAGTTCTGGCGTACACGGGATCCTCTGGAAAAAATCCCCTGGCCACTTCATGAGATTTGGTGGCCGGTGCCTCTTCAGAAGCGCAGTCTGGGTGGAGGCGGTCCAGCCGGGTCGTTAGGCGGTGACCTAGGAGGAGTTCTGCCGGGCTGTGCCCCATCATGGTTTGGGGCATAGTTCGCTTGCCAAAAAGAAAGGCAGCCAGTTTATAGTCCCAGTCCTTTGAGTCCAAGGGGCGGAGTGCATCTTTGGTCATCCTGACCATGCGCCCCGCTTGGCCGTTGGTCGCAGGATGGAAGGGGACAGACCTGACATGGCGGATCCCGTAGTAACAGGTGAAATCCTGGAACTCGCTGGACGTGAACGTCGTACCATTGTCCGTGACTAATGTGTCGGGGATGCCCTGCGCACTAAAGAACTGCCACATCGCCCGGATTGCCACTTTGGAGGAGGTGGAGTTCATGGGGACTACCTCCAGCCACTTGCTGTAGGCATCCACCAGGAAGAAGAAGAGTTGCCCCTGGAATGGTCCCACAAAGTCCAAGTGCAACCTTGACCAGGGGCGTTGGGAGAATTCCCAGGCTCATTCCGGGGCCCGGGGTGGCTCCGGTGGGGAAGCTTAGCAAAGCAGGTACCGCTTTACTATGTTTTCTACGTCCCAGTCCAGCCCCGGCCGCCAGACGTAACTTCTGGCCAGGGCTTTAATGCGCACCACCCCGGGATGTGCCGTGTGAAGGGCAGTGAGGACCCGTTCCCATAGTGGCGTAGGGATGACCACCCGGCTTCCCCACATCACGTAGCCTTTGTGAACTGACAGTTCGTCTCTCTGGGATGCGAATGCCATGAATTCTGCCTCCCCTTTGGCCAAGGGCCACCCCCTCACCACCAAGTCCAAAACACGGCAGAGTACCTTGTCCTTGGCCGTGCAGCGAGCCACCTCTTTGACGTGGACCGGCTGGTCCGGAAGGGACTATAGGAGTGCGATCATATGAGCCGGGGCTGGATCCGGGTCACATGCAGGTAGCAGGAGGCGGCTCAGAGCGTCCGCGTGGCCCATCGCTTTCCCCGGGTGGTGTGTGAGGGTGTAGGAGTACCCCACCAAGAAAATCGACCGCTGGAGCACCCGGGGGAGATTATGTGAGGGGTCTGGTGGTCCAGGGGCAGGAGGCTGAGCAGCAGCTTGTGGTACGTAAGAACTGTGAAGGGCCTGCCGTACAAATAATGGTGAAACTTTTTCACCCCTGCCACAATTGTCAGTGCTTCTTTATCAATCTGTGCGTAGTTGCGCTCCACCGCAGACAGTGTCCGAGAATAATATGCAACCGGGACCTCGCGGCCGTCCAGCAGCCAATGGCCCAGGACCACCCTGACCCCATAAGGCGAAGCATCACAAGTGAGGACCACCAGGAGCGCTTCATTAAAGTAAGGACAGAATTAGAAACAAGAAGGTCCTTAACTGCCTGGAACGCAGCAACTTGCGGCGGACCCCAGACCCAGGGCGCGGACTTGTCCAAGAGGCGGTGGAGCGGTTCCGCAACTGCGGCCTTGAGGGGCAGGAAGGAATGGTAAAAGTTCAGGAGTCCCAAGAAGGCCTGCAGTTCTGACTTGGATCTGGGAGGGGGGGGTTGAGTGATGGCCTTCACCTTTTCCTCGGTGGGGTGGATGCCGCTGGTGTCGACCACGAAGCCCAGAAACTCCACGTGAGGGACCCCCAAAAGAGACATTTTTCTTTCTTGACCTTGAGCCCGGACGCATCGAACCTCTGGAGCACCGCCCAGAGCCGGTCTATGAAGGACATCGAGTCTGGAGCCGCTATGAGCACGTCGTCTAAAAACGGCTGTACTCCGGGGATACCTTTGAGAAGGGAATCCATGACAGACTGAAAGATCCCTGGCGTGACCGATACCCCGAACTGAAGTCGGTGTACCTTAAAAGCACCCTTATGAGTGGTAATCGTTTGGGCCTCGGGAGTGGCAGCATCAACCGGTAACTGCTGATACGCCTGAGCTAAGTCCAACTTGCTGAAGACCCAGGTCCCCGCCAGAGCGGCCAACACATGGCTAACCACCGGTACCGGATAAGCATGGGCCTGCAAGACCTTGTTTAATGTGCATTTGTAATCCGCATAAATGCGCACGTCACCGTTCAGCTTTACTGGGGTGACTATAGGGGTCTCCCACCAGGCGGACGCTACTGGTTCCAGCACCCCCTGTTCCACCAGGCGGTCGAGCTCGGCCTCCATCTTACGCTTCATTGCAATCGGAGGTAGCCTGGCCTTAATCCGGATTGGGCGGACCGCGGGGTCTAGGTCTAGCGAGATGGGGGCCCCGGAATACCGCCCTAGTGTGCCATCAAACACTCAGGGAAACTCTGCACACACGGACTCAAACCCTTGTAACTGGACCTGGTTAACCCCTGTGAGCGACAACCCCAGGGGCCCAAACTAAGAGAGTCCCAGAAGGCTTGAGAGCCACCCGTCCACCACCAGCAGGTCCAGTAGGCCGTTAAAGTCTTTTAACTGAAGCCAGAACTTGCCTCAGCCCAGTACCGCCACGGGTTTTTTTATTAAAGTCTCACAAGGTGAAACCCCATAGCTTTTGTAGGGGGGGGTCATCGCAGAGCCGTGAAAAAAATCAGAGGCGGTCTCGTCGGGGCCCTGCAAAAGTCCATCCGCTCCACAAATTTCGTTGGTTTGGGAGCCAGGTGGTCCAAAAATGCCTGGACCAAAGTGGTGTATGACTCATCTTTGGTCAGCCAGGGCACTATCAGGTCCTTCAGTAGACGATGGGGCTCCATATCACAGTGCCGGAGAAGGTACGCCTTCTTCTTACCCGGATCGGTGACACTGTGGATGGTGAAGTGGCTCTCGAGGGTCTCCAGCCAGGTTTCCCATTGCAATAGTTGGGAGATGTCGAAAGCAGGGAGACTCTCGGATGCGGCAGTCATCTTACAATTCCACGTGGAGGAGATGCTTGGGAGCGGTGGCAGCGATCAGTGGTGAGGAGCGGTGTGGTGCTGCTCTCAGGGTCAGTGGTGCGATGCTCGGGGCTGGGAGCGGTGCGATGAGCAGCAACCGGAGATGCAGCATGAGGCGAAGCGGCGTGCAGTGATCTCGGTGCAGAGACTCGATGCGATGCTCGATCCGTGGTCTCTATTCAGGGGAGGATGAATCCCATCCTCATTGCCAGTTAAAAGTATTGAGAATGACGAGTGATTACAGCTCTCATACTTTTATTAGTGAGGAACAAGACAACTTTAGCCGGCTCGCAGACCGGCTTATATTCCCAGTGAAACCACCACCCAAAACACACCCCCACACCGCAATAGGCTATTTACAGTGGCTGAGAGTTCCACAGGCTCTCGTCCGGAAGCCTAGGCCTCTGATTGGTGCGGGCTAGGATCCGCACAGTCCATTGTTCTCATGATCGAAGCTCGAAGGTTTCGCCTGACCGAGTGGAGCCCGTCTGCCACGTGGTCGGGACTGGATACATTACACTAAGCATTCCCAAGTCCCTCAGCATTTCCTCATAGGGCTTGGTCTCCAGGCCCCTGGTCATGTATTGAATGGGAACAAAATTCAGATCTCTTACAAGATGATGATGATGATAATGTAAATCATTTGGTTTTTCCCTTCATTTCTGGATAAAAGTGAAGAAGGCAAAATGATTAATTTGATTTTCGTTTAGCTGTCTGAATATCCCTGTACTATTTGGAATTTTGTTGAGTCTCCTTGACATTTTTTGATTGCCACTGAAATTAACAGTAGGGAAGTGAATGCTCTTGAGGGACCTGCATTTTTCAATCTCTGCACTCAGTACAAAGGGTCTATATAAAGAGATTTAGTGGCAAATTGCTTTCAGGAATATTGATTCATATGTTGTTGACTCAAAGGATTTCTATGAATATCAGTCCATCCAGCTGATATCAAGTCGGTTATTATTATTATCATTGTATGGCAGTGTATGTAGTATAGCCAAGCGATCCTAAGATTTCCTGGCAACCAGAAGTACTTGCTCTTTTAGCATTATTCACCATTAGGTGGTGAGCTAGAGTTGTGTTTAAGGCAAGAGACATTTCAGAGGTGGTTTACCATTGCCTGCCTCTGCATCACACCCCTGGTATTCATTGGAGGTTGCCGTTCCAAATAGTAGCCAGGACCAACACTGCTTAGCTTCTGAGATCTGACAAGATCGGGTTAGCCTGGGCTATCCAGGTCAGGGCATCAAGTCAGTGATTCTGCTTGATCAACCCTTTGAATAATCATTAAGTTCTGTCATACTATAAGAGCGAAATATTACAGGGGAGAGGGATTGTCGACCAGCTAGAGAGCAGAAAGGAAGGAAGGAGGGCACGGTGCTGGGAAGATGCTGGAAGGTGACAGAACCTGCTGGCTTGAAAACAGGAAATGGAGTTCTGGAGTGAGGAAAAACAGGATATGGAGGCAAAGTAGAGGGTGGGAAGCAGAACAAGACCTGAAGTGTAGCTTTATGTTGGGGATGAAGGAGTCATTTTTATACTAAAACCCAGCACCATTTCTGCTAGTGGGAAACAAAGTATGGGACGGGAGTGCTAATAGTGCAGAAGGTGAGGTTATCCTACTGATTAATGGCTTGATTACGTTTCCGGTTGTGATGGATATTCCTGAGTACAATGGAAAATCAAGCTATTGTCCTGCAAACACCAGTCATTCATGTTGGCCTAGGTGTGGGGGGGATCCTATCAAACCACAGAATGAGTCCTCCAGGGGACTGTGTCACATCTTTTCTATGGGAACCTGGTTATCTCATCATGAGATGCATTTGATTCACTGTTCTATTACAAGATGGAGTCTCCCTGTACCTTTGGATGAAGGATACTGCAGGGATTATGGCTTCTGAAAAGGAGCAGATCTCGGAGGCAACAAGAAGAAGATGATGATGAAGAAGAAGAGATTAGATTTATACCCTACCCTTCACTACCCAAAGGTGTCTCAAAGCAGCTTACAAACTCCTTTCCCTTCCCCTCCCCACAATAGACACCCTGTGAGGTAGGTGGGGCTGAGAGAGCTCTGGCAAAAATTGCTCTTTTTCAAGAACAGCTGTGCCAAAACTATGGCTTGCCCAAGGTCATCCAGCAGGTGCAAGTGGAGGAGTGGGGAACCAAACCGGGTTCTCCTAAATTACATACTACTTTTTTTTAATGAACTAACACAACTACCTAAAATCAACATATGTTACAGGACACAGCAATAATGAAGAGAGCAATTGGATGGAGGGGTATTATATCGATAAGCGAAGATATGGCACATCTAAAATATTTATATATACAGGTTATGAGGGAAACCACAGACTGAAACTAATAACCAAATGCTTTGATATGAACTGCAATGTATGTGTTGTTAAACTGTCTTCTTACCTGCAGCCAAGAGAGTTTTCCATGACGACACAGATTGACACCCTCTGCTGCTATAGCACAAACATTTTGCTTTTTGATGTGCATCATCTAGTTAGAACAAGGGAGGGGGGAGGGACTCAAGGCAGATTACACATAGTAGTCAGCACAGTCAACAAAGCAGGACATTCACTAACCAATGCATTAGTATTTTAGAGGTCTGAAATCACCAGAAAGAACCGAAGCATAGCATAAGTATTAACATGACACCTTAAGTGGTACAGAAATTACATAATAGGATCCTACCCACAGTAAACTATACACAGCAGTACAGAACACAGTCTCAACCCAAGTATGTTTGTGAACCTTTTTCTACAGTGCAACCCTATTACTTGCACAGAAAAGCCCTCTTGAATAATTCAGTTTTGCATAGTTTGAAGAAAGCCAGGAGGCTGGGAGATTTCCTGACCTCCTTGGGCTGGCCATTCCACAAACTGGGAGCCAAATGGAGAAAGCACGTGTAGAAGCAGTTGTTGATTTTGCTCATTTGCATGTTGACACTTGCAGTAGTCCCTGCTGACATGAGCAAAGGTATTGTGGAGGAGCATAGGCAGTTCCACAAATAAAAGGGGCCAAGGCCATGAAGGCCTTTGTATGTGACAGCCAATACCTTAAACCGATCCTGGTAACAGATGGGAGCATCTGCAGAACAGGAGTAATATGCACGTTCCATCTAGCTCCCAATCACAGTCAACTCACGGCATTCTGGAGCAGTTGGAGTTTCCAAGTTGATTTGGAGGGGAGACCAATGTACAGTGCATTACAGTAGTCTTGTCTCAATGTTACTGTGGCTCCGATTCAGGTGGCCAGGTCAGCCATATCAAGATAAGGGGCCATCTTACAGGCTGAGTTGAGAGAAAGCCTTTTGTGCAGCTGTGTATTGACGTCAACGAACTCCAAAACTACAAATGATTTGTCCTAAGGGCTTCACACAGAGGCTGAAAAGCATGGGGGATAGAACTGCACCCTGAGGAACCCAGCAAAACAGATCCCACACTAATGAGAACTGGTTTCCAGTAGCAACCCTTTGAGTCCAATCCATGAAGAATGATTTGAACCAGTTCAATGCACATCCTCTGATACCTAGTTCTGCCTCCAGGTGCCTCAACAAGATGGCATGATCTTCTGTATCAAAGGCTACAGATAAATCCAATAAGAACAACGGGAGGCTTGGCCTTTGTCTACCCTCAGATGGAGGTCATCAGCTGTTTTCCCATATTACAGACTAGCCTGATACCCATGCTTCACCATGGTATTTAAGTTCCGTAAATCCAGTTATAATACTGATGATGTAAAATTTGAAATGTGACATTTGTTGTAGGAATTCTAATGGAGAAGATTGTAGTGTAAGAAATGAAGCGAGATATACGTACTTTTTTTTTCTCTACTGAAGGACCTCTCTCTAGACCACATTGGTGGTTCTGCCCTCAGGTGCCAGGATCACCAGGCTGCTTGATGAGCTCACTCTGGAGCAGGCCACATAGAACTGTCCATTTAAGAAGCAGTCGTCTGTTAAGTCAACTCCTGCTACCTTCCACAAAAGTGATGGCCTCTCTACTTGTGTTCCTGGATTGTTTTGCTCATATGGAGACTGTGTTGTTCTGAGCACCTCAAGGTGATCTTGCTGGTACTTGGCCTGCGCAGCTCAGTGCACTGCAGGAGTACTATGTGCAAATGTCTTTCCCGCATTCCTAAGTTGCCTCCTCCTTGTAGCGTTGGTGTATCTGGCGCGATGTTTGCCAGGAGCTTTCTTGGGGGCAGTGAGAGGTGTGAGGGGGAGTCGGTGTGAGGGAGTGGTGATGTGGTGGACATTTCTTCAGGTTCATGAGGGAGGCACGCATCGAAATGCCTCCTAGAAATGTCCTTTACTATCTCCCCATAAATGTTTATACCCTGGCCCTGCTCCTACACCTGACAGACATCGGAGAGGCTGGGCCAGCAGCAGTTCTAAAGCAATCCTGCTGAGCAAACCTCCCTGACTGCTGTAAGCATACCACCTCCTCTCCTACACCTGACAGGCAGCTGCCTGTCCAGTGTAGGAGGGGGAGGGTGGAGGAGTATTAGAAGCCACTGTGGAAGCGGGGCCAGCAGGATCACTAAGGCATTACTGCTGGGGCGGACTCCCTTGTGGCTTTAAGCACCCTGCTGCTGCACCTGACAGACAACCACCTGTTAGGTGTAGGAGGTGGGGGGAGTGTGTTGGAAGCCATCTCACCTCCTCTCCTACACCTGACAGGCAGCTGCCTGTCCAGTGTAGGAGGGGAAGTGGGGAGGAGTATTAGAAGCCACTGTGGAGGCTTATTTTTAAATAATGCAATATACATTATTCTACATAGGATGTCTTTCACAATCTGCAGCCATAAAAGGCTTTTCTGTATAGTGGAATCAAAACAAGAAGGTGCCACTTCTTTCCAGTGTTCATTTCTACTTTGCTCTTCCCTGTTACTATGTGTGGCGATTTCATGTTTATTTGTGTGTGTGTCTTTAAAAGTTTGGTTTGTATGGATGTATGACAGACTAGGGTGCTGGAAGCAGGCAAATGGTATGATTGGTGAGTGACAGAGAGGGGGAGGGGTTTTGGAATGGATGCTGTGTGGATGATTTGAATGTCTATCAGGAGTGACTGTTGGAGAAATGACAGTTAAGGTTTAACAGTTAAACAGTTAGTCAGTCAGCAGAGAGTGCTGTGTAAAAGCAGTTGATATGAGTTGGTCCTGAGATTTCTGTGAGAGAAGCAGAAGTCAGTTAAGTTCTGTCTCTGAGTTGAAGGAGACTCAGCCCTGTGTGTGAAAAGAGTGACATTTAAGTCTGTGTTATAGGAAAAAATTACAAGCTGAGAGTCTAGGAAAAAGTACAGTGAAAAGTGTTACAAAGTTGCCTATGAAATATCCCTGTCAGTGGAGAGAGGCTTGTGAGAGACACCAAGCCATGGTTCAAATCATTCCCACTTTTGTTTACATTGTTTGCCCTCGTGTTGATGCTTTCTTTAAATAAATCCTATTTCCTTCAAGTATACCAGCAGTAAAGAATCCTTCCTCAGACCACATAGTACCACGAACGCCTAAAACCCTCGGTATACCTACCCTGTGAAAAATATTATAGAAAAAGGTTGGGAAAGCCTAAATTTCCCTGGTGGCAGCCAGAATACCCTACAGAGTAAAACTGAAAGAACATTTTAAAGTAAAACTAGACCTCCCCAAATAAGAGGTCGTCACACTATGTAACCACTCTGCCCCACCCAGAAACAGTAAATAATCTCTATCATAAGCAAGAGCTGGTAGCTATTGCCTCGCAGATCAGTGTTCTCCATGGGATGGAAGGTAAATATCTGCGTTCTTTGTTTGATATTTATAGTTAGAACACTGAATCCATTGCAGAGATCAGGTAATAACTAGACAGAAAACAAGAGAAAGAAGTCATCTAGATGGATCACTGAATGACTCCTGTGGTAATGTGCTGTCTTAGCCCCCCCCCCCCCCACATACAAACCAGAATGCCTCCTGGGTAATGTGCCGTTTTGGCCCCCCCCCCCCCAATATCTAACCATAAAGTACATAGATTATTGCGCAATACGGTAACTGATGACTATTTTCCCCATATTCTTTCTTTACAAAGAAAACCACATTGAAGGTATCATGAATTCCTAAGAGAGTAATAAATCCAGTTTTAGGAGGTTAATTGTATTCAGATTTCATTTTAAACCAGATTACTTTAAGAGAAGACCTGTTATAGCTAAAATGTTAAAAAAAATAAAATCCAATTTAATCTTTTAAAAACTTATTTTTATCACCCCTCCTGTTTAACTGTGGCAGCTTTCCCAAAAGGGGGATTGGAGCAAACCTTGGTATTGAAGGAGCTGGAGTGCTGTAATGATTTGAGTGTCAGTGTAGGATCCAGGAGACCCACGTTTAAATCCCCACTTAGCCATGAAAGTTTGCTGGGTGACTTGGGCCAGTCACACACTCTTAGTCTAAGTTACCTCACAGGGCTGTTGCAACGATAAAATAAAGGATAGGAGAATGTAACCTGCTTTGGGGAGAAAGGCAGGTTATAACTGAAGTTAGAGCTTCATGGACTCTCCCCGGAGTGCAATTCAGAGAATTTAGCCAGTGTGAGCTGGAATCAATCATTACACTCTTGCATGTTGTTATCTCAGTTTAAGTCCTACAGATGTTCTTCTGACTAGGACTGCTGGCAATGATTTAGAATGTGTACTATAATATAATTTCTCATAGATCTTGTATCCACTATGGACAATGGCAAAAGACTGAGGGGGAAAACAACCAAATAGAATAAAAGCATACTCACAGCAGAACCAAATTTCCTTTGGAACTGATCAATGACAATGTATTCTATAGCCTCCTCTGTGTCGTCATCTAAAATCAAATTAACACATTGAATACTTTCTTCTTACCTGGAATCACAGCAAAACTTTACTTAGGCATGTTATTAGCAAAGGTTCATTGATCCTTATAAAACAGTTTAAAAGCTGAAGTGAGCCTCTAGTTCAAGGTTGGATGGCTTTTGGTTTTGATGGCTCTATCAGATCATTCAATTGCATCTTTTAACAAGCAGATTGTAGCTTGATCCTGATTGAGTGAGACACGACTATATTTGAAAGGTTTTCTGTCTAGTGGTTGCAGTTACATGCAAACAACAATGTCAAAATTACCCAAATTTATGCACTCTTATAATTTAAAATGGATCCATTTAAAGTCCATCAATTTATTCATCCTATTGGGGGGAAATGGTGAGGTACATTATTCTTTCAATCAAGGCAGATGTCTGACAGCCTGCCTCATCTCCATACTGCTCAGATGCAAAATGGAGTGCTACCTCTCACCCTATTGGCACCACATGTATTCATTTTAATCTGTATTCTTCTTGAAACATCATTTACTTTAAATACCTTTAAAATTCATGGATGAGTACACACAGTAGTGTAGTGGGCACCAGAGCCCCAAATGCTAGCTGCATATCTGCCCAGGTACATCCCACTCCTGCCTCCAATGACACTATTTAAAAGTGTTTAAGGAGGGAAAACTGGAAAGTTGTTAGGCCCTTTAACTATGTTCAAATATCAACTGCTAATAGCAGTACTAGAATCCACTCAACAATCCTATATGTAAATGAAGTGTTCTTTTTTTTTAATTTATAATTTTTATTTTAAGTAACAAAATAGAGAACAAACAAACAAGTAATACAGCATATCGTGAAGCACTTATAACTGTAATAGTAATTGATTTAAACATCGAGAAAAAAGCATCTATCAACTGTGTTCATATAAATTAGTAAACATTAGACTCAGAAATACAATAAGTTTGCATAATGTGGATTTTTAGGTACAATGTCACTATTCGTTAAATATGTTATTATTGGAAACCAGGTTGCTTGAAACATTTTCTGTCTAGTTTCTATATTTTCTCCATGAATATATTTAGAGATACGGCTATGCACAAAACCTTCCCACAATTTGTTCTGCCAACAGTATAATGACGGAGCCTCTTTAGCCTTCCAGAACTGTGCGATTGAGATTCTGGCCATTGCAATCATTATTGATATCTGCATCTGTGTACTTTTAGGTTTAAGATCTATTAATCCTAGTTCTAGTACAACCGATTCTATAGTGGCTGGTAAATGGATTGTGGTAATTTTTTCTATTTGCATTAAAATTTGTTTCCAAAAGTCTTGAATTAATGGACAATGCCACCAACAGTGCGAGAAGTTTCCCGGGTGTCCACATTGTTTCCAACACATCGCGGGAATAACTGGGTTCAACTTATGAAGTCTTGTTGGTGTTAAGTACCATCTGTGTAAGGTTTTAAAGGTATTGAATCTAACACTGAATATTGGAGAAGTATTGTTTGGCAGTGTCCATATTGATTGCCAGGTACCTTCAGATAATATCTGTACGCAGTCTAGCTGCCATTGCTTTTGACTTTTAAACCAGCCTGCTTCCTTGGTTGAACATAACAGTTTATATATTCTAGAAATTAAGCCTTTTGATCCACCATCCTGAGTTTTTAGAACCTTTTCATATTCCATTAAGGGGGATGTGAATACCTGTTTAGTTAAGAAGTTTTGCAGCATATTGTTTAATTGTAAATACCTGAACCATGGGATTTGTTCTCCAAGTTTTGTATCAAGTTCCGCTTTACTGAGTATCTTTCCTTTATGAATAAAATCATTTAGACACCGAACACCCACCATTTTCCATTTGGTGAACAGAGACTGCTCCGTTCCCGGCTGAAACCATTGCTGACCTGTGTATTCAGAAAAGCGCGAGATCTCAGGTAAAATTTTAGGTCTATACATATCCCAAATTAACAGGGATGTTTTTAAAAAATCATTTTGCAATAGCACGTTTTTCCTATATTTAGCATCATTCCAGTATAGTTCAGGTAGTGAGACAGTTTTACTATCCACTTCTTGAATTTGTTGCCAGTGGAGTGTGGCTGGAGATCGTAATATTCTGGTAACATTTGAGAGAATTGCAGCATGATAGTATAAGGATAGATCTGGGAAGTCTAAACCTCCCTTTTTAGCAGTTTTCCTCAGTGTGCTAAATTTTATCCTGGGTTTTTTGTAATCCCAGAAAAAATCAGTTAAATTCTTTTGCCATTTATTTAGCATTTTGGTGTCTATTAGGATAGGTAATGCCCTAAACAAGAATAAAAATTTTGGTAGGACAAAGCTTTTAATTATGCTGAGTTTGTCAGCCCAGGTAAAATTTTGTGTTTTCCAGTGTTCAAAGTTTTTATGTGTGTTTTTAACCACTTCTAAAAAATTATACTTTAATAAATCTTTTAAATCGTTCGGGATAATAACTCCTAGGCATCTCCAGCATTTCTTTGTCCATTTAAATGGAAAAATAGATTGTAATTGGGATTGTAGGTTATCAGCAATGTATAAGGGGATTAATTTTGATTTATTAATGTTTATTTTCAGGCCTGTTATTATTTGCATATCAAGAAATATTTTTTGTAGTGCCTTCAGAGATGAAGTTGGATTAGATAAAAAAATTAAAAGATCATCAGCATATAGACTAATGAGGTGTTCTTGGCTTCCAATATTTATTCCAGTAACCTCAGGGCATCGACTTATTGTTTCTGCCAAGGGTTCAATAGCTATGGCGAACAGTAGAGGCGACAAGGGGCAACCCTGTCTTGTGCCTCTACTCATTTTAAAAGTTCTGCTTAGGTTACTATCTACACGGATTTTAGCTGTAGGATTGTTGTAAATAGAGCTAATTGCATTCAAAAAGTGAGTTCCAAAACCCATGTGCATTAGTAGGTGTTTCAAGTAGTCTATACTGACGCTATCAAAAGCTTTTTCTAGGTCTACTGTGAATAAGATAGCTTCTTTTTTATGAGTTGTGCAATGAGAAATGATATTTAATGTTCTATGTATATTGTCCATCATAGATCTGTTAGGAATAAACCCCGTTTGATCGGGGTTTATATAGTCTGAAATGACTTTTTGTAGCCGGTTTGCTAAAATCGTGGATAAGATTTTAGAATCACAGTTTAAGAGTGCTATTGGTCTATAAGACTCAGGTCTAGTCAAATCTTTATCCTCTTTAGGAATATTAGTTATTATAGCTTCTCCCCAAGAGGGAGGCTTTTCTCCCGTGCTTAAAACCATATTACAAATTTTGTGTAAAGGGCCTGTTAGATTTTTAACAAAAGTTTTAAAAAATTCTGGGGTAAAACCATCCCTTCCTGGGGCAGTATTTGGTTTTAGGTGCTTAATTGCCTCTTGAATCTCTTTTACTGTAATTTCTTGATCTAAAAAAGATTTATGTACACTAGATAAGGTTTTGTCAAAACCATTCTAAATGAAGTGTTCTTCATGGCAATGTTTAGGTGCATGTTATGGCACTGTGACATTCTAGAATAGAGGTGTTGAGCTCATTTGTTATGACGGCCGGATCTGACTTAGATGTCACTTTGTTGGGCCAGGCCATGTGTGCCACAAAATGTAATGCCAGTTATGGGAGATAAACTTTATAAAAGACACAGGCAAACCTAATTGACAATATTATTTTTTACTCAAAATACAAACATGCTTAAAACATTAACACTCTTACAGTATTTCCTTAAAGTATCTCCCTGATTCCTACCCTCCTACTTCTACCACCCATTACTCATTAGAACTGGGACAATCTACAAGGTCATAATGCATAGCCTCTGTCATATGGCAATAAAGGTAATGACCAGTTGCTTGCGGCTAGATAAGAGGTCTGGATGGGCTGCTTCCAGCCTGAGGGCTGTATGTTTGATACTCCTGTTCTAGAAAATACAATATGTCCTTTTGTAGGCACATAAAGGAAGCATTAATGGACTATCTGCTAGATGTAAAAAAGATGTTTTAAGAATCAAAAAATCAAAACCAAGGAAAATTTCATTCCTATATTATGAGCCTTAAGATGACAGTATAGAAATGGATTTCTATACTAAATTTCTGATGGTTACCTGAACAGGTAGATTTGAAGTGACACAGGTTGAGATGCTTTGTCTTTTGGGAAGCGGCATTAGAAACCTGATTGTTCTGCTTCAGTGATTCTTCTCTGTTCTTGGCAGCCATTCTAGTCACTGGATTTTCCCTGCTGTACAAGACATAATTATTGGCACTGTGAATCAATAACTATAAAGTAACAGACAGAAAACTGGTTACATTTTAGCTAATGCTAGCACAATACTATGTGGTATTCTGTTCTCCATTCAGTAATGAATTTTTAGTCAAACATTGACATCTCTCCTGGCAGCAGACCCTGGAAGTTCTTGAAAGCTTTATTTACTCAATAATTATTCAGAAGTCGAAAAAGTAAAAATGAAAGAGACCTTAGGTGAAAAGAAAACCAATGGCCAAGTCAGCTCAGCAGTACAGATTATGACACAGGAAGAATTCAAAGAGGAAGGCAATCAAATCAAAGAAGAAAGAAGCACCTAAGACACAGTGGCAGGGCAACTGATCTGAAAGCCTAGATTTAAGGAATCTTGCTTGATATAGGGAGTTGCCATGTTCGTCCTATGTGGGGAAAACACACAAAATAAGTAAAGTGTCCTCTTACTGACTTGCGTGGTGTCACGCAATTCATCTGGCAAAAAGGGAAAACTATATTATTCAACAGAGAAAAACTGTTTATAAACAGCAATCTTGTTAACCACAGTATATTGACTAGCATGGAGTTACAGACATCTGAGATCAGAGCCAGCTGATTCACTAGACAAATAGGGCCCTTCCTTATCCCTGCTCCTTTATGGCAGCAACTATAATGAAATTCATTTCCCCCCCTGCATCTAGTTAAAGTCTAGTTGGGAAATGGAGGTGGAGAAATCTATACCTTCCAATTTATACTTCCCCGAACAAATTTAGAGCAAAGGTTTATTCAAGGTATACAAGCTTTAGTGTGCATGCACACTTTGTCAAATACATTGGAAAGGAAGCCAGATTTCAAACTTATAGATACAGGCTGAATATAAGTTTGATATAAGTTTGAAATCTAGCTTCCTTACCAATGTATTTGACAAAGTGTGCATGCACACTAAAGCTTGTATACCTTGAATAAACCTTTGTTGGTCTTAAAGGTGCCACTGGACTCTAAATTTGTTATACTGCTTCAGACCAACACAGCTGACCACCTGGAACTTTCCCCAAACAGTTAGGGATGCCAGTCTCCAGGTGGGACCTGGGGATCCCCTGGAATTATGGTTCATCTCCAGACTGCAGAGATCAGTTTCCCTGGATAAAATGGCTGCTTTGGAGGGTGGACTCTATGGCATTGTACCCCAATGAAGTCCCTGTCCTCCCCAGGCTCCATCCCCAGATCCTCTGCTGGCTGCCAGGGGGTACCTGGCAACCCTATGCTTTGGGTACAATCTTTCAGGAGAAAGTGCATTAAAGCATCTTTTGGGGAAACCCAAAAGGGGGCACAGCATGATAATGTGTGGACAGCCCCCAAACCCACCAATGCAGTATGTGTTTGTGGGGGAAACAGTGGAAAACCTCCATGTGGCAGCAGCCTCACTCAGAGGTTGGGGTCATGGAAGAAATCAAGGAGTACAAGGCTGGAGAAGGAGAAGGAAGGCAGTGAAGGAAATCTAGCAGCAATCTAAGGGAAGAAGCAGTATAGTTACAAGTACATGAGTAGTAGCCAGGGTTATGTGAAATTCAGGGAATGGGTTTGATGGTATGAGGGAAGGTAAAATGGGCTGTATGAAAGTAAAGTACTAGAGTACAAAGATTACAGGAGTTCTTTGGGTTAGGAGGAGTTATTCTGGCTTGTGAAGAAACTGGGGTGAAATGAGTAAGTGTTCAGTAGAGAAATAGCATAAAGCTGGTAAACTGCTTTAGGGGTAGGATTTCAAACTAATTATAAATAGCTTGTACCAGCTGCCATAAACAACATTTGCTTACATCTGAATGGGAACTTGAGCCTGCATTCAGTTGAATTTCGGGCAAAGTTACATAACAAAAGATTATTCTTAGTTTTTGACAACACAGTTCTAATCATCCATTGTGAAAGGGATTAGCTGTGGCGGCACCCAGAAATAAAGGTATTTTAAATTGTGAGTGCAAAAACAACATGCAGTGGTTTCTCGCTATACTGCACGAGGTAGAAGTTTAGCTGAAAAACTATAAATTGCTAAACTCTGGAAAAGCAAACCTGTACCTGCCATAAATACTTGGTATGATATGGAGACTAATTGTCATCAATATGGGTCTTATTCTGTGGGATTTCCCCAAGGCTCAGTCTTATTCCCTAATCCCATGCTGTTTAATCTTTATGTAAATTCCATTTGTAGTTTTGGAGTAGGTTGTCATCAATATTCTGACAACACCCAGCCCGTATCTTTATCCAAACTGCCTACTGTTGCTATAGAGGTGCTGAGCCACTTAGATATCAAGAAGGCCCCCAAATGTCTTTCAATTTAAAGAATGTGCAAAACAGAAATATGGAGAAGGGAGTCTCTTAATAAAGGGATTACAACTGTAGCATAATGAAACAGCTCAGGAGGATGCTTCTATAAGGTAACTGAATTGCTGTGTACTGAATGTATCATCCTACTTCTACCTTTGTAATCCACTTTCTGAATTATGGTATGTCATGCCTTAGACAGTTTTTGTTTGCATGGTTTTCTAATTCTGTAAGTGAATTAAATAAATAAATATGATATAGGAAATTTTATAACCTAACAAAATAACTTCAGAAGGTTCCTCTTACATAAATAATTATACCCAAAAAAGTGATTGCTATTTATCATTTGATGATTTAAATAAAAAATCAGAGACCGAGATCCATACTTTTATTAATAGTGGGGAATATTAAGTGGTCTTCATTAAAGACCACTTAATTAGAAAGTTGTATAAAACACTGCAAATTGATTAAATAATACGTTCACATGGAGCATTTGCCACGCTAAAGAGACAGATGAGAGGCGGATTTTCCGGGCGAGATCACACCACAACGTCTGGGAAGTGTAGTGCACCCGTGGCTAACCCGTGGCTTCGTGCCGAAGATACGGAGTAAAAAACTAGTACTTACGATGTACTAGTTTCCGGAAAACGCGGGGCAAGGGCAAGTGTCTGATCGCGTCCCGTCCTAGTCCCGTTGCAAACCGGTTAGGTTTTTTTAAAGTCTGCACAGGATGTGCACAAACGATCATGCGCACGCTCACCTTTTGGTGAGAAAAAAAATATTCCCGTTTACCACGGAAACGGCGCCTAGCAATTGCTGGTGTGATTGCGCTGCGCCGCTTCTTTGCCACACTGCAGGATAGCCGTGTGATCGGCACCTCACGCCCTAACCATGGGACCTCGGCGGGACGTGTGATCGGGCAGCCGCGCGTTATTTTGCTCCAGGGCAAACAGCCACGCTTCCCCCCCCCCGCATTTTCCGGCCCGTGTGACCGGGGGCCTTAGTATGTCAGTGAGTTCTTTGCTACAGTTGTTTCAGCTGTTGAAATGCTTCATCTCATGCTATATTATAACATCCTGTAAGGGATATAATTATCTTTTGTTAACCTGCACTGAAGGAGGTAATGAAAAAAGTAAACAAAAGAACATATCATATAGACCATCTTGTAAGTAGTGGGCATACCAACTCTTTTACACTCCACTGGGCTGTACATAATACATAATACTGAATGCAGGCTCCCAGCCTTCGATGGGGCTCCATTGGTGCCAGCATCAAAGGTGAAGAGCCTGAGGGTGCTTCTGAATGCCTTTCCATGGGGGCCCAGGTCACCACCACTGCCAGGTCTGCCTTTTTCCATCTGAGGCAGATCCGGCAGTTGGCCCCATATCTCCCCCCTCCCCCCCGAGACCTGGCTACACTAACCCATGCAATGGTCATTTCCAGACTGATTACTGTAACTCTCTCAATGTGGGGCTGCCCTTGACTCTGCTCCAGAAGTTGCAGCTAGTGCAGAACATGGCAGCATGGGTGTTGACGGTGACGCCTGTGCAGGCTCACATCCACTCAGTGCTGTATGAACTGCACTGGCTGCCTATTGAATTCCGAATCCATTTCAAGGTGCTGGTACTCACCTTTAAAGCCCTACAAATCCACAAATCAACATCTTTTGGTAGTCCCCAGGTCCAGGGACATCCGACTTGCCTCAACTAAGGCCAGGGCTCCCATATAAGATCAGGGCCCTGTAGGGTTTATTACAATTCCACAGGGCCTGTAAGATGGAGCTCTTCTGCTGGGCTTTTTGTTGAGGCAGCAGGTGTCCCCTCCTTTAATTGGCCTGTCATCAGTGTCTTGGATTTTGAACAGCCACATAGGATTCACTATATAGTTTCCATCTTGCTACTGTGTTATTGATTAGATCTGCATGGTATCTTATGATTATTGTATTGTATTAATTTTATTGTTTTAAAATGGTTTAAATTGTTATTGTTATATTGTATGAACATTGAGGAGCTGCGGTGGCTCAAGTGGTTAAGACGCTGAACTGCAGGCTGTGGATGGTCAGTAGTTCAGCAGTTCAAGACCCGGGTGCCGCATGACGGAGTGAGCTCCCGTCTCTAGTTCCAGTTCCTACCAACCTAGCAGTTCGAAAGCAAGAAATTGCAAGTGGATAAATAGGTACCACTTCGGTGGGAAGGTAACAGCGTTCCGTGCGCCTTGGTGTTTAGTCTTCGGACAGCGCTGCGGTGGCTCAAGTGGTTAAGACGCTGAACTGCAGGCTGTGGATGGTCAGTAGTTCAGCAGTTCAAGACCCGGGTGCCGCAAGACGGGGTGAGCTCCTGTCTCTAGTTCCAGCTCCTGCCAACCTAGCAGTTCGAAAGCAAGAAATTGCAAGTAGATAAATAGGGACCACTTCGGTGGGAAGGTAACAGCGTTCCGTGCACCTTGGTGTTTAGTCATGCCGGCCACATGACCACGGAAACGTCTTCGGACAGCGCTGGCTCTTCGGCTTTGAAACAGAGATGAGCACCGCAACCCTAGAGTCGGATTCGACTGGCTTTCGAGCAAGGGAACCTTTACCTTTACCTTTTTATGAACATTGATGGAACCCTCCCGGAGCCTGCTTGCGGGGAGGCTGGGATACAAGCCCAATAAAATAAAATAAATAAAAATTTTGTTTAGATTGGCTGCAACAATACAAAGAGAATGGTTCCTATGAACAATTAAGTTCTTTTGTCACTCCTGGAAATGGACAACTTAAAAGTCTTAATGTATACCTGGTAGGAGTTTCCATTCCTTCTGCACCACATTTATTTGATTCATCAAGCAACTGCACTGAAATATAAATCACCAGATTCTATTACAGATTTAGCCTTTAACCACAAACTACATTTATGTCCAGATACTTAAAAGCTGAACTAAAATCCCAGGTGGCAAATGACAAATATAGTCACTACAGCAGTAAGCAAGCAAACAAACAAACCCAAACAGGACTACCCAGAGTCAGATGAAAATGCACTGAGAACATTTTGTGTGGAGACCCAATGAATTAATGTCCTTCAAAATATCCTATCGTTAACAGCCTTACTCATGTCTTGCAAACTGAGAGAGCTGTGGCTTCCTTGACTGAGTCAATCCATCTCAAGTTGGATCTTCTTCTTTTCCTGCTGCCTTCCACTTTTCCAGGGAGAGGGACAGAAAGATGTAGTTTAGTTGGTGGGTGGATAGAAGGGAAAAGAGGAAGCAGGAACAGTGAAAAGGCTACAGCACTGTTCGGGGACAAAAAGAACTAGCATGGAGGAGAGGATATAAGGGGGGAATGGGATGACCCTTGAAAGTCCTCACAAGTCCCATTTTTAAGAATCCTAAATTTCAGTTTCCCTACCCCAAACCTGCCCTGACCTGGATAGCAGCTCAATCTTGTCAGATCTCGGAAGCTAAGCAGGGTCAACCCTGGCTAGTATTTGGATGGGAGACCTCCAAGGAATACCAGAGTTGTAACACAGAGGGAGGGAATGGCAAACCACCTCTCCATGTCTCTTGTCTTGAAAACTCTACAGCATCGCCATAAGTCAAGCTGTGACTTGATGGCACTTTCCACCACCACCAAACCTGTTCCACCCTTATTGGAGTAGTGATAAATCTGCAAATGTGGAAACAAAAGAATTCCAATTATGAAAACAAAATAATTATGAAGACAGTTATGAAGACAAAATAATTCTAATTATGTCCATCAGTAATACTTGGGTTGCAGTCATATGCGAGTACCATTTAATTTAATGGGACTTCCAAGTTAACGTGGATAGGAGTATGATGCAAATTGCTTTCCCTAGGATAAACAGAAAATGGCATACTGGTGTTCAAATTTTTAATCATCTGGGGTTGACTTCTGGTTTATGGCGACACGCTGGCGGACGCATCTCCCGGACCTCCCGGGGATGTGATCTGTGCACCAGTGGAAAGGAGGGGGGGGATGGGTCGCTACCCCCCCGGAGCCTTGGTAAAAGGCTCCTAGCCATGGGGCTTTTGAGAGGTGGCCTCTTCGCCAGCGCGATGCTGGGGAATTGAGGCGCTCCTCCGCCCCGACAGGCCTGCCGCTGAGTGTCCGTATGGATCTAGAGCCGCTGACCGGGACAAGCGTTGGAGATTGAGCGTTTTGAACGTATGCCGAGCGAGGTCGTATGACCAACAATGAACTGTGAATCGGCTTAAAGTGAAACGAGAATTTAAAAAGAAAACTACCCCCTGGGAACAGCGAAAAAAGCGAGCGGGGGAGGGGCTCCTCCTATACGCATGAACTAAACAACGAAATACTAATGCGGGAGCGGAAGAAAAAGCGGTGAAATCTGTTTTGAGAGACTTACCAGAGCGTGGATAAGCATATGGGCATATTTCAGAGACTTTAGCAAGTTTTTATAAAAATAAACAATCCATAAAGATGACGGGAAAGAGGGCAGAGAAAGACAAACCAGTAAAAGTGTAACCAGCCGAGATTTTGAGCCCTCGACGGAAGAGACCACTGAGCTTTCCAAAATGTTGGCAGAGTCCTTGCGCCCTCTGCTGGACCAGATGACTAACATTGAACAAAAGTTGATGACTCTAAACCAGAATCTGGCAACTCAGCAGCTCCAATTGACTGAGACTTTAAAAATAACGGAGCAAACGGCGGAGAAGGTGAAGAAAATGGACGCCAACGCCAAAAAAGTCAAGAAAAAGGTGCAAAAGCTGGAAAAGAAACAAGCCTCAGAAGAATCACAACTTTTACAGCTGCAAACGGAGAAAGCAAATTTGGTCCTACAGTTTCAAGGGGTCCCAGAATTGAAAGGTGAGAATCTAAAGCAACTCCTGAGTGAAGCATTAGCCCCAGTTACAGATTTGAAAGCGGAGTATCTTGCAAGCGAAATGGATGTGGTCTATAGGTCCTATTCCATGTACATCAAAAAGAATAATCTGCCTGGGGAAATAGTGGCTAGATTTTCAAAGCGACATGTGAAGGATTCTATCCTGACAGCAACAACAGGAACACCCTTGAAAATCGGAGACAACACCATCAGGATTCTAAAAGATATTCCATTTGAAATAAGGCAAAAGAGAAAGAAATATAAAGATTTAATCCTTTTTCTTCAAACAAACAGCATTGTTTACAGATGGTTAATGCCAGAGGGCGTCATTTTTAAACTACAAGATAAAAAAGAAAAGATTGACTCTGTTTCCAAAGCACGTGAGTTCCTGAAAGTGCAGCTGGGAGAGCCAGCTGAGGGCGGGAAGGAAGAAGATGACAGCAAATCTAGTGGCGAATTGGACTCTGTGTCTTCCGACGAGGACTCTCTTTCTGATAAGGGGGCGGTTGCCCCCAAGCGTACATATAATATGAGGATTAGAAAAGATAAGACAAAATGAAGGCTGAAGGACTCTGAATTGTGCCTTTAAACTTTAGTTCTATTGTGGGATGCTCTGGGGGCTCTTATAAATGGTTAAAACATTGGATAAAACAATAAAAAACTTAGCATAGCTATGTTCAAAGTAATGCTAGCAATTTAAGACTAACATTTAAATAAGCTGTTGTTATGATCTCCTGTACTTGGGGTTTTAGTTAGTTTTGGTTTTCTTTCCTTTCTCCCTAGATGTAGTTACCCCTTCCCAATTTTTCGTTGTAGTTTGTAGTCTATTAAAAATGCAATTAAAAAAACCCCTTCGGGGGGCCAAAAAAAAAATCTTTATTCATCTGGGAACCCAATGGGGAGATTTGAGTACCTGTTTTCATTGCGTTCAGCTGCCTGCTTATAAGAATAAGAATGATTATGGCCTGTATCACAGGAACGATGTTCAAATGCACCAAGTATTGTAAAGCCCATACTGCTGTTAAAGATTGAATGTGGGTATAGTGAAAATTTCAAGGTGGAAGTGGAGAAAGAAAATGGGAACTTGTGATATATAGGTTCAATTTCCCCCCCAAATACCTATTCTCCACTCCAATGACAAATCTTTTTTTTATGTACATAGCACTTTTTATAGAGCATTTAGAGTGCTTTGCATTCATTGTTTTAACAGGCCCTCCTGTGCTCGACCCATCCCCTTCCTGGTTGGTGAAAGCCTGCGGGGAGAGCATTCGGGTCCCTCTGGGAGAAATTATCAACTTGTCCCTTTCTATTGGATATAAATGCGAATAATAAATAAATAAATAAAATAATCCTAAAAACACCCTGTAAACTGTCACCACTATTATACCTGTTTGAGAGAACAGATAATGCTAGAGAGTGGCTTACCTAAGGCTCCTTATGAAAATCTATGGTAGAAGGAAGATCTGAGCCAGAAATTTTCTAGTTCACACCTCAGTCTCTCAGCCACCATGTCACACTAGCTCATTATAATTATGCTTACTTGAAAAACAATGAGGTTTGCACATGTAACACCTGAATTCTCAAGTAACCACTTCCACTGATACTTTTAAAGATCATGGGTTGGCATAGCTATGCTTTATAGTTGCACAAAAACTCAGATGAATTCCAAAGGGATGCTGTGTCTCATGACACCTCAAAGACATTCATTGTGGCACACGCTTTTGAAAGCCACAATAAATTAGTTGGTCTCTAAGGTGCCACAACACACGCTTTTTATATTAACAACAAAAACCAGGAGTCATTTTGTAGAAAAAGAGGTGCAGGAGCTCATTAGCATAATCATTAGCATAACTTATTTACATATGTCACACCCCTCACACCGGAAGTGTGTCAGAAGGCAGCACCCACCGCTCAGGCTCCACTGGACTGTTTTGGGTTGCTAGCTATTTGAGGGAGGGGACCTGCAGATCTGTCCTCACAGAGGAGGGAGAGCTTGTACCTGAATAAAACCTGGTCTTAAAGGTGCCACTGGACTGTTTTGGACCAGGGGGGCGGGGGGAGCTCTGCAACTTACCTGGCTGCTTCTTGCTCTGACTGAGGGCTGCTGGGAGCAGGGGGTGGGGCTTGTTGCATGTGCCCGCCCCCTGGGCTCTTTACTGCTGGAGCTCTGTAAATGACCCCTGAAAATAACTATATTCCCTCCCTTTTGGAGTATTACTGAACAGGAGTCTTTGTAAAATGCTGTACTTTTATAGACCAACAGATATTTATCACTGCCTTGCATAATGTTTTTATGAATAAAATAGGTCATTTGTGGAGTTGAGATTTCCATGACTGTATATTCTAAATGAGTCAATAGCCTAAGTGTGTATAGTCTTATTGTGTACTGTAGTCAAATCAATGGTATTACACATATTATTAAAATTGCACAGATTGTTCTAATACAGGATAATTACTTATTTTGCAATTAGTTTTGATTTCTAGCCTTCATTAACTTTTAGCTGAAGAGGCTAATGCTCTTATAACTTTGTCAGAATTGGTCCTATTGTTTTTATTTAATGCATTTCAAAAAATAAACTGGGAACCTATAAATCTTGGTATTCTGTACCTGATGTCAAGCGAATAATGTGTAACTTTCTAGTAGACACAATGAAAACAGAGCATTGTGAGCAGGAAATTAGAAATGGGCTAGGAAATCCCAAATTATGTTAAATATACAAAAGAAACAAATAATTTCTATGTATTATCAAAATATAGTCTCACCATTCACAATTTCATGACCAAAAAACATCTTCACTCCTGGAATACATCTGCCATTTTCCAAGTTCTTAACTGGAAATAAGAGCATTATCAATCACAGACTAAACCAAATACAAATAAAAAGATTTGATTCAAACAAAAGGAACTATAAAATGCACATGGAAGTTATTTCCAAACTTTTGACCATTTTCTTCATTTGTACAGTATGCTCATTCACACAACTTATTCATACTGATATACAGATATATTTTCATATAGTGAATATGTAAGGTACAGCAATCCAGTTTATTCACACGCACACCCTTAAGTTCCTTAACATTTTGCTTTGCTCCTCCCAGTAGGATCTGTTGTCTCTGCCTCGTTTGGCAACTATCCAGGGCCTTCTCAGTGGCTACCTTGTACTTATGGAAAAGCCTCCTGGAAAAGGATTTTCAGCTAATCTGTAAAACAGAATCATTGGGGAAAGGGCAGAAAAGGGCAACTAGAATGATAAAAGGGTTGGAACACTTTCCCTATGAAGAAAGGTTAAAATGCTTGGGGCTCTTTAGCTTGGAGAAACTACGACTGAGGGGTGACATGATCGAGGTTTATAAGATTATTCATGGGATAGAGCAGGTAGAGAAAGAAGTACTTTTCTCCCTTTTTCACAATACAAGAACTTGTGGGCACCCAATGAAATTGCTGAGCAGTCGGGTTAAAACAGATAAAAGGAAGTACTTCTTCACCAAAAGAGTGATTAACACATGGAATTCAGTGCCACAGGAGGTGGTGGCAGCTACAAGTATGGACGGCTTCAAGAGGGAATTAGATAAGCATATGGAGCAAAGGTCCATTGGTGGCTATTAGCCACAAGGTATAGATAGGGACTCTGGGGCAAGTGATTAACTGTATTCTTGGTGCTGGGGGGGGGCAACAGTGGGAGGGCTTCTAGTGTCCTGGCCCCACTGCTGGACCTCCTGATGGCACCAGGTATTTTTGACCACTGTGTGACAGAGTGCTGGACTAGATGGGCCATTGGTCTGATCCAACATTGGCTTCTCTTATTTTCTTAGAGCTTTGGGGGCGTGGGCCTTTTAACTTTCCTAAAACAAATGACAGAAAGTAGATGTTAGCCACAAGGTATAGATAGGGACTCTGGGGCAAGTGATGAACTGTATTCTTGGTGCTGGGGGGGGCAACAGTGGGAGGGCTTCTAGTGTCCTGGCCCCACTGCTGGACCTCCTGATGGCACCAGGTATTTTTGGCCACTGTGTGACAGAGTGCTGGACTAGATGGGCCATTGGTCTGATCCAACATTGGCTTCTCTTATTTTCTTAGAGCTTTGGAGGCGTGGGCCTTTTAACTTTCCTAAAACAAATGACAGAAAGTAGATGTTGCTGGGAGAAGTGGAATTGTCACTGTAAATATTAATCTCACCGTTCATTAAACTCTGTATGACTCAACTGGTTGGACTAGATGACCCTGAAGGTTCCTTCCAACTCTATGATTCTAATTATTATCTGAGGTTTCTGTTTGGATTACCAGTTGCCTAGACTCTTGGAAAGCTCTCCTAGGGCTGCCAACTCCAACTTGGAAAATTTCTGGAGATCTGGGGGTGGAGTCTGGGAAAGGGAGGATATGACTGGGATATGATGCTGTGACGGATTGCACTTTTAAAAGCTTAGAAGAGCTGTACAAACATTACATATCATAGTTGTATATATAGTTGTATATATAGTGCAAAATAGTGAAGATTTTAAAAATAAATTTATCAAAAGAATCACAAGCTCGGTTTCTAGTTATCAACTGATTGGGTTCAACTGGGGGGAAACAACATAGGTAATAAATATGTCAGAACTGGAAATTGATGTGCCCTAAATTGTGAGAATCACATCCTTAGATCCCATTCATCTCCTTTCTAGTATGGAGGCAAACTTTACAGCATCCTGGCTGTGTATTTTCCTTGTCCTGGGGACTGTGCTGGCTGCCGCCTAGCCACTGTGTTTCCCAGCTCCATGAATGGCCTGGAGTGCCCCAAGGGCCAGCAGGCACCGTGGGGGCGGAGGCCGGGCACTGAGGTGGTGGGACTCAGAGGCGTCCACCCGCTGGAGCGTCCATCCCGGCCGGCGGCTCCCCGGAGACTGAGGGCGAGTCAGTGGTCAGCAGGTCTGTGGGCGGGATGGAGGCGACAGAGGGAGGCGACGCGGCCAGGGGATTGGCCCCCCTCATGAGCAACAGATCAGGAACCCAAAGCCTGGGGAAGAGTTCACACGAAAGAGTTCACACGAAAACTCAAATATATATAAAGGGGAGATTTAAACTATGCAGTGTAAGTGGCAGTGGATTGAACCAGAAACTTACATAAAAAATACAAGTGCGGCTAGACTCCAGTTATTAAGCATGCTTGTCTTTATTACTGGCATATGAAATCAGTGGGGAACTAACACCCAAGGTTGCCAAGTCCCCTCTGGTCACCAGTGGTGATGGGGGGAGCAGGGTTGCCAAGTTGGGAAACTCCTGGAGATTTGGGGATGGAGCCAGGGGAGGACAAGGACCTCAGTGGGGTACAATGCCATAGAGTCCACTCTCCAACGCATCCATTTTCTCCAGGATAACTGATCTCTGGTGATGAGCTGTAATTCTGGGGATCCCCAGGTCCCACTTGGAGACTGGTAGCCTTACTAACACCCCATGTGTATGTTCACAGCATCAACAGCTGCAATCAAAATTCAAAGGAGACTGAGTGTTTGTATATATAGTTCCAATGCCATCACTCATATTAATTTTGTACAAATCCAAGAACCCAGCTTCATAATGCCAAGAAACAGGCTGCTACATTAAGAATCAAAGTGCTTTTAGTACTTGGACTTTTCAGCATTACTAAACCTGCACAGAAAACAACAGAATGTTAAGCTGTTAATTGGTACTCAAAGTACTGCAAGAACCTTCTGCATGCATGACTGAGCAGATGGCTCTATGTCAATGGTTCAAGTTATTTCTTTGGAATTTGTCAGTAGATGCCAGCTATGGAGCAACCCAGGAAGTGCGGAAGAGCAGCCAGCCCCTCTTACAGCTGAGTAAAATATGTAGATAATTTAAGCTTCTTACATATGACAGTGGTGTTGAAATTCACTCTTGCACAAGATGACTTGAGTAAAGATTAGATCTATATTTCATCTAAAAAGACAAATCTCGTCTAATCACACTGCAATGTGCTTTCAGTAAAATAAGTTGGCAGGAATAACTCAAGAAAATCTGGCTCAAAGACAGCTGCTCAGGAATTTTCAATAAAGAATTAACTGTCATTATTATAAGGAATGTTCAGTATTAGATGAGTGAAATATACTGGGTTCAGACGCATAGAAGTGATCAGCTCATAGGTTATTAGTGATTCAGCAAGAGAAAGAAGACTGGCTATTTATGCCTGAAAAGGGTCACACCCAAAACACACCCCACTCACAACAATACGCTATTTACACTCTATTGTTTCCCAGTTGGTTTACTCTAGGATCCCTGTCTCCCTACTGGCCCATTCTAAGATCCTAGCAATCTATTGTTCTGCATCCCAAGCTAAATTCTTTTGCAAGGACAGTTCAGGCTCAATACAGACAGGCTCAATATATAACAATAAGGGATTCAGAACCTAATCAGTGTCATTGGCCTTAGGATGCCAAGAACACGCTTTGCACATGTAAAGGGCAGGGAGAGATTGATATTAATAACAGCATTCTGCTAGTACCAACTGCATGGAAGAAGGAATTATTTGCATTAATAGAATTTTGCTCATGTAAATACATAACATTTTTCAGGACCAGCTACATGTTAAATGCTAGAAAACTATATTCATTACACTCTGTAAGATCAGGAATGCATAGCAGCAAATATTTCCAAGTCTTGGCTCCTAAGCCTTGTTTCTGCTTGTGCAGGCTCATTTCCATTGTGAAGCTCATTCCTTAATCATTAGGCACTTCCACTCATGCAACACCAATAATATGGTCTACAACAGAGGGCTGCCTCTGTAAAGGAAGAAGAGAGGCAGAAGCAGAAAAAAGGCTTAAGAGCCTAGCTCAAGAGACCTGTGACAAGTTTCTGTGATGTCCTTGCTACGTACAGCTTGTTATGTCCTCAGACCACTGCCAGGCGCCAGCCAGAGGCAGCTAGAGCATCAATCCCTAAAACAATAGGGACTAGGCTCCTGAACTGCAAGTAAGGAGCCAATAGGGACATTGGCAGGGGGTTCAAACCCGCCAATAGAACCTAGGGGTGTCCCTCCCCAATTGTATAAAGTTGGCCACCCGGCCGTTAGTTTTTGTTCCATGTGTTAAGTACTAATAAACGTGTCTTCTCCGATGTCATGGTCCGCATCCTGATGTATCGAACCCAGTACTTTTCACAGCTGGCTAAATATTGCCATTTCTCTAGCCATTTCCAATGCTTATATTGCCTGGTCTCACAAGCTTAGGCCATTACTCATGGCACCTGAATTTCAAAAGAAACAGAGGGGCATTCAACTTCTCTCCTGCTCATCCAGAATCCCATACTCTTAAATATAAACTTGGATTCTTAGTTGTGTGGGGCCCAATTCAGACTGGAACAATGGCTTGCAGGGATAGGGGTCTTAAACATTCCCCCCACATCATTTCCCCAACTTGAAATGGCCTGTGGGACTTATTATTTGTCCTGTTGTGGAACAAATATATATTGTACCCCCCCTCCCTTTGCCAAAGAATCTAAGTTTCAGCAGGGAACTCCCAGTGCACATCTGTTTAACAGGACTTGGGGACAAGCCCAGGAACAATGTATCATGAAATTAGGCTCTCAGGGAGATTATTAGGGGAACCACCTGACACGTGTATCAAATATACTTTGAGTTCCTAGAGAATAGTGTGGGCCCTGAAAATATATTATAGACACTGTCTCTACTCTGATTTAGAAGATAAAGAACCTCACTATTTTAAATAACATTGGACAGATATGAAAATAGTTTTAAACAAAAATAGAACCTCTGTTTATCAAGATACTTCGGTTGGAATCCACATGTTGCAGTACTCCTTGGAATATGCCACATTTCAGTGTGATTTCCACTGTTCTTCCCAGAGCATCACTGAGGAAGTAGTAATCACTGCTAGGATCCATTATGGCTCACTGTCCACGGTATCTGCTTTCAAACTAGATGAGAAACTAAACAGAGAAGTCTTCTGTTAAAATGCTTCCAGAAATATTAAAATCCAAGAAGGAACTAGAGTTATTGACAAAATTAATAAAACAATGTCCATTTTTATCTTTAGATTCTATATAATTCGTTTGGGGAACAAAAAATACAGCATCACTTTCCACCACCTTTAAAAATACAGGCTTAGATGTGAATTCTTAATACACAAAATACTAAAATAAAAAGCAATAAAACAATAGCAGGCCCAAGCATGTGCTCAATGTTACAGGAACAGCCAAAAAAATCCAGATTACTAGACAGAATGATCTGGGAGAGAACATACAGCCTCTAAATGAAATCTTCTTTCAGGAGCGCTCCATCTATGAATGTCAGCTGCTTAATGGGCCTTTTGTAGGACCAGCAACAAACATCAAATTAAACTTCAATGTAACCACAAAAGGAAACGTCCCCCTTTAGAAGACTTTCAAGCAAGGAGAAGCTGGTGTACAATTCTAGAAACTCCCATTGGGGTTGATTGTGTAAAAAGGATGTAAACTGACTGGTAGCTATTAGATTGTACAAACTGATTATTATTGTTGATTTTGCATGTTTTAGAATATTATGAATAATACACAATGCACTTTATAAGATGGAACATATAGAACACTAACTTATAAAAAAGGTTTTTGCAGTGTATATATATGTTGTTTGACTCTTCTAACACTGCAGCTCGAGTTTCCACCACCTGGAGGTGGGCAACCCTAGGCTGCATCCACCATGCTGTGTCAGAATTCTAAAAGTGCCCACAGTCTCAAAAAGGATGGGGACTCCCTGCCATAAACACATGCAGACAATCAACACCCATAGAACACATTTTAAAGTGAATTTAAGAAAAACTAATGCAACAACTCCCCCTCATGGATCACTGCGTTGTCGTGGCGAGGGGGCTTGCATGGTTCGATGAGGCTGTGGGCCATGCCGTGGAGGGCCACCCAAGATGGACAGGCCACAGCAGAGAACTCAGAACAAGCGTGATCCCCTGGAGAAGAAAATGGCAACCCACTCCAGTATGTTTGCCAAAAAAAACCCATGGAACGTATCAAAAGGCTAAAAGATATGACGCCGGAAGATGAGCCCCTCAGGTTGGAAGGTGTCCAATATGCTACTGGGGAAGAGCAGAGGGCAAGTACAAGTAACTCCAGAAAGAGTGAAGCGGCTGGGTCAAAGCCGAAAGGACGCTCAGTTGTGGATGTGTCTGATGGTGAAAGGAAAGAACAATGCTGCATAGGAACCTGGAATGTAAGATCTATGAATCAAGGTAAGCTTGACGTGGTCAAAAATGAGATGGCAAGACTGAACATCGATATCTTAGGAATCAGTGAACTAAAGTGGACAGGAATGGGCGAATTTAACTCAGAAGACCATTATATCTACTACTGTGGCCAGGAATCTCGTAGAAAAAATGGTGTGGCCTTTATAGTCAACAAGAGAGTGAAAAACTCAGTACTGGGATACAATCTCAAAAATGACAGAATGATTTTGGTCCGATTCCAAGGCAAACCATTCAACATCACAGTAATCCAAGTCTATGCCCCAACCACTGATGCAGAAGAGGCTGAAGTGGACCGGTTCTATGAAGACCTACAACACCTCCTAGAACTAACACCAAAAAATGATGTCCTCATCATCATAGGGGACTGGAATGCTAAAGTAGGAAGTCAAAAGGTAACCGGAATAACAGACAAGTTTGGCCTTGGAAAGCAAAATGAAGCAGGGCAAAGGTTAACAGAGTTTTGTCAAGAGAACACACTGGTCATAGCGAACACCCTTTTCCAACAACCTAAGAGACGACTCTACACATGGACATCACCAGATGGGCAACACCGAAATCAGATTGACTATATAATTTGCAGTCAAAGATGGAGAAGCTCTATCCAGTCAGTAAAAACAAGACCTGGAGCTGACTGTGGTTCAGATCATGAGCTACTCATTGCAAAATTCAGACTTAAACTGAAGAAAATTGGGAAAACCACGAGGCCATTCAGGTTTGACCTAGATCGCATCCCTGATGAATATACAGTAGAGGTGAAGAATAGATTCAAGGGTCTGGATTTGATAGATAGAGTGCCTGAAGAACTATGGACAGAGGTTCGTGACATCGTACAGGAGGCAGCAATCACCACCATACCAAAGAAAAAGAAATGCAAGAAAGCAAAATGGCTTTCTGATGAGGCTTTACAAATAGCAGAGGAAAGAAGGAAAGCGAAAGGCAAAGGCGAAAAGGAAAGATTTACCCAACTGAACGCAGATTTCCAGAGAACAGCAAGGAGAGATAAGGAGGCCTTCCTGAATGAACAGTGCAAAGTAATAGAAGAAAACAATAGAATGGGAAGGACTAGAGATCTCTTCAAGAAAATTGGAGAAATCAAGGGAGCGTTCCATGCAAAGCTGGCCATGATAAAGGACAAAAACGGTAGGGACCTAACAGAAGCAGAAGAGATTAGGAAAAGATGGCAAGAATACACAGAAGAACTATACAAGAAAGACCTCGATGTCCTTGACAACCACGACGGTATAATCACTGACCTCGAGCCAGACATCCTGGAATGTGAAGTTAAATGGGCCTTAGAAAGCATTACTAACAACAAAGCTAGTGGAGGTGATGGTATCCCAGCTGAGCTATTCAAAGTCTTAGAAGAGGATGCTGTTAAAGTTCTGCACTCCATTTGCCAGCAAATTTGGAAAACGCAACAGTGGCCACAGGATTGGAAAAGATCAGTATACATTCCAATCCCAAAGAAGGGCAATGCCAAGGAATGTTCAAACTATCGCACAATTGCACTCATATCACACGCTAGCAAGGTCATGCTCAAGATCCTACAAGCTAGGCTTCAACAGTACGTGGATAGAGAACTACCAGAAGTACAAGCTGGGTTTCGAAGAGGTAGAGGAACGAGAGATCATATTGCCAACATTCGCTGGATTATGGAGAAAGCAAGAGAGTACCAGAAAAATATCTACTTCTGCTTCATTGACTATGCTAAAGCCTTTGACTGTGTGGATCACAACAAACTATGGCAGGTCCTTAAAGAGATGGGAGTACCAGACCACCTCACATGTCTCTTGAGAAACCTGTATAAGGGCCAAGAAGCGACAGTTAGAACCGGATACGGAACAACTGATTGGTTCAGCATAGGAAAAGGAGTACGACAAGGATGTATACTGTCACCTTGCTTATTTAATATATATGCAGAGTACATCATGCGAAATGCTGGCCTGGATGAATCACAAGCGGGAATTAAGATTGCTGGGGAAAAGATCAACAACCTCAGATATGCAGATGATACCACTCTAATGGCTGAAAGTGAAAAGGATCTAAAGAGCCTCTTGCTCAGAGTAAAAGAGGAGAGCGCAAAAGTGGGCTTGAAGCTCAACATCAAAAAAACTAAGATCATGGCATCCGGCCCCATCACTCCTTGGCAAATAGAAGGGGAAGTCGTGGAAGTAGTGACAGACTTCACGTTCCTGGGATCCCAGATCACCGCAGACTGTGACTGCAGCCATGAAATTAAAAGACGCCTGCTCCTTGGGAGGAAAGCGATGGCGAACCTAAACAGCATGATAAAAAGTAGAGACATCACCCTGCCAACAAAAGTCCGCATGGTCAAAGCAATGGTATTCCCAGTAGTCATGTATGGCTGCGAGAGCTGGACTATAAGGAAGGCCGAGCGCCGAAGAATAGATTCTTTTGAACTATGGTGCTGGAGAAGACTCTTGAGAGTCCCTTGGACTGCAAGAAGAACAAATCAGTCAATCCTCAAAGAAATCAACCCTGACTGTTCCCTGGAAGGCCAGATAATGAAACTGAAGCTCAAATACTTTGGCCACCAAATGAGAAGGGAGCACTCACTGGAGAAGACCCTGATGCTGGGAAAGATTGAAGGTCAAAGAAGACGGGGAAGGCAAAGGATGAGATGGTTAGACAGTGTCATAGATGCAACGAACATGAAGTTGAGCAAACTTCAGAGGACGGTGGAAGACCAGAAGGCCTGGCGTGATCTGGTCCATGGGGTCGCGAAGAGTCAGACTCCACTGTGCGACTGAACAACAACAAAAATGCAACAACTGCACAGATAGTAGCCATATTTTAGTCTCAGGAGTTCTGCTTCCTCCACTGTTTCTAGAACAAGAACTGAAACTGTGCTAGAGGTTCACAATAACAAGGGGAGGGAAGCCCATATTCCTACTGATAAGAAGTCACTGTAACAATAAATGCAGTCCGGTCCCAAGATTAAAAAGCAGCAAATTAAAGGAATTAAAGATAATAAGAGCCATATTCAAGTTTTAGACCCTTGGATCCATCACCAGCTTTAGAAAGGATTCATAAATCTATAAAAATTAGCCATGAGATATTTAATTCCAACAGTCTACACAACTATAGTAGAAACCTAAGCATGTTAAAAGTTAGGTCCATGGAAATTACTCCCTAGTACTGTAAACGCCTTTAAGCCTCCAGTGAACGGCTATCCTAGTGTTTGGGTAGACTACTGAGCCAACAATCTATAGTTTCCCCCAGCTACGCACACCCTACCATATACTGGCGGTGGCGGCAAAGCACAGGAAGCGTTTCCTTTATTCCCGTTATGGTGGGCACAGTCTCTTTGAAGAAAGTTTAAATAAGGCAGGGACAGAACATTGTAATTTCAGAAAAAGCAACAAAGAGCTTGGCCGTTGACTACAAGCACTTCCTCAACTGTGACTGTTTGCCTGCAGAATTCGTTGTTGTTTTTTAACCACTGGAAAATTTAAAAAGGAAAGGGCGCGCCTCACTCCTAGAACCGTCTTGCGACAAGCAGGCCGTGAAGCCGTTTCGAACAGTAAGGTGCCTCATTACTCCTCCACTCTCGGCGTCTTCCTGGCCTTATAATACACTACCGCCTCTCCTATAATAAGCTGGGAGCCCGAGGGGGGAACCGAACAGCTGCGCTACACGTGAGAAAGAAGCCTTGCATCACCTCAACCACCACTGGAAGAAAACCCTTTTCTTTATCAGAAGTCGGAGAGCTAAATTGCTGCTGGGATTTGTAGTTTTTAGGAAACATTTAAGACCCGCCTGTAGTGACGTCAGGCCAAATGGGAGCAATGGAGCAGACAGGTTCGAAAATCGTTCTACGCAGGCGCACTTTCGATAGGTTGGGCTAGTGTTGTACTCGGTAGCTGGGGGAGGGGAGACGGGAGGTGATAAGAGGGGGCGTCGCGCGCTCCGTCAGTTGCAGTCTCAGTAGCTGGCCCAACGTAGCTGATTGGCTGGTGGGCGCAGTGGAGGTTCACCGGCTCTAGGCCCAGAGAAGTCTCTCTAGTCCTTTGCCTGGTTGTTTGCGGTGAGGCGGCCGTGATGGGTTCCCGGGCGTCCACCTTGCTTCGGGACGAGGAGATTGAAGAGATCAAGAAGGAGACGGGCTGTGAGTACTAATAGGGGTCGTGCCAGCCTTAGTTCCCCGGGGCTCAGGCTAGTCGAGCGTGGAAATCGTCTGCTCTCGAGTGAGGCGAGCGAGTCTGTCTGGTTCTCTCTCTCCCTGACACGGGCTTGGGCGGGAAGCCACAGTTGCTTGGCGTCGGTTAGTCTCAAAAAACCGGCCGGGAGCCTCCACCCCAGACTGGCTGCCGTTGGCCCTTCAGAACATTTCGTTCGCCTTCTCTCTCCCTTTTGTCCAGCAGGATGTGGTGTTGGTTGTCAGAGTGTCGAGATGCCTGTCCTAGGCATCCTGTGGATTTCTGCCTAGATGTTGCCGATGGAAAGGGTCATGAGCTGCCCTGTCTGCGTAGGAAGGTGAACTTCGGCAGGTGTTGCTTCAGTTCTCTCACCTATGCCACTCTTAAAGGCACGGGAACATTTTTCCGCTGTTTTTCTATCTAGCAACCTCTGCCCCATAGTATCAAAGGTTGTGTCCCAAGCACAGTCCCGAGACATGTCTCTTTCGGATTAAAATTGACAGGCATCTTTTTTTCCTTTGGATATCTTATTGCCAAATTCTTCAATGTGCTATAGCCCTGTTGGTTCAGAGTAGCTGCCAATAGTTGATTTGAAAGTCTTGACGCAATGGAATGAATACTCTTGTCACATAAATGTTTGAGTTAAGTATTTTTTAATGTGAAGGTGTGATCTTAATTTTTTTTATGTGGTCAACAATTAATCTCTCCACCAAAAAAGCACTGGAGCTCCAGGGCAGTAAATTCCGTTCATGCTGGTAGTTGTAGGTCTTCCTCTATTTAATTAGCTGTCAGAATCTAGATATCTTTTGGAGTTCTGTGAAGAACTATCCTTGTTGGCGGAGGGAAGGAGGAGTTTAAGATAGCAGTAGTGGCAATTTTAATGATACTTTAATGTATTTATTTATCCTGTTTTAGATCATTTAAGCAGCATAAATATTTTACTTAAGTTTTTAGTAGAGGTGGGCTGTGAGTAGAGTTTAGCTTATTTAGGAGATCTCTCACCTAATCCCTTGCTATGTGAAGAAGAAATTGAACTTGCTTATGCTTCCATGTGTTCTCTTAATTGCTAGTGCTACATTTGTTCCTGAAGTATGCATTTAAAAACAAGTTCGGTCGGGTTAGAACGGATAAAAGGAAGCACTTCTTCACCCAAAGAGTGATTAACACATGGAATTCACTGCCATAGGAAGTGGTGGCAGCCACAAACATGGACGGCTTCAAAAGGGAATTAGATAAGCATATGGAGCAGAGGTCCATCAGTGGCTATTAGCCACAAGATATCGATAGGGGCTCTGGGGCAAGTGATGATCTGTCTTCTTAGTGCTTGGGGGGGTCAACAGTGGGAGGGCTTCTAATGTCCTTGCTCCACTGGTGGATCTCCTGATGGCACCTGGTATTTTTGGCCACTGTGTGACAGAGTGTTGGACTGGATGGGCCTTTGGCCTGATCCAACACTGGCGTCTCTTATGTTCTTAAGTTCTGGCTTAAACTAAGTCTAGAATTATGCATGCTGCCGTCCGAGTACAAAACACATCATTACTTCTTTGAAAAATGTGAATTTAACTCAGAGATATTACACTGCCACCTTAGTATGCTTTGGAACTTTCAAAAGCATAATTGTCATAGTAGTAGTCAGTTTGTGTTTCTGTATTGCACAAACTTTTATGTGAGTGTCTCTGAGAGCAACTAATTAGTGTATCTGTGTTTATTTATAGTACTTCTAATATGAAATGTGTTGCCGCCTTCATCAGGTTCGCCTTCATAACAATCCAGTGAGGTCATTGTAATTCCCATTTTACAGCTGAGATAGTGACCTGCCCAGGGCCATATGGCAACTTCTTGTCTGAACTGAGATCCTAATGCTGATCTGTAGTAAAGTACAATGCTGCCATAAAATAGAGTAGATTCAACATAGTATTAGCATATCAGATTTGTAATGCTTTGTTCTGTACAAAAGAAATGCAGCAGTTACTCTGACTTGATGTAAATAGCAAGGGCTCAACTCCTGAGGGCACAGTTCCATCAAAGCCAGGGCCAGGAACTCTTCTGTCATTCTTAGATCCAGAAGAAAGCCCCTCTTCCCAGTTGCCAGCTGCCATCAACAAGGCTAGAAGGAAAAGAGGGTGCAGCCTGGATCTAGCTCCAGGTAACAACCCCCTTCCCTCCAGTTTCCAGCTACCACAGATGGGACTGTTCTGAGATAAGTTGAGAAGTAGCCAGGTAACCATCATTGTGTCTGGATCTAAATCAGCTGACCACATGTTTGACACCCCTGGTTTAGAACATCACAATATTGTCAGAATGCAAAATATAATGCCTAAATTGTGCCATGGTTGATAAAAAGCCAGATGGATTCCTTGTGTGTATTTGGGATTGATTTGTTTGACAGGATAGGAGCTAGTTTGGTGTAGTGGTTAAATGCACGGACTCTAATCTGGGAGAACCACTCCTCCATTTGCATGTGCTGGATGACCTTGGGCAAGCCATAGTTCTGGCACAGCTGTTCTTGAAAAAGAGCAGTTTCTGCCAGAGCTCTCTCAGCCCCACCTACCTCACAGGGTGTCTGTTGTGGGGAGGGGAAGGAAAAGGAGTTTGTAATCTGCTCTGAGACTCCTTTGGGTAGTGAAGGGCGGGGTATAAATCCAACCTTCTCTTCTTCTTGAAGTTCTACAGTTCATACAGGATAGTGCAATACTGCAGCCTGGTGATGTGGGTGTGGGTTATGGTTTCAGGACTGCTGGTCTCACATGATCAAACTCACCTTTTTCCAGTTGCTTAACTGCATCAAAGGAAGCTAAAAATACACTAAATGGTTTCCTGGTATTGCTTTTTGTAAGCAACTGCTGTGGTTGCCGTGGGGATAATATATCAGTAAGGATAGGCTGACTGATAGCGGCATAGCTGGGAGAGGTAAGACAGGAAATTAAATCAAAGCTACAGTGATTAATTACTTTCTGGAAGTGTATGCTATTAGGCAAAATACTGTGAGTTGTTAAGAATTGTGTTACTAAAAAGGCTCCATATTATACAAGATTCTTCTTGTCTCTTTGCATAGCTTTATGTGGTTGATCTTTCAAGTTTAATTATCTTCAGTAGAATAAAAAGCCAAACTCTGTAGATAAATTATACAATTTAGTCAAATATATTTGCATCACTGTTTCTGCCTGCTACAAAGAAGAACAAAAAGAGCATTGAAGCCCCACACTTAATTACTAGAAACCTTGCATGATAATCTGGTTTCTGATATTTTGCCAGATGTTACCTACATAGTTCATATTTGCAGCCATAAATATTAAAAATAAATTGATTTTTTAAATAAAAAGACTACTGAAATTTTGAGATGCTAAATTCTGTGCCAGTTAGAAGTGTTGTGTTTGTATTGTCTTGTAATGCTTTCATAAGTGTAAGTAGTCTTTGGATCTTTGAATACATGCATTATAAATAGTCTGCCTGTGAGGAGCTGCTGGATTGCATTTGAATAAATGGACTCTAATCCATGAAAATTTACTCTGGAGTAATATTTTGTTAGCCTTTAAAGTGCTACTAGACTCCTGTATCTGTAACTACAAATTACGAAATACTTGTGTTGCGTCTGAGATCAACATTTGCTTTACTTCTGCAGAAAGATCTGTAGGCCTATGGGGTAATTAGTTTATGGAATGATTTCAGTGTCACATGTAGCCATTGAACAATTCCATGTTGAGAAATATTTTTAAGTGCGAAGAAGAAATTTCACAAATCATATGTTCTGTGGTTAATGTGCTCTGTTAATTGGATGGGTGCAATTTTCTGAAAATATCTTTCTCATATTATCACTAGATTTCTTCTTGGATCCTAAACATAATATTTCCTTCATCTTCTTCTATAACTTTCCTGTTGTCATCCTTTCTCACTAAATTAAGGTTAGCCTGAATAAGTTTTACCCTTCATTTGGCTTTTCTCTCTGATGTGTAAGGATACTTTCCTGTTCACGTACTGGTAATACTTCTGTTTAGGAATATACAGTATCTAAAGAGACATTGCCCTGACCTGGATAGCCAAGGCTAGCCCCATCTCATCAGATATCAGAAGCTAAGCAGGGTTGGCCCTGGCTAGTTTTTGGGTGGCAGACTATCAAAGAATACCAGGGTTGTGACATAGAGGCATGGAATGGCAAACCACCTCTGAATATCTTTGCCTTAAAAACCCCATGTGACCCATAAGGCAGCTGTGACTTGACAGCACTTTCCACCATGAAAGAGACATCACATAGGTTAGCTTTATTGAATAAAGTCAAAAGTTTAGAAATGTTCTTTAAAAAATGGGGGAGATCTATGAAGAATAGGTTGGCATGTTTCTACAGTCCCCAACCTCTTTGAGCCTGTGGGCACCTGTGATATTTTAACACCACCACAAAATGGCTGCCACAGGAGATGGAGCCATGTACAAAATGGTTGGCACAGGAGGTGGAGCCGTATGCCCTCCAGGAGCCAATAAACTGATCAAGTGCTTCTTTGCTTTCCTCCTTGTGCTGGCTATGAAGATAAGTGTTGGCTTCTGCTTGCTGAGCTGGGGGTGGGTAGAGAGATGCTGGGCAGGGAGTAAAACACTGCCCCCACCCCTGCTGGCACCCACCTTCCTACCCTCCCTTCTCTCGTGCAGCACACTTGATTAGATGGGATGCTAAGATACCCCCCTGACCCAGGCTCCCTTCCAGACTGGTACTACAGCAAGTGCCAGGTTGGGGAACTGTGACATACTTACTAAGACTGTTTTTACCATCTGCACTTGGTTTGTAAAAGACTCCTCTATTCTGTACTCAGCTGATTTTACCACCCTGATTCATGCTTTTGTAAACTCAAGGCTGGATTGATGTAATGTTATGGGGCCTACCCCTGAAGGAATCCCATACACTTGATATAAAATGTGGCATCTTGTCTGCTGACCGGTGTGGGTCACTTAACATCCATTCTCTAAGAGCTTCATTTATTAACTGTTTGTTTCTGTGCTCAATTAAAAATGCAGGTTGTTTCCATAAGTGCTTCAGGACTTTGGGCCCACATCCCAGAAGGACTAGCTCTTTCTATATTAATCCATACAGCGGTTTCTAGACTATCCTTGATGGGGACTTCTTTGTAATTGTTGGTTTTGATGGTTCTGGCCTATGTAATTGTGTGTATGAAGTGCTGTCGAGTCGCAGCCAACTTATGGCAACCCTGTAGGGTTTTCAAGGCAAGAGTCTAACAAAGGTAGTTGCCATTGCCCTTCTCTTCAAAGCGACAATGGAATTTCTTGGTGGTCTCCCATTGAAATACTAACCAGGGCTGACCCTACTTAGCTTCTGAGATCTGACAAGATTGAGCTAGCCTGGCCAGCGTAGTCAGGAGCTATGTAACTCGGTTCACTGTTATTACTAATTACTTGATTATTATTAGTGTAATGAAGTGTATTTGACTGTTTTTACATCACTGAGCAACAAAATTAAATGTAATGGGGAAGTAGGATATATATTTTTGGGGAAAAAAATAGTTGTAGAGGTAGCAGGCTACTTTGTACTTGAATTTTATTGCCACGACTGGTTTTTCTACTTAGATAATGCCCATAATATATGTAAATAATACTAACTAACATTGCATTTAAACAAGAGGTAGAAAAGCAAGCTAGTTTTATTTTGCAATTTAGTTATAAGGTCACTAACACCGATCTTGAACTGGTACAATATTTTGTGGATACTAAATCCATAGTGGACAATTTCTTGACATTTGCTTACCAACACAGTTTTAAAGACAATATGAAATGTGTAGTGGTAGCTCACTCTCAGTATTCTGTTCCTCTTATTGCCGCAGGCACTCATAAAACATACTCAAACCCAGCCTTTTATGTGTTCATCACTTTGAATAGTGTTAGGAAAAATGAATTTAGAATGTATCTTCCAGCTTATAAAGTGACATAAATAGGATTGTGTTCTGAGGTACAATTTGAAATTAGAGTATTTGAGGCGTGAAATATTTTAGTATACAGCATTATGTAATGAATGAGAGTATAACGGAAAGTTAGAACTTTTACCATAGTTAAATTTTTATTCAACATTCCAAAGAGTTCCCAGACAATTTCTCATTCAGGTATTATTCAGGGGCAAACCTTTGTAGCTGTGAAAAAATATACAATTCCATTATCTGTCACTCACTACTCCTGATACTTGCAGTTGTTGATATAATATAAGCAGTCCCTCTTTAATGGTACAGGGAAGGGGTCTCTGAGACCACCCTTTGACACTACTAAAATTGGATGGTTATTGCAGGTCTTGTACTACCATTACACTTCTTCTGTGCTGTACCATTAGGTGTATGCTGTTATGTGAGCAAAGTGTTCACTCACACTGTTTATAGTGTTAAGAATACTGTAATATTCCTGAGGAAAGTGTACCTATGTAGGAGATGTATGTGGGACTTTTAAAAACAGCTATTTGGCTGCTGGTGGTGTTGCTTGTGGTCTGTGCTGCTGTCATAGAGTACTGCAATGATGCCAAGAGGTATTAGCTTAAATGAATTGCTTGTTGACTTCTGGATTGCAATAACTTACTAATTACAGACACAGGAATGTTGTGAGGAATGTTGTACAGGGCACATCCCTTTTTCCTTCTGGGGAAGTTAACACTGTATGATTGGCAACATCTGCTCCATTGCTTACCTGTTGTATCTTTGTTTAGTGTACTTGGCCTGCTTTCATATTTCTGTACATTGCTTATGGCAATAGAAAAGCCACTTTATATTGGTGATGCAGTGGTAGATGAACTGTAATGCAGATAATTGTGACCAAATCAAATTTCTCAAGGAAAGGTCACAGCTAATGAACTAGGAGAAGCTTCCAGTTTATGACAACCTGCTGAATTACTGACCTCCAAAACATCCTATTGTTAACAGTCTTGCTCAGGTCTTGCAAACTGAGGGCCCTGGCTTCCCTGATTGGTTCAGTCCATCTCACGTTGGGTTTTCCTCTTTTCCTACTGCCTGCACCTTTTCGTAGCATTTTCTTTTCCAGAGACTCTTGTCTTCTGATGATGTGACCAAACCATGATTGCCTCAGTTTAGTCATTTTAGCTTCTAGGGAGAGTTCAAGTATGATTTGATCTAGAACCCACTTATTTGTCTTTTTTGGTCCATGGTATCTGTAAAACTCTCCTCCAATACCACATTTTAAATGAATCAGCTTTCTTCCTGTTAGCTTTCCTCATTGGACAACTTTCACACTCATATATAGTAACGGGGAATGTTGTTGTTGTTCAGTCGCACAGTCGAGTCTGACTCTTTGCGACCCCATGGACCAGCTCCCGCCAGGCCCTCCTGTCTTCCGCCGTCCTCTGAAGTTGGCTCAATTTCATGTTCGTTGCATCGATGACACTGTCTAACCATCTCATCCTTTGCCGTCCCCGTCTTCTTTGACCTTCAATCTTTCCCAGCATCAGGGTCTTCTCCAGTGAGTGCTCCCTTCTCATTTGGTGGCCAAAGTATTTGAGCTTCGGTTTCATTATCTGGCCTTGCAGGGAACAGTCAGGGTTGACTCTCAAGAGTTCTCCAGCACCATAGTTCAAAAGAATCTATTCTTCGGCGCTCGGCCTTCCTTATAGTCCAACTCTCGCAGCCATACATGACTACTGGGAATACCATTGCTTTGACCATGCGGACTTTTGTTGGCAGGGTGATGTCTCTACTTTTTATCATGCTGTTTAGGTTCGCCATCGCTTTCCTCCCAAGGAGCAGGCGTCTTTTAAATTCAGGGCTGCTGTCACAGTCTGCGGTGATCTGGGATCCCAGGAACGTGAAGTCTGTCACTACTTCCACGACTTCCCCTTCTATTTGCCAAGGAGTGATGGGGCCGGATGCCATGATAACGGGGAATACCATGGTATAAATTATCTTGATCTTGATCGTCAGTGACACATCCTTAAATTTAAGAATATTTTCTGGCTCCTTCATGGCTGCCATTCCCAGTCTCAGTCTCCTTCTGATTTCTTGGTTGGACTTTTTCTTTTCTACCTTATCATATAAAATTGTACTATTTGGCATATTTATGGAATTTATAAATGTCTTCATTGCTTGAGAGCCAGTGTGGTGCAGCAGCTTGAGTTGTCAGACTAGGATCTTGGAGATCCAGATTAAAATCCTCCTCTGTCCTAGAAGCCTGCCAGGTTATACTAAGCCTAACCTGTCAGTCTCAGTCTAACCTGTCATGCAAGGTTGTTAGAGGATAAAATGGAGGAGAGGAGAACTATGAAAGCTGCTTGGGTTCCCAATAAGAAAAAAGGTAAGGTATAAATGAAAGAAATGAGTATAATTTTCTATATGAAAAATTGAAAGTATGCCCATTTCTTGAGAGTTGCAAACTGCTGTATCCTCTATTTATTTAAATGTATATTCTGCTCTCCCCATAAGCGGGCTCAGGCCAGATCACAAGTAAGTTCTAAAACGCATAAATATAATATTACAGAATAATTCAAAACAGTTTAAAACAACATGAATTAAAACAGGACACACTGTTTATCACTGTACGTAGTTTCCAAACTTCCCTGATTATGCATGTATCTTTACTTTTTTGCCATCTGAGAAGTATGAGAGGGAAGTTGAAGACAGAAAACAAATTCTCTTATAAACAAAGAGAGTATATTATTTGGACAGGAGCACTTTCATACATCCTCAGTAAGTAAAACTACCAGCATATTTGGGTTGTTAAAGTTTAAATTTGTAACACTGAAAACACTAAACTCTTTAATAATCTATTGTCATTAAACACATTATAGCATATTAATTGTTGCCAACATTATTTACATGTAAACAAAGATATTCTTGAAAATCTTAAAGATTTATATTATCATTTATAATTATCATCTAATTCTGTAGATTGTCTTTGTCATACAAAAGTATATTACACATTTTGAATAAAAGCTTTGTTTTTCATTTCACTCATTTAGGAGAAAAATATCAGTGAGAACAATATGAATGAGAAAAGCCTTGTATTAAAAATTATTTCATTTTAAAGAGAAAATATTTCATAACGTTTTTTAATGCTCCCCCAAATTTCCCAGTTTTTTCCAATAGAACAAATGAAATACCTCTCATTCAAAAATATTTTTCATAAGAGGATTTTTACGGTGTTCTCCCAATTTTCCCTGTTTATCCATTGGAGAAACTGAAAAAGTCTTAGTTTTTCTCACGCAATACATTTTGAGTGAGAAAGACCTTGTGTTAGAAAGCATTCCACTCATTCTAAAAGAGGAAATGTTTTATTGAGGATTCTTTTTCTGTGTTCCTCCCAAATTTTCCAGTTGAGAAAAATTAAGAAAAGGTTTTTGGGGAAAATAAATGGGGAGGAAACCCAGCCCCCCCCCCCATATTTTCCCTAGGCCTTCACATCTCTATCCATGGCCTTGCCTGAACTGATCAGAGGGGAGAAATAAAATTGGACTTCATCAGTGTATTAATGATACCTCATTCCAAATTCTGCATTTTTCTCCCAGCAACTTCAATATGGAGGACAAGAGAGGTTCATATAGGCTCCCAAATTTATTACAGGTCATACCAAGTAAATAAGCAATGAAAATCCTTCTATCCTAGTGCTTATATTATATTGCTGTTCAGTATATTTATACTGCAGCCTTCTAAAAAAAATCCCAAAACTCTAGAGAAGGTTTACAGCTATAATCTGGATGTCATGATTCTTCTTTAGAAGGGCACACACAAACATATTTTGGTGCACTGTTTAGCTGGGTGGCCAGTTCTGGGCTTCTTCCATCCCTCCTTCCTCTCCGCTTCTCTGTCTCCTTCTGGTGTCTCAGGCAGTGAAATCGAAGCCTGGCTTTGACTGTCGCTATTGCACTGAAAAAGCAGAAGACAGTTTTTGGTTTTTACGCCTTACCGCGCGGTTTCCCGCCGGTGCATCAAAGTATCCTTTAAATAAGGAGGAGAAAGGGCTGCTGCCAGGCAAACTCTCCAGGGGTGGCGGCCCTCTTCAGAGCATCTCTCGCTGCCCATCAAACAATTAAAGGCTTGTCACCATCTAAGTGCATCAGGCTTATCAAGCGCAATTACCACCTTCTACTAGCATGCTCTTAGGACAAGCAGCTGCTGCCTGGTTGCATCTGTCCTGGTGCGCTAGTAACACCAACCTACCCCGCCGCAGCCCAGCTCTTACTGTGACAGCAGAGCCTCCAGTTTCAGACAGCTCCGCCTTCTCCAGCAAAGCCACACCCCCATGCCTCACTTCGGCAGCACATATACTAAAATTTGAATGATACTGCAGCCTTAGTCAACAGCAAGTAAATTTAGTACTAGTTGGATAACATCCCTAATTACCTGCACTGCCTAGTGTCAGTATGACGAACCCCTGTATCTCCCCAGCTGTCTGGCAGATTTTTTTCCGCCAAATCTTCAGTTTCCTTCAGTGACTGAGTTGCCCTACAGTAGCGTGTATATATTCTTTGTCATAAAATACTTGACTGTCCCACCCTATGTTTTTAGATATTTAGTTTAGGCTTTTTCTCAGCTCAGGACCTCTACTGAAAATACAGGAGCCATCCAGTTTTTTTAAACCCTTGAGAAATGGCACTTGAGGCAAATTAACTTTCAAAAACAGAATAAAGATTTTATTAAACAGGCCGGGAATATATGTGTAATAGAAATAGTCAAGGGTTTGAGATTGCTGAGGTAAAAAACTTTCTAATATATACAGAGTTGAATTCTTAGAACATTCAAGAGAGTGTATTTGTAGTTTTGTTTCAAGGCTTTTTAATTCTTTCTTTGAGATATACTTTGTTTAGTATATTTCAGCACTAATACAGTTCTTATTGAAGGAAGAAATCTTCCTTCAGATTTCTAGGTTTTCCTTTAGATGTTATAGCTTTTCATTAACCCTTGAGGTGTCTAATCTTATTCCCTTTTATCACATACCAGGGTTCTCTTCCCAACCCCTTTCACTGGCAGGAAGTTACTCTCCTTGTCCCTAAGAAGCAATAGCTCCTTTGACTATTTGGCTTGTTTGGGAGTTCTTGCTAACTACTCAGACCTTCTGCCAAATCCTTCTCCAGTATCCTTTGTCTGCACAAGGCTGTTCTGTAGCTATCCTGAGAATCTACAATTCTCCCTCAGAGCAATTTTAATATATCTAAGACAACGGGGTTTCTCTTCTCTCTGTAGAAGTATTTTTCTGACTATTGCCTGTCAGAAAACACTGACTCCCAAATGTGTCTTCTCTGAGAAGCTAAACCCTCTGGCTAGTGATTCATATATCAGAAAGACCAAATTGCAAAAAACCTATTTTCCCTCCAGATCAGCTATTTTCTCTCTCAGTTGACGTTGGCCAATCAGAGAGCAAGTAGAGCAGCCAATCACATAAACTCAGGTGAGGTTGGAGAATGTGGGGAGGCGTTGGCACAGGAGAAGTGGTGCTATGTGTGGATCTAGTGCCAGAGGAGTGGCAGTTCAAAGCAGCTGGGTGAATGAGTCAGTGAGCCCTTTTATTATTGTATGTTTCTATTTTTAATTTTGTGACATCACACCCCACCAGTTTCCCCAGTGCCCCCCCCCTAAAATTTCCTGGCTACAGGCCTTACTAAGGCACTTTTAACTTTTCAGTTCCATACATATGTCAAATATTGCAATTTATATGCTAAATTATAAATTTTGCTAAAGTAATAAAATTAGTTTCGGTTTGATAAGACATTAAATATTGTATATATTTTCATTTTCCCCAAATTAAAAAAAAAAATCCTTGGGGGAAAAAGTTTTTTTCCATGGTTTAACATTTTTGGGAAATTTTACCTCTCTCTCCATCCAGACCTTTCCTTGTTTCTTTGTAGAAATGTGAAATAGTTAGCAACCAAGATATGTGGCTAACTCATGAATTAGGGCTATATAAATACTTTTTCAAAGCTTCCTTATTACCTGCAAATTGACTGCATGGTATTCACTCAAGAAGTTTAGACAGACTGGTGGGGCAAGTTCAGATTACTATGATCATTGCTGTCCTACCCCAGAGAATTTTGAAATCATCTATCTGCCAAGTGGCTTTAGTTAAAATAAAAGCTAGGCTAGGACTTTGTTCTAATTTCAAAGAAATGTAGGTTAGAAGGAATCAGAAAATGGGTAGACAAATGTACAAAACACACAGAGAAAAGTTAGGAAGTGGTTCCAGGCAGTATGGCTTCCTATCATTAGCTATTTAGAGAATAATGGGACACTCCCGAATAACCCAGTATTCAGGAATTTACTCTTCTTCTGATAACTCTGTTACCCTACCAGGTCTCAAAGGGCATATATGTTTAAGTGGTAGACTGGTGTGATGTACTACTTGAGCCATTTGCTATTTTGCTTAATCGCAGTTTTGATCTCATTGCTTTGACTCTTCCAAATGTTGAATTTTGTTGTAACTGTTGGAAAACTAATAAAAAATAAATTTAAAAAAGGAAGTACATTGACATGAAATGAGAAAAAGAGGTAGTCATTGGCATTTGCAGGTCAGTATCGGGTTGTGTCATCTTCAGTACTTTATTTGAGGTGTCTGAGCTAGGGGTTTTCTAAGAAAATATGTGGGAACAGCTAGAGCAACTGCCATCTCAATAGGATGATGCTTTCTGTTAATGCGGTATCTCAATATTATGTTTGTTTTTGTTAAAGAAAGGATAGCTACTAGGGTAATACAGTGAACATCAAAAGGGGTTTTGTGGGGTACAGTTTTAAATATATGTGGGGGCTTGTGTATATACATAGAGATGTGAAGGCCTCGGGTGGGGGAGTGCTGAAAAAAACTCATGAAATACTTTTTCTTTGAAATGAATGAAATGAAATGCTTTTTAAGACAAGGTTTTACTACTATAATTTTTTTCTTTGGAATAAGTAAAATGCTTTTTAAAACTGAAATCAAACTGTATAGCATTCAATTTTTCCATCAGACAAATCAGGTAATTGGGAATTTTTGGCAAGTGCTGGGAAAAAAATCTTAAAAATTGAAATGAGTGAAATACTTTTTAGACAAGGTTTTATTCATTCAAAATATATAGTATGAACAAGTCTAAAGATTTCCATACTTTGCATTAGAAATTTTTGCAGAGCATTGGAAAAACTCCAATGAAACCTATGCTTTTCTGGAATGGATGACAACTACTACGGCTCAGCAGTCTGCAGCTTTTTCTCTTTAGTACTGGGTATATTTACAGTTTTGGTTGTAGAAACCTAATGCATTTATACTTAAATTCCATGAATGTCAATTAATACAATGTTGTATGCTTTATAAATTATGTATTTTATTTAGTTAATTTATATCCCACCTTTCTTCTTAGTGGGACTGAAAGTAGCTTACAAAATTCTCCACTTCTATATTTCATCCTCACAGCAATGCTGTGAGGTTCGTTAGGCGGAGAGTATATGACTGGCCCAAGGTCATCCAGCAAGCTTCCATGGCAGAATAGGCATTTGAACCTGGGTTTCTCAGATACTGGTCCACCATTCAAACCATTATATAATCCTGATTATTGTTAAAGCAGCAAAATAGGTTTAGGTTTGATAGAAAAGTTAGTACTGCTAATTTTTTTCGTTTTCCCTGAAATATGTCTGTTTTTTCAGGGGAAAACCCCCCAACACTTTCCCTCTCATCACCTCAGAATTTTGCAAAATTTTACATCTCTATGGATGCACACATATATGGATACAGAGAAAAATTATGAACGGTAGGATTAAAGGGCATAAAATGGAAGAGGTACAGGTTTTCATTAATATATCTTGGAATTTTTTTGCCTTTTAACCTGTTCACAATTTTTCCTTCTGTATCTGCGTGTATTTATATGACTGAGAATACATCTTTTCCCACAATGTACTTCAAAATGTATAACCATGAACAGGAATGTTGCTGCCTTTCCTGACAGCAGGTTTTCTCACTCCACCATGCCCCTTTCAATAGTAGTCTGCAGTAGTCTGTGCAAGCTACTTGCAGGGAAGGGGAGCAGCTTTCCCTTTCCTGTCTCCCATCATTTGACCCATTTGCAACTAATGAAAACAGCAGACTGGAGTGTTTCCCCTGCTATACCAGGTCTACATGCAGTTAACATGGAATGGTTTTTTGAGAAGTAAAGATCTATAAGAAGTCAGGGGAAACAAAGATTTGCAAACAGAAACATAATAAAGTTCCATGTGGAGAGCTTGACAGGAATGTGGAGTGGAATGAGTGAATCTCAGTGATACTGCCTAGAGACCTACCATTTTTCTTTCACTAGTCCTTGGCCATAGCTTTGTTCGTTGGCTTGGATGGATATTTGTCTAGATTCGTGGATTACCAAGTGCAGACACTGTGAATGCTGCTGAGTTTTGCCATGTTCATTTGGCCTTAAATACATGATCAGCAGAGTGATGCACACTGGCAAAGTAGTCAATGGAAAGCAAGGGAGTATGCAGGGGTTGACTGGGAGGAAAAAGCAGCCCTGGAAAAGGGCAGTGCCTCCTTCATCCTCCCCCCCCTTTAAAAAAAAAAGGAGGGAGGGAAGGAGAAAGAGACTGACCAGCCAGCCAGACTTGCCACTGCACAGGCAGGTGCTGACCTTCGTGCCACTCTGTGGCACTTGACTAGGCACTGCTTTCCCCACCAGTTTGGAGGGACTAGCCATCAGCCCACTGGTAGAAATCCTTTTGACCCTAATGGCCAGTTGCCCTTGGGTGTATGATGTCATTTTAATTATGAAGCACTGCTTTTGGCTGTTCTAAAGAACATCCAGACAGTGCTTTCAAGGTAGAAGGGGTGATGTCTCCACCAGTACTGAGGAGCAGAAGGGTGCAGAGGAAAGTGCCACAGATGGACCAGCTCTTTAGCAGCATGGCTTGCTTTGGGCCATCAAGTAGATGTAGTGTAGCAATGACTATATTGGGTCCTATGTTGGGGGTGAGGGAGGCGCAATGGAGATATTCTGCCTAATGTCTTATACATTTGGGGGCAGCTGTGACTAATTTTAGCCCCTTGTCTACTATAACAAGCTAGGCTTTAATTTTGGCTTGTAGCAGGAGATGATGGGAGTCAGAAAAACAGCATCTTTCTGGCCACTTCAGAACTTTTAAAGATCAAGATCTGGCTACTAGCTGGCAGTCCTTCTCTCTAAGATTCTCTATCTGTATTGAGCTGTCCTTTTGAACAGATATGTATCTCTTTCAATGTTAACCTCCAGTGAGTAAATAGTGGAACATTTTACTTATAGGAGTAATGTTTGAAGTTGCTTCCATTAGCTGTTAAAATGTGTGAGAACTTGACAAAAAAGTTCTGGCCACTGAATTGCAATGGCGTGACTTCTACTCATGTATTCATTAGCATGAATTAATTAGCTGTTAGTGTTATTAAACGTTTCTATTTTCTCTCTTTCCTCAGTTTCTCACAGTCAGATTACTCGTCTGTACAGCCGGTTTACTAGCCTGGACAAAGGAGAGAATGGCACTCTTAGGTAGGTACTCTCACACAGCTATTGTGTTTACTAAATGGAATTTTGAAGTCTTGCTTTACAAAGTAAGATTGGTTAACTCTTCCTGCAGATCAAAAGAAACTGGGATTGTGTGAGCTGTCCTTGTAAATGTGAGTTGTATAATTTGCAATTATAATAATAATGGGATTATCAAAAATTCAAATTCAAATACCTTTTATTGGCATAGAATATTAAAACATTTCCCAATAATACAATCCAAGAGAAATTATAAAATAGATAGTCGTGGGTATGTCAGGCCTAACTCAAGTTGTCACAAGTTAGATTTGACCATACAAAAGATGCCTGAATCATAAAATAAACTGGCAAATAATGGGATTATAATAATCCTGAGATTATCCTGTAGCCCAAGGTACAATTTTGCATCAAATCACATAAGGAAGGTTCAGTTTGGGGAGAAACACAATCACATGTGAAGTCTTATACAGTCAGCCCATTGGTTTTGTATCCCACTACTGTCTGCTTAGGAGCTGCGGTGGCTCAAGTGGTTAAGACACTGAACTGCAGGCTGTGGAAGGTTGATAGTTCAGCAGTTCGAGACCCGAGTGTGCCGCATGACGGAGTGAGCTCCTGTCTCTAGTTCCAGCTCCTGCCAACCTAGCAGTTCGAAAGGAAGAAATTGCAAGTAGAAGTTGCAGTGGGAAGGTAACAGCGTTCCGCGCACCTTGGTGTTTAGTCATGCTGGCCACATGACCACGGAAATGTCTTCGGACAGCGCTGGCTCTTCGGCTTTGAAACGGAGATGAGCACCGCAACCCTAGAGTCGGATTCAACTGGCTTTCAAGCAAGGGAACCATTACCTTTACTGTCTGCTTTGGCCAGCAGCAACCCTCCAAAGATACGGTCATGATCTGGGCTGTGCCACCAGAGGCCTACTAGGCCCAAGGAGCCTGGCTAGCAGTAGGTGAGGCTGGGCCTACAACTCCCAGAAGCCCCTGAGAGGTTTTAGGGCCAAAATTGACCAATAGGAGGGCTTGGAATAAAAGATCTGGTGCAGCAGGAAAAGCTGTTCTTTTTCCCAGAGGACAGAGTCAGAAGGAAGGCTGCTGTGGGAAGAAACCCTCATCCTGAGGGAAGGGTAAGTGGTCTAGTGTCACTTGGAATAGTGAGCTAGGGACAGTATATATTTAGACGCGTTAGGGCATTTGATTTATTTTATTTTCACCCACTTACTGTTATTATTCTGCACCTTGTTTGTTTGACCTCCTATAAAATAAACTATTTCATTGTTCACTCTGCCTGGTCCTCACGCCTATTATTCGGCCAAAAGGGAGGTCAAAAGGTCTTGGGAGGGTGCTCTGAGCCTTCTCAAGGGATCCTAAATCCAGAATGGTGGCAGTGTCAGGTGACACCCCACCTGAGCCATGACAGATACTGATAAAGAAACCTTTCCCAGGGCTGCTGCGTGAGATCCTTTAATTGGAGACAAGGGAGTGGGATGGGTTGGTTAAACCTGGTATGCAGATTCTGCATGTAAAGAATGTGCTCTGCCACTGAGTTATGGTCTCTCCCCCCATACCTTATTGCAGGAAGCAGATGGGGAGTGGGTTCAGATAAGTGGAAAGCAAGCTTGAGGGCAGGGTGAAGTTTGAAAGCAAATAGATATATGGGAAGATGATACACAGAGAACTAAACCACTAACAATTATCTTCCTGCATTGCAAAACATGAGTGATAACTGATCAAGTGGCATGGTGCAGTACAAAGCGCTGATTAAAGGGTGTTGGAGATGTATGGAACAGAAGATCTGGTTGGAGACTTACTTTAAAAAGCAACTGTGGCATTAAGGGTATTTATCCTCCCTGGAACAGTAGAAAGAACAGTAGTAGTAGTTTCAAATGGCACTACAGCTACAATAAGTCGAAAGCTATCGAGAGGAACGAGATGAGCAACTGAAATTCCCTCTTCTTGTCAGAAAATCCAATTTTCTCCAGTCTGTTCAGCCCAATTAAAGATTCCAGTGTTCTAATTATCATGTCACTCCTCCTTTCACTCTGCAAAACTAGCCTCTGCATGCTGAAGTATGTAAGCTTTGGGCTTATTTAAACCCAAGGTTTACTTTTTTCACCAGAAAAAAGGGGAGGGGAGGGGGAAAACATGCTCATAGTGCATAGCAGATCTCCAGAACATAAACACAGTTTAACAGTTGGTTTTAAATACTGATTTGCTGTTGTGGAGGTTGGGTGTGAAGAAACTGAGAGAAGGAAGTTGTGAGACAAAATACTCCAATGCACAAGTTGCCCTTGAACTATGGTGATGTATTTGCAAAACTACTTTGCCTTCAGCCTTGGTATTTGTATAGGGTATTCAAGTGAGTTAACTAATCTTACAGGTAATAAAGCTTGAACCACCAAGGAAGTTAACCAATACAGTTATTGGTTAATGTGAGTAAAGATGGGGATCAACCATAAATTATGTTAATATTAGAAGACTGACACTATTAAAAAAAAAAAAAGAGTTCAAAAGGGGGCTGTTGAACAGAGAGTCAAGATAAGGTAGTTGGAGATGTAGGAAGCTGGCAGTGGCCTCTTGACATGCCCTCCATTTCTCTGTTCTGAATTGTTAACCCCATTTCTTGTTTCACTGCCTTCAAATTTTGTGGTAAATTGGCTTTCCTATTAAAAATGCGTACTAAGGCTGGAATACATGCACAAAACATAGCTAGCTCCAGTTGCCTTCCCTTTTCCCCCTACTTAAAACAGCTTAAGCCAGGGAAGAGTTCATAAAAATTCATGCTAGGTGTGAGGGTGCCAAAGTAATAACAGTCAGTGTAGTGGCCAATGCTAGATTTGGATGAGGAAATTAAAGGTTCAAATGCCCACTTGGTTAGGAAGCTTCTGAGGCCAGATCTCACTTCATGACAAGTTTAATACAAATGTAAAAACAAAACAGAAATAGTGAATTAGATCTTGTTATCTGTTAGTGCTGCACAAACCATTCTGCGTTCTACAATTTTTGCAAATTTCCCCTTAAAGCAGACCTGCACATTGCATCCAGTACCACTTTAGGGATGTAGGGCTGTCTGAGGGGCAGGGTAATTTCCTATCTCCTGCTGCGGCAACCTTAGTCTCTATCCTTGTTGAGTCTGCAGGCACTTTTGGAATGTTAGGAGAAGATAGTAGGTTCCACCACAAAATGGCTGCCAGAGTAATGGAACAATGACAACATGTTGGGAGGCTCCACAAAATACTGGGAAGTTGTAAGCTAAATATTATATGGTGGAGGCAGCAAATTCCAAATGGGAACTCTTGCAGATACCAAGGTAATGCCTGTTGCGCTCTTTGTTTTGAAAAACAGATTCTGTTTGGTTTCAGCTTCTAAAGAAAGAGGAAGGTTTTCTCCATGCACAACCCCAGCAAGAGGTTTCCATGTCTAGAGACATCAGGAAGCACACTGCATCACAGTAGTTTGGGGCATAGGTGTATTGCTATAATTTTTTGCTCAGTTGTGTGTATGTGTTTAAGAAAGCAGCACTGTATACATGGAAAAAAGATATGAAGATTATTGATGTGACAGTTATTCAAATATAATGACAAACATAAGAGGGGTCACTGATGCTAGAGTCCCCTGTATTGAGAAAATGTCTGTTGCTGAATGTGTGCCCCACTGTGAAAATAAGTTAGACCTCAAATACATTGTTTGGAGTGGCTTATTGAATATAAAATGAATGCTTCTCCATCTTGTTTAGTAACATGCTGGTAAAATGCATTGGTTCCTGGGGAGATCCTGTTGGAGAGTCTCTGTTCTGAAATGTGAACAAACACAAAGTAATCATTTCCTGTATGTTCTAGCCTAAGCCAGGTGAAGTAGGTTTTAAATTGAGAGTTGTGTACATAAAACAAGTACACCTTGCTTCTCAGTAGTCATTTACTTTTATGACTTGTGCAGATTTTCCATTTGGCATACTTAGCAGATAATGTCCCTTTCATGAGCGAAATGGCATATTTAAATGCTAGTAACAATACAACAGAAATAGTCTTAAAAGGCATAGTTACATGTGGTTAATTTTTAACCAAGACCAGCCATAAAACATAGAAATGTCTCACCTATGTCTTACATTTAAACTTCAGAAGCTGAATCTTTACAAACAGAGCTGGAGTGTTAATGGAAAAACTTCAGCAATACTTGGATTCCAACATAGACATCTATTGTAAGAAGTGCTTGTTTTCACTAATCACCCACTCTTGCCTTCTGGACTGATTCTGTAACTGAAAATGGATACCATAGATGGCTTTCGTCCCAGTGTGTAACCATATTGTACAAATAAATAAACAAGTCAAACCAACAAGCATACATAGCATCTCACATCAAGTGCTGGCCTATTTCTATTTATTTATTTGAATTTTTATACTGCATCTCTTAGGTTAAGAGCTCAAAGCAGTTTACAGCAATTTAAGATTACAATTAAAATAGGTGCAAAAATAGCATGGTAAATATCTAATTAAATCCTGTATAGTCCAATAAATAATACCAATCTAATTCCAACCCTGAAACCATAGGAACCCTACAAATGGCATTAAATATTACAATACCCACAACAAGAAGAAGAGATTGGATTTATACCCCACCCTTCACTACCCGAAGGCTTACAGTCTCTTTTCCCTTCTCCATCACCCTTCCCCTCCCCACAACAGACACCCTGTGAGGTAGGTGGAGCTGAGAATGCTCTCTTGAAAATGGCTTGTGAGAGAACAGTGCTAAAAGAACTTGTAACTGACCCAAAGTCACACCAGCAGCTGCATGTGGAGGAGTGGGGAACGGTGTTCCCTCTAAGCTGAGTTAGTGTGAGTTAGCTCACAGTTTTTTAGCCTCTAGCTCACACATTTTTGTCTTAGCTCAGGAAGGATGGCTCCAGAACAAACTAATTTATGCAATAGCCAAATCGCTCACTCACAGCTTTAATGCCAATAGCTCACAAAGTAGAACTTTTGCTCACAACACTCCACAGCTTAGAGGGCGCATTGATGGGAATCAAACCTGGCTCTCCCAGATTAGAGTCCATGCCCCTAACCACTACACCACTACACTGAACTGTCTCTCAGTAACCACTACACCACACAAGCCAACTATGCCTTACATAGAGAGATATTATGAGCCAAAAGCATGCTGGAATAATTCTGCCTTACAGAGTCTCTGAAACATCAGGGTGTCTTCTGACAGTGCATTCCAGAGGGAGAGTGCCACAATCATGAAGGCCCTTCCCCAGTGGAAGAAAGTTGTGTTACTGTGGGTCCAGGGACCCTTAGCAAAGTCCCACAAAGATGAACAAAGGGCGAGGGGATCATAACAGGAGACACAGTCCCAGTTATGAGGATCCCAGACCATTAAGGACTTTAAAGGTAAGGACCAATACCTTGAATTGAGCCCGAAAATTAATTGGTAGACAGTGCAGCTGCTTTCAGATTGGTGTTACATGGGCTGACCATGATGACTTGATCAGCAGTGGAGCAGTTGCAGTCTGTACTACCTGGAGTTTCCAAAGCAACTTCAAGGGTTGCCCTACATAGAGCAAGTTGCAGTAGTCTGAACAAAAGGTGACTATTGCATGGATCAGTGTGACAAAGTCAGACTGCAATAGATGGGGAAAGTTTTCAGGTCCAGTGAAGATGGGAAAATGCCATTTTAGCCACCACAGACAGTTGTTTATCCATGGAAAGCAGAGGATCGAGCCAAACCCCCAGACTCTTCATGGAATCCACAGTGGAAAGCTGGGTTCCATTGAGTGATGGAAGTGACAAATTCCTCATAGCCAGAGTACTTCCCAGTCACATAACCAGTTTTCACAGGTTTAGCTTCTGCCAGGTACTCCTTAGCCATTCCACCACGGCATCCAGGCACTGCACCAGGGAGAAGATACCTGCTTCTCATTGCTTATAGAGTAGGAGGTAGAACTGTGTGTCATCAGCATACTGGTCTATTTGAAGATTATATTTTGCAGTCCATTTAAATTGTGAACTGAGAATCTGTGAAATATTTCTTTTGGGAGTGTCAAATAGTAAATGTTAGATATTGCTTTAAATCTCCAGCCTATTTATTGCAGCTCATGTATTTCACATATTGAACATTGATGTACATTTGTGAAATATTGGGAGCCTTATGTGATGTTAAGTCATATATGATTCATATTAGTTCATCCATTTTCTTAAATTACTGTTAGTCTTGCTTATAGACAGTCACCTAATCTAAAAACCAGCTAAGCAACAAATGGAGGTCAGCTAACAGGGATGTAAGCCTTGCAACAAACCCAGGTGCCTGCTCTGTCCCCATAGTTGTCCAGTCAACATAACACAATTACAAGACCTAATAACATGAGCCATACCACTGGGGTCATCTGTCTCTTCTTCCCCCAGTGTAGTATATGCACTCATGTTCATGTGGGCTCAATTAAGCCATTTTACCCTGGAGTCTTCCTTTTGAAGGAAGCACAGTATAAAATACTAAATAAGAACTCATCAAGGCTTAAGCAAAGATCTGGCATTTTTCTACCATTGCAAGTACTAATCAGCTTAGCAGAAATATGGAGATTTCTTCATCAGTTTTTCTGATTTTTAATGGTCTCTGTACTTACCGTGATAATGCTTAAAACTTATGTTATACTGTACTGCTTTGTTTCATAGCCTTTTGACCTTGCTGTTTACATTTTTTCCTCCATAAGTCTGTGTTGCCAGGTCCTTCCTAGTCCCTGCTTGGAGTCCCCCCCCCCCCCCCCCTTTTTCCCCAACAATTATTTAAAGGGTCCCTTTAAATGCTTTGGGCAAGAATCGGGGGGACCTCTCCCTTCCCTCCTGCAAGATTTAAAGGGCCTTCAAGCTGGATGGTGGGCCACGTGCTCCAACTGGTCAGCTGGAGGACCCTTTAAATCTTGCAGGAGGGGAGGAAGGGGGTGGCTGCCAGTGGTCACTGTTGGGGGTGGGGCTTAGGGGTGGGGCTTCCCCTGCTAGCCAGCTGGCCAGTGGCGGGCAAATCAAGGGATCCCCCGCCCACACCTGGGGACTGGCATCTCTAGTGTGTTTGTATATATGTGCGCCAACTGAGGATTTACCCATGAATTTGAAATGGGTTCTAGTCCACAAGAGTTTGTCTCAATAAAAATGTGTTAATATTTAAGACACAACATGACTTGTGTGGTATTACTACAATTGACAGATATACTTACCTTTTTGGGATTTATTACTCTTTGACTAAATTTTGGTTTCATTTGCGTTGTATATAGCAATTGCTGCATTTTGGGGGCTTTCTTCCCCCTCCTTCTTTGTACTTAATGGGAGGGTCTGTCTCTACCTACAAGATACAATAACAGTCCACAAAATTTTGTCACTGTTTTGTTAGCATTCATGGTATCACAAATCTCTTTGCTATTTTTCCTATATTTCCGCTGGAGTCCACTTATTAGTGTGATGATTTCTTTTACCTTGGGAGCCTTTAATAAGATGGTCATAGCTATTATGTGAGGCCTGAACAGCAATTAGTTGATTCACAGCATAAAAGTTTAATATTAATGTTGGGCTAAATAACTGATGTGGATTTTTTCTTTTTTGAAACTGTAGCCGTGAGGATTTTCAGCGCATTCCAGAGCTTGCCATCAACCCACTAGGGGATCGGATTATCAATGCCTTCTTTCCGGAAGGGTGAGTTTTTATTAAGTGTATTTTAAATTACATTTTTTAAATTACATTTTTCACATAGGGTATGAGGGTTGCAAATCTCCAGGTGGGGCCTGGAGATCATCTGGAATTACAACTGCTCTCCAGATGACAGAGATCAGTTCCCAGGGGAAAATGGTTTCTTTGGAGGGAGGCCTATAGCTTGCTGAAATCCCTCTCCAGGCTCCACTCATAAATTTCCAGAAATTTTCCATCTTGGAGCTGACAATCCTATAGTTTGCATGTTGGGCTTTGATTGTATGTTGATGGAAAGTAGCTGAGACCTCCTTTGCAGTATTCAGAAATAACTATGGTAAAGGTAGAATTGCAATGATATTCATGGTACCTAAGCTGCTGTTAAGTGTCAAGGTAACTCAGGTGGAGCTGCGGTGGCTCAAGTGGTTAAGACGCTGAACTGAAGGCTGTGGAAGGTCAGTAGTTCAGCAGTTCGAGACCCGAGTGTGCCGCATGACGGAGTGAGCTCCCGTCTCTGGTTCCAGTTCCTGCCAACCTATCAGTTTGAAAGCAAGAAATTGCAAGTAGATAAATAGGTACCACTTCGGTGGGAAGGTAACAGCGTTCCGTGCGCCTTGGTGTTTAGTCATGCTGGCCACATGACCACGGAAACGTCTTCGGACAGCGCTGGCTCTTTGGCTTTGAAACGGAGATGAGCATCGCAACCCTAAAGTCGGATTCAACTGGCTTTCGAGCAAGGGAACCTTTACCTTTACCTTTTTAACTCACTCAGAGCATCAAGTAATCATTACCCTCTTTTAACGGAGGTTAACCAAGAAGGCCATTTCTTAGGTTGCCATCTGTCTAGTAACATGTTTGTCTTGTTTGGATTCAGCTCAGTTTATTGGCCCTCATCCATCCCAAAACTACCTCCAGGCATCAGTTCAAATTTTCCTCAGACCTCCTGTGATCTGCTGGAAATGTGAGGTAGAGCTGAATGTCATTCATAGATTGATAACAACCCAGCCCAAATCTCCAGATGACCTCACCCAGTAGTTTCATGTCAATTTTGAAAAGCATGGAGGGACAAGACAGAATTTTGTGGGACCCCAGAAGTCAAGGAGCTGAGATGCAGTCCCTCAGCACTACCTCCCAAAACCTGCCTTCCAGGTAGGACCTAATCCACAGCAAAAGGTGCCTCCAAACTCCAGCCCTGAAAGGTAGTCCAGAAGAAAGGATATCACAATCAATGGTATCACAAGCCTCAGAGTTCTAGGAGAACTCCCGATGCAGCTCATCCACCAGGATGACCAAGGCTGTTTCAGTTCCATTCAGTTCCAGTTTTGCTGCAGAATACCATCTCTTCTGGAACAAGATGTTGTTGTCAAACTATTTAGCTAATCTATTGATTTCCAAATACTGGATAGCTCTCACTCTGGCCCATCTCAATGTTTTTCCATCTGCTTTATTAGAAGGGAGATACCATGGTGTACCAATTTAGGAGTATTTATGCCCTTGAACTACTGAGGAAATTGAAACATCTGGACATGTGCTGCTGCACTGCTCCTTCTGTTAATGACCTTAGATATATACATTTATTAAACCCAGCCTCCAAAAAATCCTGGGAAGATCGGAGGAATGGTATGCCTCCTTTCTCCTTGCAGACCTTGAATCCCAGACCTCAGACAGAGTTGCCAGATTCTGTGCAGCAGCCAGAGTATACCAAGGTAAAGCATTCAGTAACATGTATTTGCTTTTTAATGGAAGACTGTATGTATATGGAAGATTGTATATATATTCTTATAAACTCTGTTAATGAACATTTTATTCTGCTTGTCCAAACCCATAATAAATCATTGATTGACTGAGTCCAATAACCAGGCCTGGAACCATATTGGAAGAGATGCAAACTAATTATTATTTACTGGGAAATCTTTATGAAAGTTTTTAAGCATTTCTTATATGCTAAAGGTTTAGATTTATTTTTTACCCCATTTATTGAAAGGAACCTTACTGGTTGGGCCATAAGTTCTTTTTGTTTTTAATTTGTTGTTTTATTAGACTGCTTTATATTGTCGTTACCTGCCTTGGGTTCTGGGAGGCCTGGGACAAAGGTGGATATATAAATATTTTAAATAAGTAAATTAAAATGTTTTAAAACATCCCAGTTTTTATCTTGCCTTAGAAAAATTGTGTTTTGACAATTAGTAAATTATTAGTTGACCACTAAGATCCTGACTACTTCCCAGTTGAGAAGTCCTTATTTATGTTATGTTTTGAGATGCTCATTGAACACTCATTTGTTTAAACACCAAAACAACCTGCTAAAAGGTAAGAAAAGGAGACCAGAATGGAATGTGTATGGAATAACTGGAGGGGAAAGAAAGGACAATATTCCCATCAACTACATTTCCCAAATGTAGGTAAAGTATTTTGTGTGAAACATGCAGTCAAGAGGAACTCTGATATTTAATTATGTATCGTAACTTCTATGCAGAGAAGACCAGGTAAACTTCCGTGGATTCATGAGAACTTTGGCCCACTTCCGCCCCATTGAAGATAATGAGAAAAGCAAAGACCAGAATGGTCCAGAACCACTCAATAGCCGGAGCAACAAGTTGCACTGTAAGAAATTTTAAATTATACAGTCATTGAGATTAATTGTGCCGCTTTGTATTCTGTTTGGCAATTCTGCAGTTTACAGTGCAATCTTAAGAACACTCCCCTGGGAGTAAGTCCCACTAAATAGACCCTGGTAGGATTCTGAGTAAACCTGTTTAGGATTGCTCTTTTAGTATATCCCCCTCCTCATTCAAATCGTACTGGCTGGAGAATGAGCTTGCTATAAACATTATGGAAGAGTTGTAATCAAATGTGAAACTGGATTTTTAAAAACTGTTTGTCAACATAAAACTCTGCTTTGTATTATGTTACCTTTAGGTAGTATCCTCATGATTTTTATTTACATTATTTATAGTCCGCCTTTCTCACTTGGACTCAAGGCAGATTACACAGAGTGAGTCAATACAATCAATAGATGGGACAGTCAGTAAACAATGCAATAGATTATGGTTGTAGAACCAACCAGAAGTCTAGAACTGAAGCAAAGCATAATAAGTGTTAAAATGACATATTAAATGGTGTAAAATTCAATAATAGGATCATAGTTTCAGCAATCTATACACAGTAGTATAGACCACAGTCCCTAATAATTTTTCTAATTTTATGAATGAGTTAGCACAGTGCAACTCTACTGCCTACATAGAAAAGCCCTGTCCCATATGAGCTCACCAGGTGACCTTGGGCTAGACACATATGCTCAGCCTAACCAACCTCACTGAGTTGTTGTGAAGATAAAATGGAGAAGAGAATTATGTAAACTCCCCATTGTGGAGAAAAGTAGGATATAAATTAAGTAAACAGATATAGCTGAAGATGGGGACTGATTGGTTGGTTGGGGGGTGGGAATGAGAGAATGCTGCGGTGTAGAATGCTGCAGCTCAGCTATTAATGGGAGGTACCGTATCTTAGTCTGAAACTCTACCACTGCACCACACTGGCTTTAGTGAGATGGCTGCTTTTGAACAGCAGTGAGTAGCCAGGCCTGGGAGAGTCAAGCAAGTTGTGCAGTAGTAGGTCTCCTGGTGGTTGCCAGTGAGTCAGCCCCCAATGAGTCTTCCCTCAGAGGCCAGAACTCCCCTCAGAAGGGCACTGCCCCTTCTCCCTGTCTTTTACTGATAATAGAAATGAAGGCCTTGAAGGCTGACACTGTTGATGTTTAACCCCCCCCCCCCGTGTTTTTTAGATTTCAGATTTTTCTGCAAATCATTGGGCTTTTCTTATATCTGTAGAAAGAGCTGTCTGTTTGGTTGAAGGTCCTGGTATTGAGATTGAAGTTTCCACAGATGGGCTCATGTTGAGAATTAGCTATGTTGGTTAATCAACTTTCAGTGATACTTCCAGTTTGCTTAGATTAATCTAGATATTCAACAGATATAAAATTAATAAACATTTTAAAGGTAATGGCTGACTGTCAGGTACAAAACGGCCCAACTAGTTTAAGCTTGACCTGTGTTACTATGCATGTTCTAGAAATTCCTATATATATCCTTTACTATTTTTTGTTATTTTAAAGTAACTTCTTATTCACTGTGTGCTTCAAGTGTTCTGTGGGCTACATTTTATTTAACCCCACTTCTCAGCTCAAAATGGTCTCCCAAAGCATCTTATAGCAATTGAAAATATAGGTCAATAAAACACAGCAAAAGACACATGGGGAAGCATTTCTTTGTGAGGGCTCTGCCTAAGCATGATGGTTGGATGCCTAGTAACAACTGCTGCTGGTTCTTCTGGACTCAAGAAATTGCAGTTGGTAATCTAGTTGAAGTACTGAAAAGGAAAGGTCAAGCTTTAACTAGTTGGGCCCTTTTGTACCTGCCAGTAGAATGGGGGGAAAGTATTGTTGAACAACTCATTGCTCTGCACCCTCAAGTCTTAAGCAATGCATTCCAAAGGGAGGGAAAATATGACTAACCTTGAATCTTTTTAATTTCCCGTAGTTGCTTTTCAGCTATACGATCTGGATAAAGACGACAAGATTTCACGGGAAGAGCTTCTTCAGGTATGCTCATTTTACACAGCCTGTAAGCCAGTTTCATATCACTGCAAGTTTACGATGTGCTTGTTAAGACTCCAAACATGTAGCATAAGGGAGTACATTTGAATGTTACATTAAATACGGCAGCAAGGAAATCTTAACTTTTCTGCTGCCATCATGTTTACACTATGCAAACCAATGATATTTCTGCTGATAAAGAGCCTGTTATGTACTGGGATGTATAATCACCCTCCATAATCACTGTGATTAGTTTGTAATGTATTAATACTATCTGATTTAGACTCAGCAATTGAAACTGCAAGTATAAATGAAAACAATAAAAGTTGCCTGGAGAACCAGTTCTTATTTAAAACATTTTTATGTCACTTTCCATGTGATCAGGGTTTCTGTAATCCAGCATGAAAACATTTGAACTATTAAAAACGGCATTCTAAATTACAAAATAATTCTATAAAAACACATACAACACCAGAACCAAGGAGGAGGACCAATTACTGTTATTGGGACTTGACAAACAAAATCCATGCAGTGGTCACCTCCAGACTGGATTACTGTAATTTGTTCTACGCTGACCTGCCCTTGGGACTGATCCAGAATGCAGCAGCGAGAGTCCTGACTGGAACATCACAGACAGCACACATTCAACCTGTGTTGCGTCAGTTGCACTGGCTTCCACTGGAATACTGCGTCAGGTTCAAGGTTTTAGTATTGACCTTTAAGGCCTTGGGTGGTTTGGGACCAACATACCTCCAGGACTGCCTCCTCTGGTATGTCCCCCAAAGAGTGCTACACTCAGCTGAGAACAACTTATTGGCGATCCCTGGTCCAAAAGGCTGTCCTGGACCAAGGCCTTTTCAGCCCTGGCCCCTGCCTGGTGGAACTCTCTGCCCTACGGAACCTGATGCAGTTCTGCAGGGCTTGCAAGGCAGAGATGTTCCACCAGGCCTTTGGTTGAGGACAGCAACGGGTACTATCTTGGCTGCCACTCCCTCCTCCCGTCTCCCGTTTTCCCCTTCTCCAGCTGTGCTTCCTCCCTACCCCTCTCGCAAGGCGACAACACAGTCCGAAATCGGAAGTATCAACGCCATCTGTGAATTGCTTTTAATTAATTATTGCAATTGTTTTTAACATGCTATGTATTTTATTGTTGTTGTTCGTCATTCAGAGCCCTTAGTACTCAGGGACTGAATGATTTATAAATCCAAATTATTTATAAATAAATAAATAACAAATAATAAAAATGCCTTCTGAATGAGGCCTGAGGTAGGGGTGATTGTGGGTTCATCATCTGCTTCATCTTTATTTATTTAAACCTGAAGACTACAGTCGGTTTACAGGAACACATGGGAGGAGGATGGTCTTTCAGATATGCACACCTCAAGCTGTGATGGGCCGCAAACATTATTTGGATGTGAACTCTGAAATAAACTGTCAGCTAATGTAGCTGTTCAAAAATGGGCAGCATATGTTCCCATCAGCTAGCCCCTGATACTAATCGAGCTGCTGTATTCTAGACCAGCTGCAATTTCCAGATTGTCTTCAAGGGCAGCCCAACATACAGCATGCTGCAGTAATCTGTGAGGTTACAAAAGTATGGATTTATTTGCACACCTTTTAGTTAGTGCAGCCTGAAGACACTTAAGAGAACTTACACTTATTTATTTATTTATTAGATTTGTATCCTGGCCTCCCTGCCAAGGCAGGCTCAGGGTGGCTTACATAAAACATATTAAACACTAAAACAGAAAGTTAGATAAAACCACAACAATATACTTTTAAAACACAGCATTAAGTGCTACTGCTGTTCACAGGCGGTGGCGGACATTAGCAGCATCGGACCTTGATATGTTGATGACGATGTTAGTTTAGGGCCAGGGTCTTAGTTTATCAGGGCAGCTCCCTACTTGAAGGCCTGGTGGAAGAACTCCATCTTGCAGGCCCTGCGGAGCTGTAAAAGGTCCCACAGGGCCCTGATGTCATCCGGGAGATCATTCCACCAGTGCAGAGCTGCCACTGAAAAGCCCTTGGCCCTCATCATAGCTAGCCTGGCTTCTCTAGGACCTGGGAGGGCCAGATGATTTGGGACCCTAATCTTAGTGCTCTCTGGGGAACATGTGGGAAAAGGCGGTCCTTTAGGTATGTAGGCCCCTGACCATATAGGGCTTTAAAGATAAGAACCAGCACCTTGAACCGAATTCGGTATGCTATAGGCAGCCAGTGTAGTGCTTTTAGCACAGGCTGGATGTGCTTCTGCATAGGGAGACCCAACAGCAGCCTAGCTGCTGCATTCTACACCCGCTTCAGCTTCCGGATTTGGGACAAGGTCAGCCCCATGTAGAGAGCATTGCAGTAATCCAATCTCAAGGTGACCACTGCATGGATCACTGTTGCCGGGTCATTGCGTTCGAGGAACAGAACCAACTGCCTGATCAGGCAAAGATGATAGAAGGTTGACTTCACAGTGGCTGCTACCTGTGCCTCCATCATTAAGGAGGCATCCAGGAGCACTCCCAAGCTCCTAACCTCCGGCGCTGGCACCAGCAGTGCCCCATTGAAGGTCGGGAGTGGTATCTGTACCCTCGGACCACTCTGACTCAGGCACAGAATCTCCATCTTTGTCAGATTCAATTTCAGTCAACTCAGTCTAAGCCAACCAGGCCCGGCTTTCAACTCCAGGTCCAGATCTTCCAGACTAGAGTTGGACTGGCTGTCAAACAGCAGGTAGAGCTGGGCATCGTCTGCATATTGGTGACAACCCAGCCCATGGATCTGGGCAAGGGGGCACATATAGATGTTAAATAACATTGGGGAAAGCACCACTCCCTGGGGCACTCTGCAGACTAGAGGGTGCCTTTGGGACAGCTGTTCCTCCACGGCCACCCTTTGTCCCCGACCCAGAAGGAATGAGGAGAGCCATTGCAAGGCAGACCCCTGAATCCCGGTGTTGGTGAGGCAGTGGTCAGTAATTTGTAGTCAACCATGTCGAACACTGCCAACAGGTCTCACAACAACAACAACACCGCCGAACCGCCCCGATCCAGATGCCTCCGGAGATCGTCTGTGAGGGCGACCAGTACTGTCTCTGTCCCGTGGCCTGGTCGGAAGCTGGACTGGAAGGGGTCCAGCACAGAGGTGTCATCCAAAAAACCCTGCAACTGAATTGCCACTGCCCTCTCAATTAATTTGCCCAAATAAGGCAAATTGGAATCCGGTCGATAGTTAGCCAATTCGGCTGGATCTAAGGATGGTTTTTTAAAGAGAGGGCAGACCACTGCCTCCTTTAGTGCCCCAGGGAACAGTCCCTCAGAGAGGGACTTGTTGATAATCTCCTTTAGGGCACCTCATAGCCAGCTTTAATTAGCCACGATGGGCACAGATTAAGACTACAAGTGGTTGGGCGAACAGTTGAGAGTAATTTGTCAACCTCCTCTAGGCTGAATGGACTGAAATAATCCAGAACTTGACAAGAAGACGCACATGAAGCCTCGAGTTCCCTTATTGTCTCAAGTATTGCGGGGAGGTCGTGGGAAAGTGACAAGATTTTATCTGTGAAATAGCTTGCAAAAGCCTCACAACCAATCTCCAATTCCTCAACATTTGGTCTGCCCTATGGCAGAGTAGTAATAGACCAGATCATTCTAAATAATTGGGCTGGGCAAGAGCTCGCAGATGCAATCGTGGCTGCGTAATATTCTTTTTTGACGACTTTGACTGCCATCTGATAGGATCTCATAAATGTCCTATAGGATGTTCTTGTAGCTTCATCCCAAGCACGCCGCCACTGTCTCTCTAGCCGTCTGAGTCCTCATTTCATCAGCCACAGCTCCTGTGTGTACCATAGAGCAAGCTTAGAATGGGGGTGCAGAGGGCGTCGGGGAGCGATCTCATCAATGGCTGCCAAAAGTCAGCTATGTGAGTCCTCGACAAGGTCATCTAATGAGCAACCAGGGGACATTGGATCCCACAGAGCCATCTGGAGCCGCATTGTTTTCTTGACTTTACTCCTTTTGGCTGCCGAGGAAGTTTTACCTGTATGGGTGGGGCAGATAGTGCATTCCCAGTTTCAAATTAGTAACATTGTAGTTTGTAGCAGCAAAATAAAACAGGATTCAGTGGCTCCTTGAAGACTAACAAAGTTTATTCCAGCATAAATGTTTATGAGTCAGAATTCACTTCACCAGATACACTCCTAGGACACTGAAGGAAGCAGTAATAAGAGCTCTGTTTAAACCCATTCTTGGACCCCTTACATCTGAACAACTTTTGCCCTGTGTCAAATTTTCTTTTCTTGGGCAAAGTGCTCAAAAGGTCGATAGCTTCTCAACTCCACATTTTTTTCTGTTTAAGAGGGACTATCTGAGCCCTCTTCAGTCTGGCTTCTCACCTGGTTGTGGGGAGAATTAACTTCTTGCTGATTAACCTTAATGGACATCTGGCAGGAAGAGTGTCCCTGTCAGTTCTGCTGGACTGCAGTAGCTTTTGACATCAGCCATCGTATCCCTCTGGAGGATGCTGCTAGGATGGGATTTGAGAAGACAATATTTTCCAGTAGCGTCAGTCATTCCTGATAAGTTCCTGAAAGTATTGGTAGGCTATTTCTCTGCCTCTTAGCCTTTGTGATACCTCAGAATTAATTATCTACAGCTGGGAGAACTAATTTAGAGATTGGGAGTTATCAGTATGCTGATGACAGCCTATTGCCAGTGGACACCAGTTCTGTGTTTGTGATGGGGAAACGCTGGATGCAGGCAAACCAACAATCCAGATAAGATGAAAGTACTGTTGGTAGGAAGTAACCCCTCAACCTTCAGGGGGAATGCAGCCCAGTCCAAAGCCTGTAATAGGCTTACAACCTATTTTGGTCTGGATTCTTCCTGAAGGATGAGGGTCATAGTCTTGGACTATATCAAGTCTCTATATTGAAATTTAAGAATGAGATGGCAGTAGTAGGAGTGACCTGGCCACAGTCATGTGTGCCTTGGTAACTGTATCCAGATTGGATTTCTCTAACATGTATATGAGACTGCCTTTGAAAAATGCCTGAAAACTCCAATTAGTCCAAAACAGCTGTAAGAGTTCTTCATTCTTATATGTTTTGATTGTTTTTTACTGTTTAAAATAAAATTCTAACTAAAATTTACCATGTAGAACACATAATACAAACATTCCAAATTCCATTGGCTACAATTCTATTTTCAGGCCTAACTCTGGACTGGCATTAACCTTTGAAACCTTGAGTTGTTTAGGATCTGCTCCTTAATACTAGTGCTTAGGGTCGCAGTATGAAAATGACAGTAGATTCAAGATAGTTTGTACAATGGATAGTTGACTTGTGGAACTCACTGCCACAAGATGGGATGATGGCCACAGGCTTAGATGGAGAATAGAACTAATGCTATTAGCCATGATAGTGGATATGGACCGCTTGTTGAGGGGCAGAAAATCTGCACTATTTTCTCTTTTCCTGAAAAACTCTTGGGCATGGAAAAACCTTTTGGAAGGATCTTTCAGTGTGTCACTTGGAAAAACTGCTTTGGTTGACTGGCATTTATGTTAATTTGATACATTACTTTTACTTGAATATAAGTAAAAACTAACTTCCTAACTTGCAGGTATTGCGGATGATGGTTGGTGTAAACATCTCTGATGAACAGCTGGGTAGCATTGCTGACAGAACTATTCAGGAGGCTGATCAAGATGGTGATAGTGCTATCTCTTTTACAGAGTTCGTTAAGGTAAGGAAACCACTTCCGTTATGGCAGTCCTGGTTACTGTAGTGCTAGTATTTTCTGATCAGATTTGCAAGGAGATCAGTAGGCCTGAAACTATATTGCTCCTTCATTATACTCACAGTTTCATCTTGTCAGTAGTTTTCCTTGTCTGGATAAAAATGAACAGAAATGGGGCCTTTGTTCTGACAAAAGCAAACAATGTTTTGTGGTAGCTTAAATTATTCTAGCTAATTTCTTTTCTGTTCTTGAATGCCCACATTAGACATCGAAGAGAAACAGAATTTAACATTTCACAAGGCGGCAATGTTCCTGACATGCAAATTGTTTCTCAAGTGTTCACAAGTGCAAATTTTATTAGTTGATATCCACTAGGTTGATTTTAAAAAAATGAATTTTGGAGGACAAGAAAATGTATCTAGTATGAAAGATGACTAGCACAGGAATAAAAAATCCACCTTCTTAATACTGAGAGAGAATGAGAATCTTATACCAAATTGTAACAGTTTTGCTTTTCTGCAGGTTTTGGAGAAGGTGGATGTAGAGCAAAAAATGAGCATTCGATTTCTTCACTGATGGATCAAGTCCCTTCCTTGATATCCTGATAATTAAGGAATAGAGTTTATTTTACCCTCCTTTCTCCTAAGCATTGCTACTGGTACATCTCCAAATCCTTCTCAGTTTGTTCCATCAATGTGAACATTCCTTCTGCATCAGAACAAAAGGACGTGGCTGCAGTGCAGCCTGGAATGGAGCAGTGAAATGGCCTCTTCTTCACAACTCTTTGCATTTTCTGATTAGAAATGTGTTCTTCCCATGTACTGTAGCCTTCTATCATCTTATGAACTCTGATTTGGAAATACAAGAGGGCAAATTCCAGTGAAGAGCTATTTGAAGTAATGTACAATATAAATCTGTTTGACTCTGTAGCAGTATATTCTGTTCTGTTTTTCATGCCTTCTAAAGTTCACAATCGTAATGCAAGACCAGTGGTTTTGTTTTCAGGACAAGGTCTTGGGGGAGTATCCCCATTCAAGTAAAATAAGATGTCTTACATCTACCAAATCTGTAATCTACAATTCCGAGAATGCAGTAACTGGGCACTTGCATTATATGGTTTCATAGTCTGTTTTTTCCTCTAGTAATAGAAGTTAAATACTTTCTCACTAAACCTCCACCCATTTTTATTATCTGTTTTTTTCAATGTTTTCAACATATTTGTTTATTGCACAGCTGTGATGAAAGTCCTATTTTCATATTAATCATGCCACACTAGCCCACTTAGATTTTTGAACTCTGACAGGTATTCTCACAGCCCAGGCTGGAGGATTAGAAAGAGGTCATATGCCCTGTTCATGAGATGGGAACACTATTGTTTTTAGGAAAATGCTGAGCACATGACTAAGGTAATTTATGTTTTATTTCAAGCACACACCAATTATTAAACATTGCTACAGTAAATTTTGATGCAACTTCAGAGCAGTAGATGCTTGAGATGGAAAGAAGTGAGTGTTTTGAACTTTCCAGGCTGGGTTGCCTTTGTGGTTCAGCATGCAATGCCATTGCGCTAATTATCAAAACACACTAACGTTTCGGTGATGCAACTTGAATTGGCAGTGTTGTCTTCCAGAATGCACAAAATACTTCTACTAAATCAGTGTTCAGATGCTCCTATCCTCCCCCACTACTTTCATGTGTCAGCATTTCTATATCGAGTGCATTTTTATCTGGTTCACCTCTATCCTGTACAATTCAATGATCTTTCAGAGTTGCACATAATTTTTTCACTTCAAAAACCTGCAGAAGAAAATCTTTTCCAGACCAAAATGTAAAGCTTAGAAAGGCCTGGGAGCAAAATTAAAGATAGATCTCTATAAAATAAACACTTTAGGATTTTGATCATGGTGTAACAGAAATTTTATAAAAAGAAGGAATGTAACAGTCACAACATTATGTTAGATGTTATACATTTAAATAGCTTATTTTCAAAGAAGCACATTTTCCATTTGGTTCTATAGCTGTAATCCACAGTTGTGCCTTGTCACATCTATTGTATTCATCAACAAACCATGAATAAAATCCTTCAACATAATGTCTGCCTTTCTACAACAAAAGCTTTAATAATGTAAGATTCTACAGTTGTCGAACCCTACAATTGTAGAGCTTTACTTTCTCATCTAGTAACTTGATATTTAAGATACAATCTGTATTTATTGCTCAGTCCCTAAAACAGATTTGTTGAAAAAGGAGGAAATCATTTAGAACAAAGGCTTTAAAGTAGAAATCAACTGGAACTACTTTTCTGAGGGACTGAGAAGGTGCTATTGACCCAGTGTAAGGGTAGCCAGGTAGACCTCCCAGCATTGCATATATTTTGGATTGAATCCTAACTACATTATTCACTTATGGAAGGCACATCTACCACCAGAAAGAGAATTGTTGTTTTATCAGTTCCCCTTTCCCACAGCAGCCACCCCTCACCATATAGTTCCACTCACCTGTGGAGGGCAGGATTTGGAGGGAGGTGGAGCAAGGGGGGGGGGAGGCTGGAAAATTTCTTTCTGTGTGCACTGATTGCTGCCTCTCTCATGGAAACCAATTGTTCACATTGTCATATAAGGAATGGCAAATGGAGGCAGTCCTTGATTCCTTTAATCTGTTTTGGTGTTATTTGAGAGCCAGAGTCCTGTAGTGGTTAGTGTTGGAGTAGGACCCAAGTTCGAATGGTCACACTGCCATAAAGCTCGCTGGTGATTGTTAAGGGACAACCACGTACATTGCCTTGCATTCCTTAGAGGAAGAGTAGGATGAAAAAACTAGATACATCATTATCAGTGCTATCAGCAGGGATGGTAGATGGAGGCAGAGGTACTGGCTATACTGTATGTATTGTGTGGACTGTCATCACTGTTATCTGTGCCATCCCACATGGGCTCTGGGCATGTGCAGGTCTACTGTGGAGAGGTTTTTAAGCTCAACAACACCAAAGGGTGCTCTCCCTCACACACAGCTTTCCAGACTTTTCCCAGCATGATTAGGAGGGGAGAAAGTGTCCTTCCCTCAGTTCTCTCTCTGTTGCCACTGAGAGGTTCCCTTTCATGAACATCTTTGGTTGAAGACCTTCCCAGTGAGGAAAATAACTAAAAAAAAGAACTTTAGAAGACTGGATCTGGTTAATATTTGAAGAAAAACTGTGGAAGATTTATATTACAAGGTTAGGCCTTTAAAATATGGCCCAAGACGCTCTTGAGAAGTGTGCAACCAGTGAAGCAAAATTCCTCATACCAGATTGGTCAATACTTGAAGAAAAATCTTGGAGGATTTATATTACAGATCCAGGCCTCAAAAAGAAGGAGAAGCAGCAGCAAAATCCTGTGGGATGAACAAATTCTTCACACCGGTGATCACTCTCTGTCTACTATGCCTGGGCAAGGAACACGTCATTTCCTAGTGCTCTGTATATAGGCAATTTACACCAAAAGCAAGGCAGGATTGAAACTAATGTTTAAAGGTAGATTTGTAGGAGAATCCCTGGCATAGCTCTGAAAAATTGCCCAACCACAGTGCTGTTTCACAATCCAGAGTGAAGGAACTGAGAGTCCTTGGTTGCAGCACCAAATTGGAGTTGTTTGGTTCAACTTCCAACCATAGGTCCAACTATTGTCTCGCCTCCCACTCCAGCATTTTCCGCATTCTTATTTTCTTCACTTGTAAGTTCCTGTTTTTGGGCGGGGGGTCTATTCCACATGTCTTTTGCTCCCTCTAGCGATCGATTCTATATTACACCAGTTTATGGCTGTCATATCTCCCTGCAGACTTAAACTGCAGGTTGTATGCCAGAAATAAACCAGTGTAATATTGAATTGACACTAGAGGGAGCAAAACGTGCAGAACATTAGAAAAAACCAAAGAAACAGGAACTTACATGCGAGAAAATGAGAATGTGGAAAAGCCCGCAACGCCTCAGAGCCACTACCTTAAAAGGCTCAGCACAAGCATAGACATTCAGAAAAGTCACCCAAGTTGCTCTGGGCTCTTAAGTTCTTCAATAATTGTGATTTGATTCCAGAGTGAGTCCTCAAAGTGTAGCTGATTCTGTCAGGCCATTCTCCTATGTTGCCATGTTTAAGATGGGAAGGTGAGCTCATTGATCCCATGCCACCAACTACTTGTTGTCAGTCATCTGCCTGCCACTTGTTTCCGTCCCTTCAGTTGGATCTGACGATATATTGTCAACAGTGTTCCCTTTAAGATGAGTTAGTGTGAGCTAGCTCACAGTTTTTTAGCTTCTGGCTCACACATTTTTGTCTTAGCTCAGGAAGGATGGCTCTGGAGCAAACTAATTTATGCAGTAGCCAAATCACTCGCTCACAACTTTAATGCCAGTAGCTCACAAAGTAGAATTTTTGCTCACAAGACTCCGCAGCTTAGAGGGAGTATTGATTGTCATATGTCCCCATTGTGCTCTCTGTTATTAAGTTACAACCATTATCATCCAGGACTGGGATCCATAAGCTCTGCTTGGATCCAATACAGCCAGCATCTCATATTCTCCTTTGTATGGTGCAGGGTCTAAGGATTCATGTCTGCTGTGTTCCCCTAAGGGCAATGAATCCAATGCTTAAAATCATGCACTCAGGATCTCCTGGGCCATCTCTCCAATAATGAATGGTTTTCTAGAGGTCACAATAGCACCTTGGCTAACACCTACCTTGGTTTCACCTTCTGCCTGCAGAATAGAGAATCAATATATAGAACAAAGCAGAAAGGATGCCCCTTGCTCTTTCAACACACTACAACAAATTTGTCAGTGGTGGACTCTGTCCAGGGCAAGAACAAGAACACTAATTATTGGGCCCCATTGACAGAGAAGACCACAGACTTTATGGAGTAGGTAAGAAAATATACATTTCCTCTGTCTTAAGCTTTAAAGTAGACAACAATCTATAATGGCCCATTATCAACTGTTATGGGTTGGCATGCCTCCCCCCCGCCCCCCCCCCCCAGAGATTTACCTGAAATTTTGCTGGAGGACTAGCATAAATTGACTAAACACTTGGTGTCAGAGGTTTCAAAGCTCTCTAAGCATCAAGTCTCCTCAGTGAAGCATGTAACTGATTGTGCAGCTCGCAGTCTTACCACAGCATTTTCCTTTCGCCACTATTCCTTGAACTGCTCTGCTAAATCAAACTTGTGCCAGGATTGACAGTCTCTCTTTTCAGTGTACAGATGAAAAACTGACAAAGTACTGAAGATGATGAGGAATTACAAATTCATGGTTTAAGCCCCAGATATAGCACCTCATCTACCTCCCCCACGAAGATTCAGGTCCTGTTATAGGCCCTATCACTATACTTGTAGAGGCAGACGTCAACAAACATATTTTGCAACCACCTACAAGCCTTTATATCCGCCCTGTGCTTAACCACCTGCACAGCATAGAAGAAAGTTTCCTTCTTATAGGGCAAAATCTAGATTTCAGTCTCCAGAACTATCCCATTCCAATAAGCAGGGTTTCTGACAGTTATAGCCCCTGCTTGGAACAATTACATACAGGGGAGGGATTTCTTTCCTGCTTAACTTGCTAATACGTTTGTCAAGACTAATGGGTCCTTACTATGGTCTCCAAGGGATATGTGATCACAGCAACTCTTTCTCCTTCAGTGGGGGGGGGGGAGTCATCCGGACTGGTTAGGTCACGCCTCTGCTCGCTCAGGTAGGGCTATGCAATTTTTTGCACAGTTCCTATTGGAGAGACCTAGGTATCTGGCGTGGGTCAAGGTTCTCCTCAGCAAAACATCTATCTCAAAGTTACATATGAAAGAGCAGCACCAAAGTTTGTATTCCAGAAACTTTCTGCTAAGCAAAAGTGGAGGGGGGGGGGAATCTGAGAAAATGAATTCCTGTCAATAAATGGTTCAGAATGGTGTCTGTCACCAAAGCCCTACCCCTGTTGCATCCACATCTTAGTTGTGTCCCTGGACTTGCTAGATCCTTATTTCCATGTTGAAATAAGGTGAAAATGCTAAAAATGTCCCTGCCTCCCCTGCAATGATCTGCATCTGCAACACACAGTTCTGCCATTCAGGCTAACAAAATGGAAACCATTGTTGTGGCCTATATATGCAGGCTGAAACATGAGATTTACTAGTACCTGGATGACTGGTTGCTTGTATGGGTCATCCACATGTGCTCAAAGCATTGCACCTGCAACTAACATAAGAACATAAGAGAAGCCAATGTTGGATCAGGCCAATGGTCCATCCAGTCCAACACTCTGTCACACAGTGGCCAAAAATACCAGGTGCCATCAGGAGGTCCAGCAGTGGGGCCAGGACACTAGGAGCCCTCACACTATTGGCCCCCCACAAGCACCAAGAAGACAGAGCATCACTTGCCCCGGAGTCCCTATCTATACCTTGTGCCCAGTGTTCCCTCTAAGCTGAGTTAGTGTGAGCTAGCTCACAGGTTTTTAGCCTCCAGCTCACAGATTTTTGTTTTAGCATGGGAAGGATGGCTCCAGAGCAAACTAATTTCTGCAATAGCCGAACCGTTTGCTCACAACTTTAATGCAGGTAGCTTAGAAAGTAGATTTTTTGCTCACAGGACTTTGAGAAGAGAAGAGATTGGATTTATACCCTGCCCTTCACTTGGAGTCTCAGAGCGGCTTACAAACTCCTTTCCCTTCCCCTCCCCACAACAGACACCCTGTGAGGTGGGTGGGGCTGAGAGAACTCTGACACAAACTGCTCTTTTTCAAGGACAGCTGTGCCAGAGCTTGTGGCTGACCCAACATCACATCAGCAGGTGCAAGTGGAGGAGTGGGGAATCAAACCCGGTTCTCCCAAATTAGAGTCCACACACTTAACCACTACACCAAACTGGCTCTTAGGGACCTTAGAGGGAGCACTGCTTGTGGCTAATAGCCACTGATGGACTTCTCAAACTGAATTTGAGAAGTCCAGGTAAAACCGACATGAAAGGTAATTTTCATAAGAGCTTAGACCTCTCCTTAGGAAGGGCTTTTCATCAGAAGGCATAATCTTGGTCATCCAGCTGACAATACTTAGAGAATGCCCAGGCATTTTTATTCAGAAGCTTGTAGACTTAATGGCCTCCACCACTGCAGTGGTGCCATATGTGAGACTATACATGTACAGCTGTGATTCCTCAGGACTTTCAATGCCCATTTTAATTCCCAGTTCAAAAAATAGAACTTTTCAAGACAGGCTCTCCAGTCAGAGCCAGTTTGGTATAGTGGTCAGAAGCGTGGACTCTAATCTGGAAAAACCGGGTTTGATTCCCCACTCCTCCACATGTAGCTGCTGGTGTGACCTTGGGTCAGTTACAAGTTATTTCAGAGCTGTTCTCTCAAGAACAGTTCTTGAAAGAGTTCTCTCAGCCCCACCTACATCATAAGGTGTCTGCTGTGGGAAGGGGAAGGGAAAGGAGATTTTAAGCCATTCTGAGACTTCGAGTGAAGGGCGGGGTATAAATCAATCTCTTCTTCTTCACCACATTGGTTAACAGTACGCTCCAGCCTGCTGCCAGAAATACCATCCAATCCTCTGCTTCTGGAGGGTCATTCTTATTACAGACACACCCCGGTCATGTCAGAGTGCTCATGTGGGATCTATCTCAGACACTGGTACCCTGCCTATCCAAGACACATTATCTCACATTAACATCCTGGAACTCAAGGCGCTCTAACTAAGGCTGCTTACCTTTCACTCTTGTGACAGGGAAATACATCCAAGTGGCAACTGACATGTCGCAGACATGTATAATTTAAAGAAACAAGCAGGCGCTGCCTTGCTGACTCTGTGCCACTGGGCAACCCAAATATAAGAATTGCCTGTTCACATCCAGGCTTCTCACATAGCAGGTGCCAGCAACCAAACTGCGGACTTCCTCAGTCACATCTCTCTGCCTCCTCATGAATGGGATCTGAATTGGGATTATCTTTCCCCAGTATTCCACAATGAGAGGTACTTTGAATAGACTTCATTGCTACCAACAAAAACTGCAAGAATTTTTGCTCACAGGCAACCTGGGATCCAAACTCTCTGGGTGATGCTTTCCAAGTGCCCTGGATGAAAGGTCAATATTACACTTTCCCTTCATTTGCCCAAACTCTTCCAGCTTCTATTTGACTGTGTGGCTCATTCACTCTCAGGCCACTCCTTTGCAAAACCCAGTAAATCAGGTCATATTAATGCCAGAAAACCACCAGCCTGGCATTCCCATTTCTCCAAATGGAATCATTACCCTACAGACCTTGATTGTATGAAAGATATGGAAGCTGGAAGAGCAGTGTCTCGGCCATTGTTCAAATAAGAGCTCACACCCAGCCTACCATGACTTAATAAGTTGGCTCACTATTCTCCTATGTGGGACTGCACAGGTACCACAACAATGAAAATAGGGTTGCACTTACTGTAATAGTTGTTCATTGAGTGGTCGCATGTGCAGTCACAAATCCCTCCCTCCTGCCCCACTGTGAGTTCTTATTTTTTACCTAAGTGGTGTTTCTTCTCTCTACCTGCACGGCAGCAAAGAACTGAGGAAACGGTGCTCCTCCTCCTTCTCCTAATCACACTGGGGAAAAGCAGGAAATATATTTATTGTGAGGAGGTTTATCTGCAGGTTTCTCCAGGAAATTCTAAGTGTGCGAACGCCCCCTTGCGCCTCCTCCCCGGTATGCTCCCACATCAGTAGGTGCAGTGCGGCCAGGAATCCCCAGCACAACTTGGTCCGGGTCTTTTTGCTCCGCCTCCCTCGCGCTTCATACTGCCAGTCTGTCATCAGCCAATGTTTTTCAGTTCCGGATTATCAGAAAGATAAAGTCCTTCAAAAAATTCCGCAAAGCCACAAGCAATGGCTTTGGGCAAAGTGTATGTTCTTCCAGAGGAATGTTTAAGAGAGCCTACAAAAGAGGCCCTCTTATCTTTAACCCTCCACAATAATGTACAGACACTCTTGGGGGATTTCTGCCAGACGTGCTGTTTTAAAAATAGTAAATTTTTCTGGATCTATGATTTTAGGAGAAAACATAGATTTCATTTTCTTATTAATATGCGAAATACTTATGCAAAACTATTTTGTGATAATAATTGCAGTAAACATTGCAGAAGGTGACAGCTAGATAATATAGATATGTATATGAAATCCCCATTTTATGTGTATGTGTTATGTTTGTTTTGTTTGTTGATATGGAAAAATAAAAAAAAAATTGGGGGGGGGGGGGAGATGCCAAAGATTCAAAAAACTTTCATTCAGCTAAAAGATTAGCATATGTCTTATTCCCTCCTGATCATTTATGCTATGATTCCAAAAGAGTTATCCATTCCAAAGTTTCCACTCTAAGTCTCTCTTTTTCTTTCCACAGGTGTGATGTCAGAGATATCATGGAACCCCTTAGAACTGCCTTCATTGCGTCCCAAAGGACAGAAGGGGATATTTCCAGGGTTGTATTGTCTGCAAAAAAAATTTTAATATCCAGATCCAGTTTTTCCTTGACAGAATCTCTTAATAAAATGCTTTTGTCCATAGACCATTGTCAATCAGGTAACATGTCTGGGTCTGTTTTGAATTGACATTCTAGCAAAGCATGGTCTGTAAGGTGTCTGGGACCAATGTCAGCTGACTCAACCAATGGAAGGAATGAATGAGATACCAGAATATAATCTATCCTGGTAAAGGTGTTGTGCCAGGCAGAAAAATCTCCAGGTGTCACTTAGGCAGTATTTAGTGAATAATTTGGATAGTTTAGTTCCAGAGTCCCCTGAGTGAGATCATTTGCGTTTCTGGAACAATCTGTCCACGAGGCAGTCTACAATATAATTGTATTGTAATTGAAATAGGATAAAAACAAATACATGCTTAAGGAAATCAGAGATTCAATTAAAGCTCTAGCAAATTGATTATAGTATTAAGTACTTAAAAATGCTCAAACACCCAACAGTTGCTGACAGAACAACAAAGAATCTTTAATAATTAATGAAATACAATTAATCAATTAAAAAAATTAATCTTCCCCCTGTGAATCACCCCAACTATCACAATCACTAATATGAATAAGCAGAAATATAAATAATGTGTAAATACTCGTCAAGTATGCTCAATAGGGCAATCAATCAAGGTGCAAGTTGATTAAATGATTAAAAAATGGAAACAGGTAGCAATTAATTAACAATAAAAACAGTAAGTCAAAAAGACCTCTTGTAGACAATTGATTCAGAGCACACACACCCGTAAAATCCCCCCCCCCCGGTAAAAACAAGTGTAAGTGCAATACTACTATTGAAAAACTAGAGCAGAGCCCTAAAAACAGAGTGTAATAACACAATACCAAAAGAAACATCTAGCAACAGGCTAGAAAACTGAGAGATCAACCTTGGAAATGAACGTTTAACCCAAACCTCGGGCAAATGTCCAGAGGAGATCTCTAAAAACTGGGAGCAAAATGATCTACCAGCTCCCCCCTTCCTATCCTGAAGGGGAAAAAACCCCAGAGTAATAAAACGTACATTAAATCCAATACTACAGGAATCCTAAGTACTAACAGAATATGCCATCCCAAATACAAACATAACCAAGAGGAGAAAACATCAAATAGCTCTACAAGTATAAAGATTATCCAAGATACAGAGATTACAAGTCAGGTCGAGAGGGAGAGTCATCTGCCGACATCGAAGAACTGTCATCTCAAATGGGGAGTTTACTGATCTTATCAGGAGTAGAAGGAGAAAACATGGTTGCACTTACCTGTAACTGATGTTCATCGAGTGTCTTCTGTGCTGGCACACATGGGACTGCCGGAAGGCAGGCCTGCCGCGGAAGAACATTCCAAGAGCTTTCTCAATCCTGTAAGAATTGAGTCCCCCCTCCCCTCGGAGAGAATTGTGAAATGAGCCATTTCCCGCCCATTTGGTCACGTGACGAGGGGAGGGGGAGGCACCTCTCTCTCTCAGTCCTAACCTGCCGCCGTGGAAAATACAAGTCGTCCACAGCGGGGAAGGAGGGAGGGATGTGTGCCAGCACAGAAGACACTCGATGAACATCAGTTACAGGTAAGTGCAACCATGTTTTCATCTTCGTGTCTTCTGTGCAGTCCCACATGGGAGTCTAGCAAGCTACACAAGACTCGGAGGCGGGTGTGGGCGAACAGTCTATTTAAGTAACGATTGTAACACTGCTGCACCCACAGATGCGTCAGCTTTAGAATCAACATCGATTGAATAGTGTTGAATGAAAGTCTAAGACGAAGACCAAGTAGCTGCTTTACATATGTGAGAAATATTGATAGACGCCGCGAAGGCAGTCGAGGTAGTTTGTGCCCTCGTAGAGTGGGCTCGGACTGGAAAGGGACAGGGGAGACCTGCAGAGGCATAACTGCTATGAATGGCTGAAACAATCCATCTGGAGATGGATTGCCTCGAGGCCGTCTGTCCCTTTTTGGGACCAGTGCAACAAACAAACAAACAAACTGTGGACCTGAACACCGACGTGCGTATCAAGTAAAACAATAACGCTCGTCTGAGATCCAAAGTATGTAACTCCTTATCTACTTCGGAAACTGGACTGGGGAAGAAGTAGGGAGGACTATGTCCTGTGAAGTATGGAACGCAGTAGGCACCTTTGGCCGGAATCTGTGCTTGGCCGTAGCATCACCTTATCAGGGTGAAATTCTAAACATGGGGAATCCATTCGAAGGGCTTGTAATTCCCCAACTCTACGAGCCTAAATAATGGCGACCAAAAAAATGACCTTGTGTGTCAAATGAACTAATGAACTCTTATCCAGTGGCTCAAACGGAGCCGCCATCATCTGTGTTAACACCAATTTGAGATCCCATTGAGGGAAGGGAGGCCGTACTACAGGGAATTTGATGTACAATCGCCTTAGAAACCGTTTCGATAAGGCATTGGAAAATATCGGCTTGGATTCAATTCCCAAGTGGAAAGCCGATATGGCCGCAAAGTGAACCTTAATGGACGAAGGGGAAAGACCTTGGTCAATTAGTGTCAGGAGGTACTCAAAGATCTCCATCAAAGGACAAGTGTCCGGGCGAATCTTACGGTCTTGCGCCCAAATAGTAAATCGACACCATTTGGCCTTATAGGACTTTCCGGTGGAGGGTTTACGGGAAGCCAGTAGTATTTCCGTTACCTGATCAGAACAAGTATCTACGTGGAAATGAATGCGTGTAGATTTAGGGTGTGGGGGGCAGGGTGGCGAGTATGACCGATCCGTAGCAAGTCTGGAACTTGCAGTAATGGGCACCTTTCGTTCCCTGTTAGCGTTAGCAGCAGCGGGAACCAAGGCCGACGGGGCCATAGCGGAGCTATCAGTATGCACGCTGATCTGTCGTGTGCTAGTTTTGTCGACACTCTCGGTAAGAGGGGAAGAGGCGGAAAAGTATAAAAACAGGGCGCCAGTCCATCTGAGGAGGAATGTATCCCCCAGACAGTTGTCCCCCTTTTGTGACCTGGCACAGAACAACAGGCACCTTGCGTCTGCCGTCAAGGCAAAGAGGTCTACCTCCGGCCAACCCCACCTCTGGAATATGGGGATCAGGTACGTGAACGGAATGGACCACTCGTGGACCATGAGAGCTGTTCTGCTGAGTATGTCTGCTAGGCTGTTTTGAGAGCCCGGAATGTGAACCACTGAGAGGTGGAATCCCTGTTCGAATCGCTAATTCCCAAATGAGCGAAGCTTCCTTGCATAGGGAAAGGGAACCTGTACCACCCTGCTTGTTGACGTAAAACATCGCGACTGTATTGTCCATAATTATTTGAATAGACTTCCCAAGGCCGGAATCTGCAAGAGAGAGAAGGGCGTATCTTACCGCTCTAAACTCAAGTCTGTTGATATGAAATTTAGACTCCGTGGGGGACCATAGGCCCTTCACCTGTATGGACCCAGAGTGCACTCCCCAGCCCTCTAAGGAGGCATCCGTAAACACATGTGTGTCAGGAAGACTGGGCGCCAACGGAAACCCCCGCACCACGTTCCCCCATGTCATCCACCATCGTAGGGAGGACAGGATCTGCCTAGGGATGGAGAGGAAAACCTACTGAGAATCCCGTTCCGAGTTAAACCTTCGCAAAAACCAATTCTGCAAAGGTCTCAAGCAGAGCCTGGCGTGCATGAACGTGGAGGTAATGGAAACCTTGAGACCTAAGAGCCTCTGAATGAATAGGGTCCTCTGATGTCTCTTGTGGAAGAAAGAGTAAACCAGGGATTGTATAGCTCTGGTCCTGTCTTCAGGTAGAAATGCTCTATGAGCTATTGAGTGTATCCTAGCCCCTATGAACAGGATAGATTGAACGGGGGAAAGTTTAGACCTCTTCAAATTGACCACAACTCCCAATGACTGGAGAGTATTGATGGTGAAATGAACCTGGGTTAGCAACCGCTCACTGGAATCTGCTACTAGCGACCAATCGATCTCTAAAGCCAAGGCCTCGTCTTGTCTATGCGAGGTAGGGACCTCGAAGGATACAGGAGGGGTATCTTTATACTCCAGAAAGCAACCAAACTTTATTATGCTTAACACCCACGTATCCGAACAAACCATAGACCATTGACTGAAAAAACGTGCCAAACGGGCCTTGAAGAGAGGGGGAACACCTCATTGTGAACTCCTACCCCTGGAGAATGATCCCCTAGGGGAGTGAGACTGTCTACCTCGTTGTACGGGTTGTTGACATTTTGGGGGGAAAGGATGCTGGAAAGACCCCCTAAATGGTTGGGAGGCAGGCGAGAAGCGACACCCTCTGACTGCGGTTAGGTACTGAAAGTGTCTAGGTACTGAAAGTATCTAGTTTTCGTAGATTGAGGCTGTTGTTGCGTAGTTAAACCTAATGACTTAGCTGTCAGCTAGTCCTTCGCACTTTCTCTAAAACCTCGTCAGCCTGTTCGCTAAAGAGGAGTTTACCCTCAAAAGGCAATCCTCAATTCGCGCCCTCGTATCTGGGGGAAGGGCGGATGAGCGTAACCATGAGTGCCTACGCAGGACTACGGCCAATGCTATAACCTTGCTCGCAGCGTCAGCTGCATGTCTGGAAGCATTGAGCTCATGTCTGGCTAGGCGAGCTCCCTCTGTATGAATTAGCTTGGCCTGCTCCTTCTTGTTATCTGGAAGGTCAGCCAGTAATGGGGCTAACTGATCCCATAACGTAACTTGGTACCTGGCCATAATAGCCTTAAAATTAGCTATTCTTAGTGTCAGAGCTCCAGACGAATAGAGCTTTCTCCCTAAAGCATCTAACTTTCTGCCCTCTTTGTCTAGAGGAGAAGACTCGGTCCTCCCGTCTGTTTAGAGGGAATTACCTCCGCCACCATCGAATTGGGTTGGGGATGGTGATATAGGAAGAAACCATCATCCTCTGTTATTTTATAGAGGTTCTCTATCTTTCGATCAGATCCTGCAACCGAAGCCGGACGAGCCCAGTTATTGCAGGTAATTTCCCTTATCCCCTTAACCAAAGGAATAGCCACTGGGCCCACATCAGAGGCATATAAAATCACCGACACGGGATCTTCCTCTAAAGGTTTGGGAGAGACAAATTCTATTTCAAGGGCTTTAACCATTCGCAGAAGCTGCTCTGAATAGCCCTTCAATTCCTCAGTCAGAGAAATTGGGGTAGGATCCCCTACTGCCTCCTCAGGCGACGGGATCAAGGTGTGTTCCGATTCGGAATCAGAGCCGTCGCTCGAGGCCTGTCCCTCTGACTGAGCAACGTCCAATTGTCCCACAGGAGACCTGGCACCGGCAAGGGACTTTGACGTGGAAAGGTCTCGACGTCGATGTGGATCTCGACTTGGACTCCGACGACTCTGCAGCAGGCTTTTGGCACCAAGGTGGCACCCACCAGGGGGGAACTTGTTCCCAATCGACAGGGTAGCCCCACGGATGAACGTCCCATCCTTGGCTGCCCGAAGAACCAGATCTGGAAGACTTCCTGGACGAATGAAGACTGATGACGTCCGCATCACCCACAACCGGGGACTCTCATCGACGTTGATGTACGACGTCAGAGCTCGACGTCGAGGAACGTTGACGTCGAGAAGCTGGACTACGACGTCGAGTCGATCGGGAGCGTCTCGACGTCGATGGAGCTGGAGTCGAAGGAACGTACTTCTTCGACGTCGAAGCTGCGACTGCGCCGATCGCCGACGTCACTGCGGTTGCCGAAGGCTCCGACGTTGAGCGCAACGGCGATGCCGGTAAGTTTGCCTCAGTTCCCATCGGGGACACAGTAGAGGACTTAGATAGGAAAACGGACTTCTTCGACGTCGAAGCTGCGACTGCGCCGATCGCCGACGTCACTGCGGTTGCCGAAGGCTCCGACGTTGAGCGCAACGGCGATGCCGGTAAGTTTGCCTCAGTTCCCATCGGGGACACAGTAGAGGACTTAGATAGGAAAACGGACTTCTTCGACGTCGAAGCTGCGACTGCGCCGATCGCCGACGTCACTGCGGTTGCCGAAGGCTCCGACGTTGAGCGCAACGGCGATGCCGGTAAGTTTGCCTCAGTTCCCATCGGGGACACAGTAGAGGACTTAGATTTGCCCGTTTTTGCCTTTTTCTGAGGCGGTTGGGCAGATACGGACCTTTTCCGGCTCCTCCCTGCCGAGACCTGCTTCGGCTTTTGGGATTTTAAAGGGCCCTTGACGACGTCGGTAGTGAGATTCGACGGGGAGGGAGTACTAGTGCCCCGAGACAAGGTCTGCTCCCAAAGGGCTGCTTTCAACTTTAATGCTCTCTCCTGCTTGGTTCTCGGGCTTACCATACCGCAGATTTCGCAGGAGGTTGTGTTGTGGCCCTCTCCCAGACACAGGAGGCATTTTAGATGGTCATCTGTAGTAGCCATCTTCGACCCACAAGCCTGGCATTTCTTGAAGAGAGCCATGGAGTTGAGATCTCCAGAGAAAAGATGGTAAAAAAAAAAGAAAAAACTGAATTTTGTTTAAACCTGAGGTAAAAGAACAGTAGCTCTGGAAAATATGTCCTTTCCTCACGGCGGCAAAAAAAGGACTGAGAGAGAGAGGTGCCTCCCCCTCCCCTCGTCACGTGACCAAATGGGCGGGAAATGGCTCATTTCACAATTCTCTCCGAGGGGAGGGGGGACTCAATTCTTACAGGATTGAGAAAGCTCTTGGAATGTTCTTCCGCGGCAGGCCTGCCTTCCGGCAGTCCCATGTGTGCCAGCACAGAAGACACGAAGATGAACACGTTTTTCTCTTCTGTGGACAGCGGTAGTTATTTGTATCTTCTGAGAGGTGCAATGACTCCAGTAACTCTAGTCCAGATTCTTCATCCGAGGCATGCAGAAGGGATATGTGATGAGAGACTTGAATATTTCCAGTGGTAAGCCACCTATAATGGATGTTAGCTGCCTGCAGGCGCGTAGTCACCGCTTTCAGAGATCTTCTTATGGTGAGGACTTCTTGCGGTACATCAGGGAAGACCAGCACTTGTATATCATTAAATAAAAGATATCCCCTGATTCTGGCCTCTTCTTGAATACTTGTTTTGGTCCTCCAATCAGCAAAGTGAACTAACAAGTCCCTTGGACCAGCTCTTTTAGGGTTGACAGGCAGACCGATACGGAAAGCCTTCAAAATGGCCGGCGCTACTCCAGGTTCCAGTTGTAGAATGCAGGCTAACCAATTCGAGGTGAAACAAATGAGATCCATTTTTCCCTCCGCCCCCTCTGGGAGACCCCTAAATTTTAGATTTAATTTTTAAATTGGGTCTCAAGGATCATTAATCGTTCTCGTGTGTTAGTTTCTCTGGCTTGCATTTCCCTTACGTCATCTTTGAGGGTCATGCCCAAATTAAGGGCTGTCTCAGCTGCCATTGAAGTTTTCTCTGAGGCGGCTTGAATTACCACGAGCTGTTCTCTTACTGGTTTAATAGAATATTGTATTTGGTCCCTTAGTCTTCTTTCCATTCTTTCTAACAAGCTCGGTAAGTCCTGTTTATTCAACACCATTTCCAGCAGGTGTGAGACTGTCTTGTCATCCGCCATATTAGGTTTTTCAGCGCCAGAGGCTTTTTGGTCCGGACGGTTCTCCTGTGGTGAGAAGTCTTGTGTGGATTTACTCACAGTTTTAGTGATTTGGGAAATGTTGCCGTTGTTTTTCCCCATAGTTATGGCAGATCCCTGCAATATTGGTGCAGTATAAGCTTCAGGAGAAGTGAGGGAAGCAGAGCCTAAAGGTCAAGCGGCCACCATCTTACTCAGTGTCACCATGCCCCCTTGTAGAAGTTATATGCATAGTTCTTGGGGCTACGGCTTAGCCAGGTTGGTCAAGAAAGTACTCAGTACTGGAAGGAGGGGAGTAATTTTTCATCAAAAGGAGGAGACTACTGGAGACTTGCCATGTCTTTATCATATTTGCTTCCTTTACAAATATACAGGTACAGCATAAATGGAAATAGAGTGCCAACTCCATGCTGGGAAATTCCTGGAGACTTGGTGGTGGAGTCTAAGGCGGGCAGGGTTTTGGGAGGGGCGGGGAAGGTCTTTAGTGGAATATAATGCCATAGAATCCACCCTCCAAAGCAGCCATTTCCTTCAGGGAAACTGGTCTCTGCAGTCTAGAGATCAGTTGTAATTTCAGGAGATCTCCAGGTCTCACCTAGAAATTTGCAACCCTTGTTAAATGCTAAATTGCACTCAGCTCCTGGCTGTTTGAGTGAGGGGGGATGATCAGGCCCAGCGCCCAGTCGGCTGAGCCAAATGAAATCTTATCCCCCAATGCAAGAGAGGATCCAGCTGAATCTTGAATACAAATGCTATGTTTATTGAATCATATTATCAAGGCAATCTATGCTCAGGCTTCCACATCGCTGAAATTGAAGTTCCTGTTTCTTCTGGCCTCAGGGTCACTTACCCCCCCCAAAAAAATGTTCTCACTTATCACTTTGCAGCCCCAGGTATAACAAATGATGAGAGTTACCTTAGTACTGTATTATTTAAATCACACATTAATTGAGGTGCAGTAAACCATAAGTTTGGATCCCACTTTTCACACCATCTCCAGCTTGCAGTTAATCCTGTTGGTCCCAATGGCTGCTTGGTCAGAGCTGTCAAGGCAAGCTGCGTGACGTGGGGGATGTCTATAGCTGTCATAAAGCAATACTAGCAGTGACATTCTTTTTGTCATGTAGGATAGACTGAACCATTTATAAATGCAGAGCACCTCTCCATGCTCCTTACAATGCTCCGAAACCCAGTCTTTTGTTTCTATAAAGAGCCAGCCTGCTGCTTTGAAGAAAGCCCCAAGAAGAGGATAAAAGTAACAGACAGACGACCTTTATTGGCATGTAAGAGATAAGATAACATTAAAATTTAGGAATACATCAAAGGTATGGCTGTCGAACAGCCAACAAAGAAGAACTGATCAATTAATAGTTTCCCTGGTTCGAATTACAGATTGAAGAAAACAAGCAACATTAAAAGTTATACAAGCATTTTGCCCAGACAGTAGCAACTGGACCTTGATACTCTCAGGAAGACAACGCCATGTAAAACGAAGGGTGTCCAGAAATTTTCCTCAAATCTTAGTATAAAATGGACAATTTAAAAGAACAGGGACATTCATGGGGGATTCTTTTGGCATCTTCCAGAAAAGATGGCCAATGGCAATAAGTTAAATCTGGCTAACATAAATTCCCTTCTTTGATGGTGATTAGTTAGAGAACAAAAATAAGTAGCTGTCTGGCCCAGTGTCTCAGATGAACTGGGGAACAGGTTTTCCTGGCTGCCTCAGTCAAGCGCTGAAATTGAATATCTAGAAGCCTGTGTTTAATTGTATAAAATATTGTGGAGGCAAAGTAACATTACATGTTCTGCCCATGATCCAAGAAAGGCAGCTGCCCCCAGGAGACGAAAACCTAAAGCTATTATAAATCAGATGCCTGTGGCACCTTAAAGACTAACATTTATTCCAGCATGAATTTTTGTGAGTCAGAGCTCACTTTTTCAGATGCTAGAGAGAAGAAACCATTTTCCACATAATGTTGTGAGGCTGTTACACTGTTACCAACCTGAAAGTTACAGTTGTTAAAAAAAAAATCAAATGCAATGCAAAAGTGTTGAATTAGAACTCATCAAACAATTAATCATCATCTGTCATCCTGGCTTCAACAGAGATTTGGATGTCGATAATATCATCAGCTCAATATGATCCACTTTTCAGGAACTTCACTTGGCTGTTCTTAACATTGCATATGCTATATGCCTTTAGTGATGTCAGTTAAATTTTTATGCTTCAGACTGCTTCTTTATTAGTTATTGTGAATCTGTTTACTTTAAGAGAGACTGAAACTTGACTCATAATCTTCAATTCTGCAAGTAATCGTAGCTCCACAGCATTATTTTTTTTATAAGAGATCTCTGCATTCTGAATTGTCTTTCATATTTTGTAATCCATCTACAGTCACAGTGAGAAACGCTGGCTATAAAGTTGATGTTGTTGTTTTTGGTAACAGCTTAATTTATTTCAGTCACTTATACAGAGAATCACACCTGAAAGATTTGTGAGATTTACACCAAGCCTCTCTGTAACCACCCCCAATCCCTTTTGTCATTTTCTAATTAAAATTCACCTTCAGAGAATGTGAAGAAGTGAGTTTCGATTCATGAAAGCTGGGGAAAATGTTGATAGTCTTTAAGGTACCGCTGGACTTCTGTATAATTATGCTACAATATCAGTGTAGAATTATCAAATAGAGCCATAAAAACGTTCCCTAATTTAGGACTGACTCCTTCCTTAAGAACCTATACCACTGACTGGCCCCTCGATTATTTTTGCCGTACATGATCAGCCCTTTCTTGACACAACCCGCATTTGCACCGCTCATGCGTTTCCTGCAGGGGGCGTCCAGAATGGCAGTTTATACAGACCCCTGGCGTTAATTTCTATCCCACCAACCCCGCGGAGCGGAAGGGTAGGCGTTTTAGGCACTTAAGAATAGCCAATCTCTTCTCGAATTGACGTCCCATTCTTCGCCAATCAGGGGGACCGTTCGAGAGGGCGTCCTCCGAAGCTCGCTCAAGGCTGCATCGGCTATCCAATAACGGATGTAATTAAGGAAGTGACTGATAGGAGCTTAACCCAATAGGGGGATGTCGAGGTAGGCGGGGCGGTCGCTCCGCACGGGACCCCATTGGGTGGCCGAGGCAAGGAAGGGAAAATGGCGGAGTGAGAGGAAGAAGTGGAGTAAGAGCCGCGGGCTGCGGCCCGATGGCCTCAGCCGAGGTAAGAGGGGGTGAGCTGAAGGGCCGGTGTAGACAGGGTTGAAGAACAGCGGCGGGGCTTGACCAGGCGCAGTACACCCTGCGCACTTGCGGATCGGGCCAGGATCCTGAGTGTGTGTGTGCGTGTCCTCCTGAGCTCTGTACCCGGGGCAAGTTCGGGTGTTTTAAGCTTCGAGCTTTTCGTTTACGGAAGCCCGGCTCTTAGGTTGGTGGGGACCTGGTCCCTTCTTCTGTCCTTGTCGGTGGTCATTTTCCTTCGGAGCCGCGAAACCCTCAGTGGGTTTCGACTCTTCCTGAGTCCGGCGGAGGAGAATTACGTGGCCATTTCTTTCTGCACCTGAACTTCTTGTTGGCTTCTCTCCCGTTGTCCTTTATGCCACTTAACAGACCGGGATTTTCCCTAGGTTATATGCACTGGAAATGGAATTTAGGGACTTTTTTTGGAAGTAGGATAACTCCACTCCTCCTGTCATTCATACGCGTATACACTTGCAGTGTTCTTAAATAATTTCCTGGCTGTTTACTTTCCCTGTCAATTTTCTCTTTCCCCCGTTTTATTTTCGCTTTCAGTGCTTTTTACATTTTGGAATATATATTAATGAAAACCGTAGGTAGAGGGTTTTCTTAAACAAGCAGAGCTAGGAAGGATGAGCCTCGAATGCAGTAAGTTATGGCTAGCTTTAAAAAGAAATGTTGAATCGAGTTGACGGATCTCTCTGATGTACCATTGTTCATGAGCTGCAGCAGATGGCTGAAGAACACATTTTGAATGTATTAATTGGTATGCACTGTATTCATTGCTATATCCTAAATAGTCAGCAGCTGCATCTATTGAAGTAGGTAGGTGTTGTAGAAATGTAATAAATGCATACGTGAATTTTGCTTATTCAGCTGCCAAAATGGCTTAGAATGAAAAAAGAGAGAAAGATGGGCATGAAGTAGTATCAAAGGCCTTTTTCTTTTTACAGCAGCTGAAAATGCAGTTTAAGTATCTTTTCCTGTCTGAACTCAATAGGCATTGGAAACTTGTCAAGCTGTTTATATTTGCTTATATAATGAATATAGTGAATTCCAGTTTTATCACAAGCAGTTTTTTGACACAGCTCCCCTTTCATTAATTCCTGTCTTGAAGGAGGATCTTGCTGGAGAAAAGCGAGACATGAGTATATACAAGAAGGGGCTGTCTACTGATTCTGTAGCAGTCAGAGATAACAAATATCCCTAATAATGGTGTGGATGTGTTTAGAAAACCTGAAAATTTGTCCCCAAAGCGCTTTACAATGATTTAAAATTCAGCCCCATATATACCATATAGAGAGTGCGTGTGTGGCAAATTCTGCCCCCTGGCAAATAGTCCAGGTTGTTTCCTCCACAGGGAGAGGGCAGAGGAGCTGAAGGTGATCTTGGGGGCTTGTTGAAGGTTATTTGTTTTGCTTATATACTGCTTTCCCACAGGTATGTTCTCAAGGGAATTAACCCTTTAAGAAGGTAAAACAGTAAAAGCTGGAGCTGGGCCCAGGCATAGGGAAGGAGGAGTGTGTGGCTGCTTTTTGCCTTCCCTGTGGTGGCCCTCTTTGACCAGTACTTCTTTGGATGTGAGGGGTGATCTAAAGAAAAGGCATATGGTATAATTCTCCTAGGACCATGCCACTTTGAAATTCAGATGGGGCATCTTGGAATGTAAAATGTTTATGCCTGTGGAAAGTAGTGTGAAGAAAGATTATAAGGAGGCTACCATATGTTTTTTTTGGAATGGATAGATTAAGTTGGGGAAGACTGGGGAAGATCAGGCTTCTCCCTGATGCAAAATATAGAGTCTTGATCAAGTAAAAATTAATGCTAGCCCTTCTCTAGGTTTCCCAAAAGCACTTTGCTCTCACTTTCTAATCATATCATACACTGCTATTGCTCTCTTTCCTTGTTTTTTAAAACCTACTTGTCACCAAATTAAGAACAACAGAAACATTGCAGAATACACTGTCTTGCCTAAGAGGTATCTTTGAATCGTATTTTCTTGAATTGGGCAGTCTAGTATGAGTACTTTTAAGAGTATTGCCTGACTGCTGTCTGAATAGGACAGTTCTCAGTATATTTTGTGAACCTGGGTAGCTTCAGTATATACTCTGCAAGTTGCTGTTAAAAACGGTGGAACAAAAAAGTTTAACCTCATTGGCAGAATATACTACAAAATATTTTAGTCAATCCAATTGCAGCAGCACAAACTGAGTTTTGTGTTGGCGTTATGTTATCTTATCCTGGGTGAGGCCAGGATCCTCAGCTGGTTATTTGCCAGAAAACAGCAGTTCTAGAGACCAAGGCCTGTACATGGTTCATATGGATTTTGTGGCTCCAGTGAAGTTGACAGTTCTGCTACTTCCTATCTCCTTTCCCTCTTTGTCAGTGAAGCGCTTGTGTCATTTGGGTAAAGTTCTGTCGCTGACAGAGAGGGCTTGTAGCAGACCACAGACAGATCAGGAGCAAAAGTTAGCAGTAGCTGGAGGCTAGGTCCAGTCTTCCAGTGAGCACATAGTTGAGGTATAGCTGGGTCCAGGTTTACAGATAGTACAGAAGCATACTGGCCATGCAGACTGGTTGAATGAGCAAAGTTGTCAGTTTAGACCAGGGCTTAAATACCCAGGCGAGGAAGAAGCACCACCTGTTTTTGGGCTTTACTGAGCCCGGATTCTGCAAAGCACTGTATGTGCTTCTGCAAAGCACTGTATGTGCTCCTGCATGAACTGCCAGCCTGCTGCTTTGTTGTTGTTGAGGGCCTCATTGTGGGCCCACTGTGTCTACCACTCCTGCCAGATGGAGAGAAAACCTAGAGGACTGATGGTCTGGGATCTGGCCCTGTGAGGCAGGGGGCTGGCTGCCCCAGAGGCTGGTACACTGGCAGCATCTGGAGCTGAGTCCTCAGGGGAAAGATCTTTCTATTTGAGGCCCAGGGGATCTGGATGGTGTCAGGTATCTCCTGATATCCCTTGTGGTGGTCCTTATCTCCAGTGTTCCCTCTAAGCTAAGTGAGTTTGAGCTAGCTCACAGTTTTTTAGCTTCCAGCTCACAAATTTTTGTTTTCGCTCAGGAAGGATGGCTCCAGAGCAAACTCATTTATGCTATAGCCAAATTGTGTGTTCACAGCTTTAATGCCAGTGGCTCACAAAGTAGAATTTTTGCTCACAAGAGACTCCACAGCTTAGAGGGAGCATTGCTTATCTCATCTTGTTCATCCTTTGATGAGTTCTCTCTTGGATCTGGGTCTGGCCCAAGAGTGGTCCTGATAGGTAAGCTGATGGCTTACCTTTATTTAGTTTCAAGCCATGAAATCTTATGTTACACCAACACTGAATCTTTAACACCCAAGCCTTACAGAATCTTGCTGTAAACGAAGTATAGAAATTTAACTTTAAATGGAAATTGTAACCCTTTACTATTGAGTTTTTAAACATTAACTGTAGCTAAGCAGAAGTAACTGAAAAAATAATCTACTGTATTTCCTCTGGCACTTTGGCAACTTCTTGCTACTATTTAGTCTCTGGAAATAGTAGGGTAAGATGCAAGGTGCTGAGGGTCACTGTAGTTGCTAACTATGAACTATGTCATCTTGTAATACAATGCAGTTAATTTTAAACATACTGTCAATTTACTGTATGGAGTAGAGAATCAGAGGTTCAGATCTCTATCAGGTTTACTCTAATTTGTGTAGTGATTTTTAAAAAGTTATTGGATAGCTGTTCTAGAAATAGATTTGCATCACAAACTCATGGCTTTTCCCCCTCTTACACAAGTACATATAAGCATAATAACACTGAATGAATACCAGACCATTTGAATGTTGATTGGGTAAGGGGAGGGGAGAAGAATCCAGTATTATAAATCAGGTGAATAGATGGCCTGCTTTCTGAATATAACAGTGCTCTCAGTGCTGATTTTTGGATATTTTTAAAATCTTGGGTTCCCAGTTTCTGTTCCTTGATTTACAAAATGCTACGCATCTGTATCTTCCATGAGACCCACATGAATTGCAGATTCTCAGCACTCCTGGAAATCAGGTATAACTTGGTGTGAAAAAAGCAACCCCTTCAGATATTGTGTGCATCTGAAGAGCTGTATTAGCCCTTTCCTCCTTTCCTGCTGTCATATGTATATATATTACAGTAATCAGAGTTTTAATCATGGGAATAGTAAGAAAGCTTAAATGTCATATCCACATCCTTTAAAAATCATGTAGTGATTGTTAATGGTTATTGCAGTTTGATTTGAAACTATAAATGCAGAGTGTAGGATGGTATGAAAATGTGAGGACAGTCTTATGTATACCTAGAGAGCTACATTTAGCTAAAGATGCTGACTCTTCCTCGCCTTTGAAAATATTTCCGCAATGCAGAAGGAGGATAATACAGTCCAGGGTGCTTCAGTTTGTATATACTGGGGGTATGCTTGTGTTTTAATTGTGTAAGCTCTTTATAATGGAGTAGCCCTTTTTATAGGTAATCAATCATTCTATTGCTGGGCTTTTCAGCTTTGCATTCTTGAGGCCTAATTTTGATCTTCCCCTTCAGAGAGGTTCAAGCAGAAAGTACAGATTCTCTGATCATGTTAGTGTTCAAATACTCCATTCTTTTACAAAGTATTACATGTTAATGCATTTTTTGAAAATGTGCCCACAATTTTTAGTTGACGGCTACACTTCTGTTATAAGTTCATGGTTACCAGTTGTGAAAGGAATGCAGCATTTAAAAAATCATTTATTTGAATACTGCATTTTGAGTTTTTTTTTAATTGTGGTCTAAAGTTATTCAGTGTTCGTGTATCCTGATGTTAAGTGTATTTGCATAGAGGTAAGTGTTGCTTTACACTTTATATGGCAACCTGTATATGATAGCAGGTACACAAAATGTGGAGGGAACATGAATATCCCCAGATACATAGTTGTGGCATGTTTATGAAGAGGCTTGGTTGCCATACTTTATTGGGTGCCACTTCATGAAAATGTGTAGATTCCTACCAGTGTGATCCAAAACAGTCTTGGTTAGAATTCAGTTTCAGTGAAATTGCAGGTAAAGATGTAAACTTTCAGAAAATTTTGAAGTCTTGGGGGGGGGATAGAAAATGTGGGAAAATATATGCACAATGCTTACTTAATATATTATCAAACCTAATTTTACAGATTTAGCAACATAAAATGTATTATTTATAACTTAGCATATAAAATTGCAGTATTTGACATATTTAGGGAATTTAAAAGCTATTTTCCACAAGCAAAGTTGTAAATATACACAATACTAGAGAAAACAGCAAGGTGATACACCCTGTGCTACCTTAGCACATATACATTAGTTCCAGCTAGATGCTGTTACCTTCATTTTGTGGCTGCTAGTTAGAGCTCAGTTCTCCATGAAACTTTTAGAGTTTGAGGCTTTGGTGCAGTTTCTACATCTAGAAGGATACCATCTAATTTTTTTTCCTTCCAGAAAGGTAGGCCAATAAGCTACTTGTTACCCAAACTAATTGTTACCCAATCTGTGGGTATATTTTTTACATTGGTTTGGGTGGGGGACATCAACCACAAGAAAACAGTCTGCTCAGAAGGACAACAGAAGGCATGCAATAGTTGAGAAGCGATGAAAACCATCCATTCTCCCCTCATACAGATTAGTATCCTTCTAGATGTTGAAGTGTATCTTGGATTTTAAAAAAGTATATGTCTACAGCATGCCTTCATTGTCTTTCAAAGCATTTAACTCAAAGAGAAAATATTTCGTAGGAAATTTTTTCAGTAGTACCCCAAAGTTTCAATTATAAAAAAATTAAAAATATTGAGGAGGAAAAAATAAACCTTTTTTTCTCCACGTTTTTCTGTTTAAGATTAGAACAGGTGTTGGAATATTGTATCTTATTGAACTGGACGGCAAAAGGAAGACGTTTGCCTTTTCCTAATTACAAGGTCAGAGTGATGATAGGGTGGAATATTGCAGGTGGAAGAGGTGGAGGTGTCTGCCATAACCCCACACAAACAGGAGTGTGACCTACTTGTGTGTATCTTTCCAAGTGAAGAATAGTAAAGCAGGATATTCTTTGGCACTCTGCAGCTAATACGCACCATAGCAAAATGAGGGAAGAGTGTGGCATTTTTTTTCTTAACCTTTCCCTGGGATAGTTCCTCCCCCCAGCTGTTTCTATCCCTTTATATGGGTTATGATGGTGATTTTGAAAAAAAATCCACCCTTTTCTGTATGATTCTGACCTGTGCTCAGTTTCAATCTTTATTCAGGGGCAGCATACCACTGCCACCAGCCATTTAAATACCCAGCCTGATGAAAATACTGGGAAACCTGAAAGCTTACACAGCATTTTTTGTCATTTTACTTAGCCTTAATAAAATTTGTTTTATACTTGGTCCAATAATACCCTGTTTTAGAAGATCTTCAGTAGTTGATAGTAGTTGCAAGATGGGAAAGAATAAATATTGAAAATTGCCCACATTTTTAAATGTCCAAACTTTGTTTTATTCCTGTTGTGCCCACCAGGTCCATACATAAGCCATCTTGATTGTCTAGTGGAACAAGAAAATTGCTTTACCAGAAAACTAAAGACATTATACATGATGACTTGTGCAGCCATGAAACAAACAGTAAGTGTCTTCTGCTCATTTCATGGTTAGGCCTCTTGATTATTTGAAAGCAGTTTACAAGCTGCCTTCTATGGATGGAACTTGTTTTAAAATGTGTTCTTTTGGTGAGAACATGCTGGCTTTCATCATTATTGCAAATCTTTGTGGATTGTTTCTTGTCAGCTCAGCTTTATGGTTTTAAAACAATAACGTACTCTAAAAATGGGGTAGACATCACTCAGAGAGCCAGCATGATGTATCATTTTGGATGTTTAACTAGATTTGGGGAGATCTGGGTTCAAATCCCAGTCTGTTGTTGAAGCTCACTGGGTGGCTTGTGCCAGTCACACACTGTCAGCCTAATGTACTTTGTGTGGGTGTTAAGAATGCAGTGGAGAAGAAAAAACTATATATGTGACCCTGAATTCCCTGAAAGAAGGGCAGGATAGAAATGTAATAGTATTTAATGATTCTGAAATCTGGGTTGCTAAAGTTGACATTTATTGACTGTTAATTTTTAAAACTCTTAATTTTGTTTTGTGCAGGGAATGTATTTTTGTGGTTTGAGTCAGGCTCAAGAGTCAAGAAATTATAGTAGTCTAAGGTAATATCAAGTAAGTATAGAATTGGGAACATTAAACAGAAATGACCAGATTTATTAATGCTTAAGAGATGGTTTGAGTTCTTTGGGTGGAAATTTTGTCCACGCATAAATGTTAAAAATGGTTAATGATATATTTATGTATTTACTTCTTCATGGTCTCTGCATCATATTGATGGGCTTTGCAACTGCTCAGAGCCTTGATTCAGAATCCTCTAGAGATAGCATTTAGGCAAGAAGAGCCTCACCCCCTAATAAAAGAAACCCCCTAAGAGAAGAAAATTGGATTGTGCGTGCTCAAAATGTAAGAGTTCTCCTTTCCTGTTCAGTTCTCTTTCATTTGCCATGGTGGTTTCATTGATTGGGAACCTTCTTCATGAGAGTCTGTGGGTGATCCTGCATCTAGCATTTGCTCCACATTTTCTCAACTGGGAGGAAAAAGTTCAGCTCAAAACCACATTCAGATTCTTTGGAGCAATGCTGTACTGTCTGCAAAGTCACCCCTGAATGGCCATAAATCTATGCAGAAGATGTCATAAAACCCGATGATCAAAGGAAGCGAAAGCGGCATGCGATGCAGAGGGGAATTTCTGTTCCAACACTGGTTTCATAGAACAATGGAGGGAAAAGCCAATGCAGAATCGCACTTTATCTCAAAGCCAGTTTATTCTAAAAAACGGGGGGGGGGGGGGGTTATAGGTGTTCTTACTGTGATAGTGTAAAGGCTTTTCCCACTTTCACAAAGGTTTACAAAACAAAAATTCAGAAGTGAGAGGGAAAATGGTCCTCTCTCTCACTCTCCCTAAGAGGGCAAAACAAAACAAAAGTCAACAAAACACAACCCCAAGGGTAGTACTGCCACCAGGTCCCTTTAAGGTAGTTCCCAACAGCCCAGGAGACCAAAAGGACCAAAAGCTCCTGTCTGGTTTCTGGAACTCACAAAGCAAAACAGAACTGCAGGTTATGTGGCTGCAGGGCAAAAGTCAAAACAAAACAAAAGTCTTCTTGGTAGAGTTGGTCAAGGGCTAGGCAAACAAGATTTAGGCTTTGAGACTTTTTAACATAGACTTGACAAAATATTCAAATAAAATATATTTTAGTTTATTAGGTGCACATAACACATAAGACCAAGACAAGACTAGTGAAGAATTACAAAATTAAAAAACTCTAAACTTTTCCAGCCTAACTGAACTCTAAAGCAAGCATATTACCTCTCCATAGATAGTCGTTGTGCAGTTGATCAGCAAGCATAGCAGACAAAGTCCATTCAGGTCCCAAAAGCCAGAAGCATGATGGCTGGGGTTCTGGCTACTGGACCAGAATAGGCTCAGTAACACAGACCAGCTAGCCATTATTGAAATACAGCTATTCTTATAGAAAACTGACCCCTCCCTGGGTCAAGACAATATCCAATCATAAGTCAGAACAGTGATGTCAACTTACTTGGTTGCCATGCCAATTACATCCCATCATATGCAGTCTATCCCAGCATGCTTTATGCCTCTCTCCCAGAATGCTTAGGGCATTGGAAAATACTCTGCTCCATCCTCCCACATCCAGGTGTTACAAAGTTAATTGGTTGGAATGTGCTTGATGGTCAACACCAGAACACTCTTTTATCACAGCTGAAAGCAATTCTGCAAAGTCACTAAGAGCTTGCAAAGTTATCTCGGTATCCGGGGAGAAGATTCACTCATTTGTCAATGAGGGCAGTTTTATTACAGGCCCTAAATCCAGACTTGAACTCCTAGGTCATGAAAACACTTTTTTTTTGTTCAGTAGCACAGTTGAGTCCCACTGTCTAACCATCTCATCCTTTGCCGTCCCCGTCTTCTTTGACCTTCAGTCTTTCCCAGCATCAGGGTCTTCTCCAGTGAGTGCTCCCTTCTCATTTGGTGGCCAAAGTATTTGAGCTTCAATTTCATTAGCTGGCCTTCCAGGGAACAGTCAGGGTTGATTTCTCTTAGGATTGACTGATTTGATCTCCTGGCAGTCCAAGGGACTCTCAAGAGTCTTCTCCAGCACCATAGTTCAAAAGAAAACACTTACCCTTAGACAAACATGACCTGAGAGGTTAAAGCAATACATACAATTTAAGAGGATCTAAACTATTGATTAGACAAATAGTTAGCAATTAAGAAAGCACTTTCTTTACAGATAGTTGTTAGGCTATAAAGAGAAAATAGTTTTCTTCTCAGGATACTGCAGTACTTAGGCATCTGTTGCACAGAAGACCATCTTTAAATGCTTTCAGTAATGAAGGGAAAACAACCGTGTAGCAAGATCCAGAAGGCTCCCCCTCGCCGCTACTGTGGTCCTCCAGCTTCTCTTTCTCCGCCACCTTGGTGTCCTACCCTTAATAGTGTCAGGGACCTCAGACACCTGAACGGGGAGGGGGGTTACATCACCACCCCATCGCTCCCGTTCCCTCTGGATGGCCGGCTCTTAACGTCTCTCTCTGTCTCCTAAGCCTTCTCCAATCCAGGTTGTTATCATCAGCCACCCGGTACTGCCCTCTTTTATCCCTCCCCCCCGTGTCCCAGCGTTCCCTGTGCTCTCTGCCCACCCCCAGCCTCAAACCCCACCTCCCCGTATAGCTGAAGATGCCGACCCAAGGGAGGGGCTGGAACTCCCTGTCAGCCCTTCCGACTCAGGTGGGTTGCGGCTGAAGGATTCTGTGCGGGATGTGGAGCTTGAGCGGCCCGGCACAGCTCTCCCGGCGCAGGTGCACTGTCTCCCAGCGGCTCCGCTGCTGCTGTTCTTCGTAGGGTATGCGTGGCCCGCCGTCGGTCCCCCTCTGCTCTTCGGTCTGTCCCAGAGCTCCCCAGTCCCCCTGGTGAGTAGAGTGGGGTCCCGGAGTCGTTCCCCGAGCACCGGGCGTGGCGGCGATGGTGGCTTGGGGGGGCTGGCAGTCCCAACATCGGGACAAACCATTTTTGGACAGACATGGCCATTGTCTCATTTGCCTAGGGGAGCAGCGTAAAGTTGATGCCTGTATCAGTTGCTAGAAATTTATGAAGCTGATGCAGTCAGACAGCCTCTCATTTCTAGGCTACTCTCTGGGGGGAAAGCCCAGGTGGTATCTGAGGGAATGGTGCACTCAGCCATCCCACTGCAGGTTGCTCTTTCCTCATCAGATTCTCAGTAGCTTGGCAATGAAGCTTGGACTTCAGGGCCTTTGCATAAGGACTCTGTGTTCCACTTTCATCCTTCCAAGAAGAAAAATTGCTGTCTCCAGTCAGGGCAAAGGAACTAAAGCCTTGTTCAAGCATGGAGGCAGTTGCTATGGTTCCATGCTTCCCTGTCCCTAGTGCTGCCTTTCACTGGTTCCCCAATGCTGGTATTGATCTTGGATGTTATGTCTGTGATAATACCATTGCTGTCATATTAGAGATCTCTCTGACACCCAGAGCTTCATTGTTGGAGTAATGGATTGAGGACTGCCTGATTCATCCTTCTCATCCAGCTCTAGTTTCTTGCTCTCTTACAGATCAGGTGCCATCCCCATCCCAAAAATCCTCTAGGGCCTCCTCTCCTGTCTCTTGGTCTCAGTCTTGAGCAATGCTCCCTCTAAGCTGTGGAGTCTTGTGAGCAAAAATTCTGCTTTGTGAGCTACTGGCATTAAAGTTGTGAGTGAGCAATTTGGCTGTGGCATCAATTAGTTTGCTCTGGAGCCATCCTTGCTGAGCTAAGACAAAAATGTGTGAGCCAGAGGCTAAAAAACTGCGCTAGCTCACACTAACTCATCTTAGAGGGAACACTGGTCTTGAGGTAGAGCCTTCCTTAGGAATCCCAATTATTTTCATTTGATCTAACCTCAATACCCAGACTGCTACTAGGTGACTGACTGGCCATACCATAGGAATAGTATAATCTGTTTTATCCAGGTCATACAGTGCTCCCTTTCAGTGGGGTCCTTTGCACCCTGGCTCAGTGTTGTCCTACCAAGTATCTCATGAAGAGGCACCTGTGACTCCGAAAGCCTGACCTTCAGCTACAATTTCGAGGACATTGGGACTGGCTTCACTTGTTCGAGAGGCTCTCTCATCTCTGCTTCTTCTGATGGTGGTCCAGCCTCTAGAGGTGGGTGGTAGGAATGGGCACGAATCAAGAAATGAACCATGGTTTGAGCACAAACTGATCAGGTTCGTGGTTCATTTCGAACCGGTTTGTTCGGTTGTGTTGTGTCTGAACCCAAAAACGAGCCACCTTTTCCCCATGGAGGTTCATTTGGTTTGTTGAAGTGGTTAGTTCTCTGGACAGCCTGGCATCGATTCAATCAATTCCTAGGCAATGCTGGGGGTAGACTTGTGGAGAGCTTTAGAAACACCCATAGCAGTTGTCCATAACTTGATTGGCAGCTCTGGGAGCCAACCACAGAGCTCCCATTCTGCTCTATGGGAGCAGATTGTATATATGCCACACCCTGAGTCAGCTGCTCTCACTTTTCAGCAGAAAGAGGAGTTAGTCTGTCATTGCGCGAGAGACTGTCCAATTGCTTGCTGCGTGGCTGATTTTAGGGGAAGCTTTGGGGG
>NW_015161956.1:373681-400246 GCF_001447785.1 Gekko japonicus
ACACCTCTCCTGGCTGGGCAGGTGTTCCTTGCTGTGGTTTCAGGAACCTGAGCCACACACTGCCTCTCCCTGCCATTGCCAGGTGGTGGGAGGGGCAAGCTCTTTATTTGCTGGGGTTGTTTTTTGCCTTTACTTTTATTTATCTAAAAACAAATATATAACACCTCTTCTCAGGACAGGAGACTGAGTCACACTGCCTCTCTCTGCCATTGCCAGGTTGGGGGGGGAGGAAGCTATCTTTATTTATTATTTGCTGGGGTTGCCTTCACTTTTATTTATCAAAAAAGAAACCTACAAACAACAAACAACACCTCTGGCTCATGGCAGGAGGGACTGAGCCATAGTAGCCTCTCTCTGCCACTGCCTGTTGAGGGGGGCAAGCTATCTTAAGAGAGTCAGTTTGGTGTAGTGGTTAAGTGCGTGGACTCTAATCTGGGAGAACTGGGTTTGATTCTCCACTCCTCCACTTGCACCTGCTGGATGACCTTGGGCAAGTCATAGTTCTGGCACAGCTGTACTTGAAAAAGAGCAGTTTCTGTCAGAGCTCTCTCAGTCCCACCTACCTCACAGGGTGTCTGTTGTGGGGAGGGGAAGGGAAAGGAGTTTGTAAGCCACTCTGAGACTCCCTTGGGTAGTGAAGGGTGGGATATAAATCCAGTCTCTTCTTCTTCTTAATTATTTCCTGGGGGTCTCAGGGCTTTGGGCCATATTCATGTCCTTGTCAGGTGTGACCACATCCCCCACAATGGGAATATTAACCTCCCCCCTTTCACAAGCTGCCTGGGGGTTTCGGGACTTTGGGCCACATTCCTGTCCGTGACATGTGCGACTGCACCCCCGCGATGAGAATGTTAACCCAGGCAGCTCATGACTGGGGGTCTCAGGACTTTGGGCCACACTCCTGTCCATGTCAAGTGTGACTGCACCCCCAAAATGGGAATCTTAATCTCCCCCCCCCCAAGAGTCGTCTCTCCAAGCCTCCTCCTACTCTTTCCTATTGGGGAAATGGATTCTAGGTTCCTTCATTCTTTCCCAGAGCTACGTTTCAGACTTGGCGTGTCTTCCTTCCAGCTCGAGGGCCACTCTGGGACTCACTAGGCCACCCCAATGGAGAGATGGATTCGGGTGGAGCTGCTCTTTTCTGGGGCTTGGTTTATGACTTCCCCCAAAGAGAATATCCCCCCCCAGGACTCACCCACCCCACTGTGAGATGGATTCTTGCTGTGACTGTGTCACTGTCACCTGGGGAATCTGTCTCTTCCACATGCTTAAAGGCCTTTCTTGGGCTCTGGGTGTTCCAGTTCTGGCCATCCCTTCAGAAGGCCTTCCCCTCACCCACCCCATAGGGGAGATGGATTCTGTGGGCATTGCCACTTGCCATCTGCGCTCTCCCAGGGCTACTGGGATTTTGGCTGTGGCCCCTTCCCTCCCACATATGCCTCTTTCCCCTCAGGACTCAGCGCTTCCAGCATCCCCCTATCAATGTACGCCTTCCCCATGCCTTCGCGTTCCCCCAAGAATTGTCACCTCCTCAACAGTTGTGTCCTACCAAGACCCAAGGTCTACCTCATAGACAACACCTACCTCAGGAACCAAGATCTACCTCATAGCACAAGACCTACCTCGTATACTGACATCTGCCTATGCAAAGCCCTACCTTGTCAAACAGTCACCCTTAGAAGCAAGCTTGACTGCACCTGAGGTTTCCTCATATACAGCAACAATGGGTGGGTGACTGCCTCCCAAGACCATGGGGGAATGTGGCGGGCTACCCCCACCCCAGGAGCTTGTTGCCATTGGGAGGCAGGTGGGGGACTGCCTCCTAGGCCTGCAGGGAAGGGCCACCCACCCTCAGAATCCATTTTCGCAACATGATGGGTGGGTGCCTGCCTCCCGAGACCGAGGGGGAGTGTGGTGTGACATTGGACCCCACCCCAGGATCCTGTTCCCAGGGGACATCTCCTCGAAAGCCAAACTGCGCACAACCTGGAGGGCAGGTGGAGGGGTGTTCAGGGAAGTCCTTTGTGAGTTGGATGCCTCTACCTTGCATGGGGGCAACTTGGCACACTCCTAGGACAGCATTTTCCTGGGGCATCTGCTTTGAGGGGCTGTAACTTGCCCCCTCCCAATCCAATTCTGACCAAACGTGGAGAGCAGGTAGAGGAGAGTCAGCTGGAGACTTGCTGTGCATTGGTGTCTCTAGCCCACTGGGAGGCTATTGTACCACCTCCCAAACTCATGAACCGAACAAACCACGAACCAGTTTAGGAAACAGAAAAGTTAATGGAAGCTCATTTAATCAAAGCTGAAGCTCATTTAGTCAAATGAACCACAAACCCCAACAAACCACCATTTTCCCAGTTAGTGTCCATCCCAAGTGGGTGGAAATACCACTCCACCACTACTTCCTACTTGCCGCCAGTGCTTTCAGATCCTCCTTTGTTAATCCTGCAGCACTACTTGCCACTACCTACTTGCCACCAACACAGCCCACTGCATAGCAGCCTTCTCAGCTTCATTTGAATTATTAATAAACTTCCAGTGCCTCAAAACAGGGAGATATTAATTCATTCTCCAATTCTGATAGCAGTTTGGATTTGTCACTATCCAGTGTTGTTTTGGTCCCCAATTCTGTATCTCTAGGCTCTTTGAACAATTCACCCATATGACTGCTATGTGTGGCCTGAAAACCAATCCTGTCATGAGCAATGTTCCCTCTAAACTGTGGAGTCTTGTGAGCAAAAAATCTACTTTGTGAGCTACTAGCATTAAAGTTGTGAGCGAGTGATTTGGCTACTGCATAACCTAGTTTGCTCTGGAGCCATCCTTCCTGAGCTGAGACAAAAATGTGTGAGCTGGAGGCTAAAAAAATGTGAGCTAGCTCACACTAACTCAGCTTAGAGGGACCACTGGATGAGGCAGGCCCAGTCTTTAGAATCATGGACTCAGATTCACATGTCCTAGTTTCACTCCTGATGATTTCATTGCTGCTGGAAACATCCTGTGTTCCACCTACATCCAAAAGAATAGAAAACCTTTATAGAATGCAAGAGGACAGCTGTAAATTCATCTCCTTTCATCTCCCACTAATCTCCATCATAATTGAAGTGTCCTAAGGAAAGGCTATCAGATTTTTCATTCTGTTCCATCTGAAAAAGAAAGTGGAATGGAATGGGAAAGAGAGTGTACGCCTCAAGGTATCAAATTATCCGGACTGTATGGTGAGATAGCAACACTTTATCTGGGCCCAGATCTTACCACTGTTTGACAACATTCCTGAGGAGGTTAATCAAACTGCACTGGTCTTTACATCTTACACAACAACAGCTCATCAAGATATGTAGCCGATTTTGAGGCTAAGACCACGGCAGCTGTTATTGCAGTATGACACCATCCATCACTTCACTCTTCCTCTGTGCATCATGAGAGTAGGGACAGATTGAACAGTTGTCCTTTGTGGGGAAGGCTTTTTCAGCGAGAAGACTGACAAAACACTTAAGTTGTGCTCCAAGGCTCATTCCATGGGCCTTCTTACTTCTTTCTTCAAGTAGCAGAGACAGTACTCCTTGAATCCTGCTCCTAGATGTATAAGCTTCACTTGTGTGACATTGGACCAGTTCTGCTTTTATAAGTCCTCCATAATTCATAAGACTTTGTTCTCCTTGAAATCTTGCTTTTCTGCACCTCAATCCAAGGGCTCTTCGGGATCCAAGCAGGGCTTTTGAGGTATTTTAGACTGTAAGGAGGTCAAATCAGTCAATCCTAAAAGAAATCAACCTTGACTGTTCCCTGGAAGGCCAGATACTGAAGCTGAAGCTCAAATACTTTGGCCACCAAATGAGAAGGGAGCACTCACTGGAGAAGACCCCGATGCTGGGAAAGATTGAAGGTAAACGAAGAAAGGGACAGCGAAGGATGAAATGGTTAGACAGTGTTATCGATGCAATGAACAGGAAGTTGAGCGAACTCTGGAGGACGGCGGAGGACAGGAGGGCCTGGCATGATGTGGTTCATGGGGTCGTAAAGAGTCAGATATGACTGCGACTGAACAACAACAAAAAATGGTCATCTCTACACTCACATGACCTGCTTACTTTCCCTGCAACAGATGATTTTAACTTGTTGTGGTGTAGTCTTAGGTTTTGGAAGGAGCTGAGCAGGAAGATGGGATTCTTCCCCTTGGGCATGAATTCTCCAACTCTAAATGCTAGCTCTAGAGGTTTCTGAATCAAGGCTCTGTGTAGGTGCAAAGCCTATTAGTGGGAATTCAAAGATGAGCCCTCAAAGAATAACAGTTCAGTTAAGGTAAGCAATCAGTTTTTCTAGTGCAGGAAGTCCTATCATGAAGTCAACATTTATGCTGACTGTGGTATGTTGGTAGCCATTTAGTAACTTCAGAACTAGCATTCTTGTGAAGAACCATTTTGTTGTGTAAAACTTTCCCCTGTCACTTTGACAGTTCTCCCATTTCTTAATTAATCAAACTGGCATTGATCACTGAAATGGAAAACTAGTCTCCTACATCTGTAATGATACAGCAGATGAGCTCCAATTCAGCCTTCACTACTGATTTATATTCTCTCATAACATCTGGGGATTTTTTCTGTTATGGCTTGATATTCCCTAATATGTGTTCCTAAGAGCAGTCACTTCTCTGTATACAGTTGAGTTATTTTTCCACATGTTTTTTCTGGCAGTGATTGTCATTGATTTCTGCAGTGTAAGACAAGTTTATATATAGAGAACCCAGAAATTTCAGGATCTGGGCTGGGTGTGTGAAAGCTGGCAGAGTGGGCAGGAACTTAGCCATGATTATTATGCTAGTTTGAGGGGGGGGGAAGTAAGGGCCATCTTCCAATTTTTGACATCATGCTAGCATTTCTGCAAACCTTTCACACAAAAGCTAAGCTCAATAAAATGGTTATGCATAAAGCATTTTATGTAATGTGAACTTCAATTTAGTTACATTGTTATTATATTCTCAGGACATTTATGGTTGATCCAACCAAGACTGATCTTGAAGCCTCACCTGTTCAGGAAATCACTTGTGATGAAAGAAGTCATCTCCATGAAGGAAAACGAAGAATCCCTGCTCTGTTTCTGGTCTAGCTCTTCAGCATTTGACATGTGAAGTCTGTATTATAGCAAAGACATATTTCTAGGCTTTGCAAAACAACTGAAATGAATAGCTGACATTTCACAGAAACTGTCAACTTCACTAGGTTGCTCAAGAGTTTTCTGTAGTCTAGAAGAGATTGTGCATACAGGCACGGGCAAAAGCCAGTACTGATTGGTATTTACCCCTTTTCAAAATACCTTGGTTAACTGGCCACTCTCTACATAACCCTTGGAGAATCTAGCAAACTGATGAGTCTTCTGAACATGTTGCAAGACTTTTAACATGGAAGTCTAAGCGGTAAGCTAAGTAGGATGTATGTATGTGTCATTTAAAGTGAGGAATAACATTTTTCTTAAAATACTCTCTGAAAAATACCTCAGCTGGGATTTTTCAGCCCATAAAGGTTACCAATTTATAGATAACCATCTGGCTGTCTAGAGCAGCTTGTGCAGAGAAACTTTGGCATTTTGTCCACTGTGTCTAAATGCATCCTTGCTTTTGAAAGAAACCCAGCAAATCTGCACATATATATCTACATATTTGCTGGAAAGGAGATGTTGCTGTTACTCTGACAGATCCCTTCTCAAGGTGAAGCTCTGATTTAAAAGTACATGCAAGCAAGCTGAGGGGCATCGGGGGGAGGGGGTTAAGTGACATCTCCAGTTGTCCCTACAGAATTAAGGAGCAATAGCTTTTTCCAGTTTTTTACCCCAGCTTTTACCCCAGAGAGAACACATGTGATAATGTAAAAATATATGTAAAATTTCCCACCATTTAGATTAACAAAGGCCAGACATGCTCAGGAAGGGCTTCTTCACTGCTTCCATTGGTGTCTCTACCCGCAGTTAAGGTGGAAGTTGTGATTCTAACATTGTTTACACAGGATCCTTTTTTGTCTGTTGTGTGTGACCTTTATGGGACATTTTGCTTTAGCATGGGATAATAGATAATTGCCAGGATTGGTGGCTTCCTGGCATAGAGGTCTTATCTATTTATGCTGAACCTGGAATCCTTAGTAGTGCACCTTACTTCAGTCTTATTAAGTGTGAATTTAGAACAGGTTTGCAGCTGCTTAAAAATCCCTGATCAGGATGAAAATGGTGGCACATATTCTACTAACTGTCAACATTGGCTAACAAAATTCTTAGAACTGCCTAAGATCTACTCATAGGTAGCAAGGGTATTATTTTCTGGCATGGACATCAGTGTCTGATGAGATTAGACAACATATTCTCCTTTCTTTAAACAAAAAAAAATAGTTGAATAAATGGACCATACCATTAACTAAGCACTTGTATTGACTCATCCATTGGCATTGTGTACGATTGCCATAATATAAAAATGCAGCGGAATTCTTATGGACATATATTCAGCTGCTTTCCTTTATCAAGCTGAGAACAATGTTGGAATAGGACTTTGCAACACAGCGGAACATAAGTTGGCTCTCTTGCCAACTACAGGAAAATGGTTATGGTTATCATTGAGAGTGGCATTTTTTAAAGTACTTTGGAATCCAAATAAAAATCATTAGGCAATTAGTATGATTTAAGGATATTCTGAACAGGAATTCTTGTCTAGGTGCAGGGTCTTCTAATTGGTAAGAAAATTATTATGTACAGCCATGAAACTGAAAACTTAGACACATCCAGCAGTATGATGGCTTGTTGACTGGTCTACAGACTCCAAATTGTCGTCTTAACATCATAGGCTGTTACAGGCTGAGATTATTGGTGGGTTTTATCATGATGTCAGTTCAGAATGAATACAACTGAAGGTCAATATTTGTCATGCAGACCTTCAGTAAAAGAACCCTTCCTCCCTTTTTCCTCTAGGCCCTTTTCTAACCATGAACGTATTTGTGCGTAATAGGGCTATATTAGGATTGAAATTGGAGTCTCAGAAAAGTCTTCTGTGCATTCCCAGGAAACCCCATCACAGTACGTGTCCTGTAGCATCTTCTTAATTGTACTGTGCAAAGGCAATACTGCCTTAATCTTTTGGTTTTATATTTTGGTCTCCATGTCGGCAGGAAACTTTTCCATATGATAGATTAAACAAACACGGGCATGTGCAATAGTATAATATATATACATATAAATATATTTTAATACTTGTGGACAAAAAGTTACAAGTTGTTTGAGAACAACAAAATCACCAATGTCTTCCATTTTGAGATGTGTATAGTTCCATAAGCATTAGTGCTTTGTAGCAAAACTGTAGTGCCATGTTAGGATCAGTGCATGAGCCTAGTAGTACTTTTTTTACAATTTCAGAGTGACAAATAACACTGGTGATGTAACTAATAAGAAACAGACAAGATTATGTTTATGATATAAAGATGCAGTGTCTTCTCTAGGCAGTGGTAGCAGAAACTATGGTATAAAACAGTAATGTGAGTTTGAAATTGTGTGGAAATTATACTTGCATGCAGCCAAGTACATTTTAGTGGCATTTGAAATAAACTACAGGTAAAATCCAGAATTCAGTGGCACAGTCTTTAGCAAAGGACTTTATTTATGAGCAAATGCTTGTTCTAATGGACTCCACAACTCCACTGATCACTTTTACTCTAAAATAGGGGTCCCCAACGTGGTGTCTTTGGGTGCCATGGCGCCCACGAATACCTTTCCTAGTGCCCACCAAATTATGTTAGAAAGTTCATGGGGCCAGGTCAAGCGCTCGCCCAACAAAACTTCTGATTGGCTGAGCAGATTGAAATAACATCGTTTCAATGGCACCTCCCACCAGCTTTAGTTTTATTCTCTCTGTCCTCTTTTCCAGTGTATTTTTCTAAAATTATCCCCATTTCCCCTTAGACTTGGGCTTCCTCTCTCTGTGTGGCTTCACCTCTGGCAGTTGGCTCCATCTCTGGTAGCCATTCTCTGTCAGAATTCCAAAGGTGCCCACAAGCTCAAAAAGGTTGGGGACCCCTGCTCTAAAAGTTCCACTTACTGGAATAAGTTGATCAGTAATCCCTTCTGTCACATGTTCTAGTAAAACATTCCTTTGTATATTGAGTCAAATGTTGTATTTCCCATTCAGAAAAGCTTATGTACTTTGAGGCAGCTACTCACTGGCTGCACATGTGCCCTGACAGTCCCTGTTTTAGGAGCATAACTGTGGCTGTTGATCAAGAATTTTGTAATTACATTAGAATAGTAAAACTGCTAGTACAGTTTAAAATATAAAATTTAATAGTGCTGCCCATTATTAAAACAGCTGAATGCAAGAGAAGCAATTATATAAAGTTGCAGGTAATCCTAGGTATTGGAATACCTTTACTAGTACTGCAGTTGTTTCTGTTCCCATGCTCTCTCCTTTTCTTGGAAATGTAGGTCCAAGTAGGTGACTTCTGCCTACTTTCCTCTTGCATTGATTAAGTCATAAATGTGGTTATGTAAAGTTCTGTTGTTTGAGCTGCCTTGCTTCTCTCTTGAGGTTTTTTTTTTTTTAAAAAAAGGTCCTGTTCCTAGTTTAAAGAAGATACTGCATCTTTTTTCTTGTCTGTAAATGGCTACCTTAGGGTTTGGGGGGTGGGGAGGATAAATTTCTTATTCTGAGTTGATTGCCTAAAATTCATAGGAAACATAATTAACTGCAATGCAAGGGATCCTTGTAAAGTTAACTTTACTTTTAAAGGTCTCTGCCTGTTCTGTTATAAACATTGGAAAGGTGGGTTGTTTACAGATGAGCTGTGAGGACCTGTGCTTGGTCAAGGTTCTGTTGTGAACAAATATCTGTACCATTGAATGAAGTAGTTTTAGTGTTTGGAAGAATCAATTGATGGAAAAATACCTCTGAAACTGGAATGCAAAATAGCACAGTATGTAGGGGGAAGAATCCCTGATGCAAATAAAGCCATAAGATCTTAATAAATAGAACTTTAGTAGCAATAACTGTTTGCATGTAGTAGAAATTAACTTGCATTAGCAAGAATTGTACAGTAGAATAAATGGTACCAACCAAATAGGTTTGTGGCGCTCTGTGCTGCGGGGAGTTGCTTGATGAGATGGGAGTCTTTCTTTAAAAAAAAATAAAATAAAATAGAAAATTCTTCTCAAAGGAACCTGGCATTTGAAGGCTGCAGTTAGATGGTCGGGCATAAACTCCTCAGTAGTTGTTCAGTTTTTCAGAATTGATTGTTCATGAAGGAGTAGATGAACCCCTATTCTGCTTGTCTGTATATAGCATGTAGTTAATGTTTACCTCTGGAATGAAAGGAAACTCTTCCAAGCATGTGAACAAGACTAGGTTTTACTCAGATATGTAATTTGGGACACTTGACCATGGAGACTGTTTAGAGGTGACTATTTTTAAGGAACTGAGTGAAGTACAAAACATCCAGATATGTCTGTTGAAATGCTTGTGGGTGTCTTACATGTGCTTTTATTTATCTGTTTCAAATCTGCTACATGTTTTCACCTAGTTTACAAAGCTACACTTAGACTAGGGAATGGGAAAATAAGGTATAGTAGTAATTCAGTATGCCTGGCAATCTTTCCTTCCACCCATTTTTCCACCATCCTAGAAAGCAATTGCAATTCATACCTCTTTACAGTGCAGGTCACTCTAATCTAATATGCACTTATACTGAAAACCATGGAAACTGTAAGCTCAATTCTGCCTTAAGCAGGATTTAGTTGAAGTATGTAGACCAGAGAGCGGATTTGTCAGTGATGTTGGAATGTATACAGGAACATTATGGCATTGCATATTTTCTTTTAACTGTGAGAGATCCAACATGGCTTCTCTTATGTTCTGGATACCCATTGGCTACCAGCAGCTTAACTTTCTAATTGGATGAAGGAAGCTTCTGTTTTAAAATATTTTTAAAAGTAATTTCCCATCAATCAGTTGTTCTATACATAAGGTCAACAAATTCCGTGTAACTATCTTGCTTATATTATAAAATATATAGGAAACTTAATCTTGCAAAGAAAATTCCTAAGGCTAGATTAGGTAGGGGAATTACTTGCATTTAATTACTCATATGGTTCTTCTGAATACAGATCTTACAGAATCCTGTAGAAGTATCATTGCAGTGGCTGTAGAACTTGCATTGCTTTAAATCTTCTGAGCAGCTGGTTGAGAGTACTGTTCCTTGTCTGCAAAACTGGTGCTAAACTGATATAATGGCCACTGCCCAATTGAATCATAATGGAAAGTTGGTATCCAAAGTTCAGATGTGAGCCTCTTAACTGCAAGGTTTGCTGCCATGGTTTATTGGTGCTACTAAGAAGTCTAGTCAGAATGCATACAATTAATTGCTTCCTTGGAGATGCTTGGCTGACTAGCAGTGTTATTTCAGAGAGTCTTGCAGCCTAGATATGGAAGAATGAGGGACTTTAATATTCTTCAGGGCATTCAAGTAGTTAAACAACTTAAAACTCACTGGCTGTGGCATTTTAAGGTCCTGAAGATATAGTACCAAGACTTTTTTTCTACATTCTCTTTGAGGTATTTAAGCAGGCCTTGGATTTTGTTATGCTTTTCCGATCATTATCCTTTGACTCAAGATCAAAATTTCATTGAAAGCACATTAGTGCTATTCTTTGTGTGGGAGAGTTTGCCTGTGTGAGCTGGTATCTGACTCTCAGTCTTACACTGGCTCCAGCTGCAATTTTATAAGATGAAACTCTTCTTACTAGACTTCCTTTTAGACTTATTGTTCTTTTTTAGCTTTTCAGTTTAGAAACAATAAATTTAGTAGAAATCCAAGCACAAATGGGGGGAAAAGAATACATGGGTGTCTTTCAGAAATTGGTTTTCGGTATACAGTTGTCTGTATGCATATGCTGGGAACCGGAGGACAAAAGCATTCTGTGTCCTCTTCCTCTAGAGAGGCAATGAGTTCTTCCTTTTTCAAAATCAGCAGAGGCATGAGGCTCTTTCTCCAACCGAAAGTAGACTCGAGGAATAAAAACTCATTAGATTCTCTTCACCAGGATGCAGGAAAGAGTTCCTTTGTGTGAAAGGTCTCGTTTGACTGGAATCTGGATAGGAGATGGCTTTATGTCATCACGGGAGGAGGTCTCCAGAATGAACACTCCCTAAATACAAAGATGGGGAGAAGGAGGGGTGTGTGGGGGGAGAGGACATGTTTTAGGAGAATAGGTGAGATGGAGGCTTTTTGAAGCTCTTGCTAGTAGGTTTTATGTGGAATTTTCAAAATGTCTGCAAGTTATAGCACAATATAATGCTCCACAAAGCTTAGCATTTCTTTAGTATCAGATAGTGTTGCAATTTATCTGTTCCTCCATATAGAACAGGTGTTTGCTAAACACAGTAGAAGGCAGTTTGGCTTGTGGAGCCCCAGGATGGAGAACTTGCATCGAAAAGTGAACAGTGGCACAAGCACACAGGCTCACAAACCAAGTCTTTTATAGAGCTAGTATTCTAATTATGCATGATTAAGATGTCTAGTGTTATAGTTATTATCAGTAAATTGAGATATGCATTTATACATAATGAAGCAATAGGAACTAATATACCAATAGCTTGAATTTACTGCTTTGATTCTCAGATTTTGTTTTTAGAAAACATGCTACCCCTTTAGAAAAGGGGCAGAGTGTATAAATAATGGAAGAAGCATGACACCAAAACTGTGTATTGGAAAGAAGAATCAGCAGAACAAAGCCCTATTAACCTCTTGCCAAGTTCAGGGATCCCCTGTACCTGCATAAAGCTGGGGCATAAACTGAGCAAGGTTAGTGGTAAGATGGGTTTCTTAACTGCTGTGGTTGTACAAATAAAAAGGTGCAGAGTTTCAGAGTGTGTGTGTGTTGGGGGGGAGGGAACAGGTTAAACCCAAAAAGGACTTAGTAGTAGTGTAGAAGGAACGGGAACCTTAGTCCAGAGCCTGTGGCACACAATACAGTAAGCAATCTATACTCTTCAGGGGTTGAATTGATTTTAAGGACATGTGGTTTTTTCAGGTTTCTTTAATCACCTGGGCAGCTAAATCAAGGTGAACTGGTTTTATACCAGAAACAATGGTACAAAAACTAATCTGAAAATTGGAGTTCTTGTGTAGCTTAGGTTCTGACAGATGCTTACATTAAAGCATGCTAGTAAAGGTAGGACCTTTAGATCTGCCAGGGTAGCAGTGTGTTTTTATTTTTTCCTAGTTTTGTTCAGTTACAAAAGTCAATGTTGGATCCCTAAATTTTGTAAATCAGGTGCATTTCATGGATTGCAAATGTATATCCTCTAAATTGTGAATCAGCAGATTCTTTTAAAAAGCTCTTTGTCCCGAGGGCGAGCCTCCCCAGGGATGACCACCGCCGCTCGGGACTCCAATACCCCTGACCCCCTGTTTCCCAACCCCCTTGGCACTCACAGGAAGGCAGGGGCGATCGACCCTGACGCTGCTGAGTCCCCCAAGCCCCGACAAGCCGCCAACGGATCCGCAGGATGACGCCACCCCAGACGAGCAGCAGGCCAGGGGGAAGGAAGTTTCTGGAAGAAAAGAGGGAACCATGCTGGGCCAGCGGCCTGGCACGAGAACCTGCCCACGGCCCAGAGCAGCTTGGGGAAGGAGAAGCGCAAAGTCTGCCTGACCCGCGGGCCGAGAGCAAGTGAGCAGGGAAGACGGCTCAGCGTTTCAGCATAAGAGGAGGGGGTGGGGCCCTGGGGGAGGGGCGGAGGTTGGAGCACAGGGGAAGGCGGGTGACATGAGGGAGGAATAAAAGAGGACTGAAGGCAGAGGCCGGGGAGGATGTGGCACAGGTGACGGGCGAGTGGACAAGCAGAGAGAGTGTTTTGTCTGACCTGCCAAGGGAGAGAAGTGACGTAACCTCCTGCTCTCCCACAAGTCTGAGGCCTCTGCGGTTCCTCTGGGAGGTGGGGCACGGTGGCTGACAACCAACAGCTAGAAGGATCGAGCGACAGTGACCGAGGGGTCGTCTAGCTCATGTGACACTCTTGAAACAGCCTAAATTGAAAAATGACTTTCTAAATATGAAGGTGCTGAATGAAAGAAACCCTAAAATTTCTTCAGATGTGTGTATTTTATTTAATTAATTTTTTAAAATCACATACATTTCAAGCTTGTTGGGGGCCATATTTAAACTGCATTGTCAGTAAATAGCTGTCAAATGTTTGACTGTTGGAATCACAATTGTAGGCTTATAGCATTGACTTAAGCTTGGCTGCCCCTCTCATTCCATTCTAAAGGAGAAAATAAATTATGAGACTATGGTCCATTCATCACTAATATTTGCCTTCAAAGCTTTCCTTTTGTAAGTTGTAAAACTCACAGGTAGTACAACTATAGGGGTGGCCGTTATGTCTAAGTTAATTTCATCCTTCTGATTTAAGGAACAGATTACCATCAAGTGTTCTGGGAAGTGTGGAGCCTTGTGGCATCCTAAAAACTAACAGGTTTATAGTAGAACAAGCTTTCACGGGCTAGAATCCACTACATGGCAGGTTATCTTAGAATAAGTCTTTTGAGGTGTCACAGCTCTTTAATTTAGCGGAAACAGACTCAACATGGTTATCCTACTGAATTTTTAAAATGTGTGGAAGACGTGTAGAAAAGATAAAAGGGTAGCAGTTGAAAACAATGCTAGGAATGCTGCAATTTCCCCCTCCCCCCCTTTTTTTGGCTAAATTTTAGGAATGGGTGTACACTTCAACTTGTCTGAGTACAAAAGAGATGGGGAAAGTATAGGCCACACTGCAAACCATTTAGTCCATTGTACAGGTTATGTAATAGTACTGAAACCTTAAACTACCCCTGTATATATCTGAAGTTTTCCAAAAGGCAGCTTGCTTTTGTATCTATGCATCTTAGGGGAGGGATAATAAAATTTATTCTTTTGACACTGTAAACAATAATGTTCAAAAATGAACTTGGAAACTCTGCACCTGTATACAATTTTTAGCAATAAAGCAGCATGGGCTGAGAATGCACTAAGATGTCATTGTATCCTTTCTTTAAGAGAGATAAATGGAATGTAAACAAATGTAGCTGAAGATACGTCAAGGTTTTCCTTCAGTGCGCAGGGGAAAGAGGTTTATTTATTTATACTTTCAATTTCTGTTCTGCTCTCCTCCACTATCGTGGGGCTCAGAGTAGATCACAACATATAATAAACCGTTTAAAATACAGTTAAACCTATGAACTTAACAGATTCAAGTTCGAATATTTACAATTAATCACATGGTGTATAATAATACTATCACTGTCCCAGTGGAAGAAGGGGCAGGAAAAACTATATTAATAGACATTCTCCTGGCCTCACCCATATGCTTCGTGGCACATCTCCATTTGACGGGCCCTGTGGAAATGAGCCAAGGCCCGGATCTCGCTTGAAAGTGCATTCCACCAAGCTGGCATTACTGCCGAAAAGGCTCTGGCTTTAGTTGAGACCAGGTGAATATTCCTTAGCTCCGAGACCGCCAGTGTGTTATTTAAAGAGCATAGAGCTCTTTGGGGGGTATGTCAGGAGAGGTGGTCCTGAAGATATGTTAGTCCCAGACTGTGAAGAGCTTTAAAGTTTAAAGCCAACACCTTGAACTTGATTCAGTATTCAATGTGGAGCTAGTGCAGCTGGCAGAACACCAGTTGGATATGGGTTCGAATAGGGGCTCCTGTAAGGGACCAGGCTGGAATGGGTTCAGTATTGATGTGTCCTCTAGGAAGACCTGGATCTGTTCTGCCACTGCTCTCTCAACTACCTTACCCAGAAATGAAAGATTCAATACCAGGCGGTAGTTGGCTGGATTGGTAGGATCCAGTGATAGTTTCTTTAAGAGTGGTCGTACTATTGCCTCCTTTAAACTCCCTGGAAAGACCCTTGAGCTGACAGGTTTATAATGTCTGCCAGGGGAACCTGTATTCCATCTCCACTGACTTTACCTTCAGACCACTTTAGCTGAGGAATGTATAAGTACTCAACAGCATTAAACAAACTTAGGAAATCTCAATTGCTTTGTTAGTTTTATGACAGTTTTATTTTAAATGAATGATCAGGCTTAAATTTTGTTCCATGACTCTAATTTTTATTGTTTCCCCTTGATGGACACATAATTGTAAAATGCCTTTGGACATGAATTATGGGATTTAGAATTTTGATGCCTTCCCCTAATTCTGTAGGTTGTACCCGTCTGAAGTGATTCCCAACAGGAATATGGTCTTAAAAGTCAGTTCATCCAGGGGGCCATAGGTTTGAAAGGTTCCCTGGACAACGCCCTTGTCACTAGGTTAAGTTTCCAGGTGAAAAAATGGTGAACCTGTGGAAGATTCAGCAGGGCAGCTCCCTTAAAGAACCTGACAATTTTTTTATTTTTGCCCCCCCCCCCGAAGGGGATTTTTTAAAATTTGCATTTCTAAAAAACAACACTACAAAACTACAATGAAAAGGGGAGGGAAAACTACAAACTATGGGAGAAAGAAAAAGAAGGCACTAAAAGCCCAAGTGTTGAAGGTTACAAACTGCTTATAAAAAAAAGATTTGTTACTCTTAACAATTACTTTCAGACATGAGGAGTATCATCAATCATCGCTTCAGTTATCAAAACTAGCTTATCTGGCTAGACAGAGAATAATTCCATAGCTAATTAAGAATCTGACAATTTTGATCGTTGGTGAATAGACCTACTTCTAACAAGACAAATCTCTGGCACAGTTTTTGAAAAATCTCTCTAACATCCATTCTAATTGGTCTAGAGTCCTGTGACTCAACCAGTTTGCCAAAGCATTGTCCTGTCCCATACATGTACTGCCTTTAGGGATTTGAGATGATTCTCTGCCCACTGAATCATCATGCATGCCTCTTTGTGAATCACCCTGGACCCCCCCCCCCTTGTCTGTTCACGTAGGCCTTGGCAACCATAGTCCGCCTGTACCAGGACATGGCAATTGGATAGAAGATATTGGAATTCCATTAGGTCCAGTTTGATGGCTCTGAGTTCCAATAGATTTATACTGTTGGTTGTCTCAACCAGGTGCCATGGGCATGGGCTCCCCAACCTGAGAAGCTTGCATCCATGGTCATTACTGTTCTCTTTGGTTCTCTGAGTGGAAGACCAACCTGAAAATGGGCTGGCTCCAGCCACCAACCTAACTCTTGCTTGAGGGTCTCTGGTAGTTTGGTTCTCTTGTATGCTATTACTTCCTGAAAAGGTAGTAGAAATCTCTGAAGAGGGCAAGTATGGAATCTGGATGATTGCAGTACATCCTGACAGGATACTATAATTCCCACGAGTAGAGCCAGAAGCATCACCTCTACTTTTGGACTCTTCAAAATCTGCATTGTCAATATTTGGATCTTTTGCTGTCTCTTGTGGGACAGAAACACTGTCCTGGATCGTATCTATGGATACTCCTAGGTGCACAATCATCTGGGTAGGAAGGAGGTTGCTTTTCCTCTCACTGATCACGAAGCTGTGTTCCTGGAGAATCTATACTGCATCCAGAGATGCGTCTGAGGCAAAAAACATTGCCAAAGCAATCTTCTTGAGTTCGTCTTTGAGCTCCTTGGGGAACTTGCTGCTTCCTGCTGCCAGGTCCAAAGCCCATGAGAATGCTGTCCTTGCACAAAAAAAAGGAGCCTTTTGCCGATGCTCTCAGAGCATTAGGTGAGGTTTCAGAGCTTGTTCAATCTTGTCACATGGGTCTTTGGCCAACCATCTGCCTCCACTGGCAAAACTGAGTTGGAGGCTAGGCTAGTTACCGAATTGTCCAATAAGGGTAGTTTAATTCTCTTAGCCGCCTCTGGAACTAGGGAGTAGAGAAAAGAGGGTGCCTCCCACAGCCTTCATCAGGTTATAAAAGGCAGCCAGGAGAGGGACCCCCGAAGGTGCCATTCCCAACTTAGGAAGCATTTTCTCCACTCCCACTGGAAAATCTGGGTCCGTGTCCTCCTTCCCTTTTGACTTTGGAGGATTCTCTTCTATGGTGTCTCCCTTGTCTGCCTGGGGGCTTTGCCTCTAAGCTGGTGCTCTGTCTGGATTCCTGAATGGCTTCTTTAATTTCCCTTCTCATTTTATTTATTTATTTTCTTAAATTTGTACCCCACCCTTTCTGCTGCGGCAGGCTCGGTAGCTAACAACATAAAAACACGATGTAATACATAAAATATAAAAACAGTTCATCAAACATTTCCATTCATAAACTCATTAGCATAATATCAAAGTGCTAGCAATTAGCTTATAATATCGAAGATGGTCTCATACATTCTATAGATCGACTTGATAATCAGCTCATTGATCTTTCGGTCTCAGTTTCAGTTGGTGAGCACAGGCTATCCGTAATAAACCAGGCACCAGGCTTCTATTATTGATAAGATGATGGTCTTAATGATCATAGATGGTAATATTAACCATGATAGTAGTGATGATAGTGGTGGTGGCTCCTAGTTGAAGGCCTGGTGGAAGAGCTCTGTCTTGCAGGCCCTGCAGAACTGCAAAAGGTCCCGCAGGGTCCTGATCTCCTCCAGGAGCTCATTCCACCAGTATGGAGCGGCCACCGAAAAAGCCGTGGCCCTGGTTGCAGTTAGCCTGGCATCCTTGGGGCCTGGAAGGGTCAATTGGTTTTGTGACCCTGACCGAAGTGCTCTCTGGGGTATATATGGGGAAAGGCTTTCCCTCAGGTATGTCGGACCCTGACCATAAAGGGCTTTAAAGCGAAGAACCAGCACCTTGAAGCGAATCCAGTATCAGCAGCCAGTGTAATGCCTTCAGGACAGGCTGGATGTGTTCCGTCATGGGGATACCCATCAGAAGCCTGGCAGCAGCATTTTGCACTAGCTGCAGCTTCTGGATTTGCAACAAGGGCAGTCCTAAGTAGAGAGCATTACAGTAGTCTAATTTTGAGGTGACCATCGGATGGATCACTGTTGCAAGGTCGTTGCATTTGAGGAAGAGAACCAACTGCCTAATCAGCTGAAGATGGTAAAAGAACAACTTGGCAGTGGCTGCTACCTGGGCCTCCACTGTTAAGGAGGTATCCAGAAGCACTCCTAACCACCACTGGTCCCAATGGTGCCCCATCAAAGGTCAGGAGTGGGATCCCTACCCCCAGTCCACTCCGACTCAGGCACAAAACCTCTGTTTTCATCGGATTCAATTTCAGTTGACTCAGTCTAAGCCAACCAGCCATAGCTTGTAACGCCTGGTCTTCTGGTCTAGAGCCAGACCGCCCGCCCAACATCAGATAGACCTGGGTGTCATCCACATACTGGTGACATCCCAGCCCATCACTCCGGACAATCTGGGCAAGGGGGCACATGTAGATGTTAAAAACATTGGGGACAGCACTGCCCCTTGAGGCACTCCACACTCTAGTGGGTACCTCTGGGAGAGCTGTTCCCCTAGCGCCACCCTTTGTCCCCAACCATGGAGGAAGGAGGCAAGCCATTGCAAGACAAGCCCCTGAACTCCTATGTCGGCAAGGTCAGTAACTGATGGTTGTCCATGTCGAACGCCACCGACAGGTCCAACAACAGTACTGCTGATCCGCCCTGATCTATATGCCTCCGAAGGTCGTCTGTGAGGGCGAGCAGTGCTGTCTCCATCCCTTGTCCCAGGCAAAAACCGGACTGGAAGGGATCTAAGATGGAAGCGTAATCCAAAATCTCTGTAGCTGCGTTGCCACAGCCCTCTCTATTATTTTCCCCAAATAGGCTGAACATCAACACTGACTGTATTCCACTATGACTGACCTATTATGTTTTTATGCAATATTATTATCGTCACTAGCACTTTATTTTATAATTTATGTAAGCCACTTTGAGCCTGCTTTGGCGGGGAGGGTGGGGTATAAATTAAAGAACAGAGGAAATAGTATTGCCATCCTTCTGCCCTATTCCTAAACATGAGGAGGAAAAGGAATGGCATTGCCTGGACTTATGTAGACCTTCTACTTGGTTAGAACCAGGGCTCTTTTTGTAGCAGGAACTCCTTTGCATGTTAGGCGACACACCCCTAATGTAGCCAATCCTCCAAGAGCTTACAGAGCTCTTCTTACAGGGGCTACTGTAAGCTCTTGGAGGATTGGCTACATTAGGGGTGTGTCGCCTAATATGCAAAAGAGTTCAACTCAAAAAGAGTCCTGATTAGAACTAAGTATTCTCAGTGGTCCAGGAGTGGGTCAGTCCTACCCACCCAAACGTTTTTTCGTGGGGCGGCTTCTAGGACCCGGGGGTGGGGGTGGTCTGCTAGAGAATTCTGTAGTAGTGTCCCTCAATGAATGAGTAAAGTGAAGGGACCTTAAGAGTATATCCACTGCCTGAGTAGTGTATAGATAGTTAATGGAGTTGATGTTACTGTTCTACATGTTATACTTCATTACGCCTTCAATCTGTTTGGAGGAGTTTTTTCTTTTGTTGTGGGAGGCATGGCTTGGAGATAGACTGAAGATTCCTGGGCAAGCCCCTCCCCTCGAATCAAATTCAGCTGCTCAACCCTGCTTCTGGAGAGGAGGAACCTAACCCAAGAGAGTGAGGACTGACACACACCTGGACCACCGAGAAGGAAGCTTCACAGTAAGTGAAGACAAATCTTCTGTTTTCAGCTGCACGGTAACTCTAACAAAGCTTACCATAAGAGATTAAAATGTGCTTATTAAGTGCTAAATTCACATCTTCAGGCACACCCACTGAAGGCTAGTTTAGGACTTGGAAAACCTTGTCTACTTGATTTATCCCACTTCCTAGTTCTCACCTATGTATTGTGCCTAATTTACTTCCAGTGCTACCTGTTTTCTTAAGCCCACTTCTACACAAGCAAGTATAACATTGAAACCATGCAGCCTTGTCCTGTGAATGTTCACTCAAGAAAAATACCTGATGGGGCAAAGTGACTTATTCCCAAGTAAGTATCCCCTGCCCGTCCAGCACCAGTTTGTTTGTCATAGCTTGAGGAATTGCCCATGGTCATAGAGTAAGACGACTAGGAGCATATGGAAGATGTGATGCTACGTGAAAGTCTTTTTTATTACAACATCTACTGAACACACAATTTTAAATGTAGACACATTTTTACATAATGTAGAACTTTCTTCTCTGAACTGCTTAGCTTTACCCATGGGAGTCTAGCAAGTCCTTTGCTAAGAAATTTACCTTTAAATAATTCCATTGATTTTAATCATTCCCTTAAGCAAAGTAGAACAGGACACCTAGAAACAAAATGCAACTTTCTGCACATGTACAGCATCTTTAGGTACACCGAGAAAGACAGGCAGCCCTGTCTCCGCTTCCAACGATCAAGGACAGTGCAAGTATGTTGTCCTGCTACAGCAATGAGAATCCCAGCAGCGGACCAAGACAAGGGTACAAGTTCTCCCTTTGCCCAGCAGCCAGCAGTTGTATATCATGGGGTTGGGAAAACAGATGCGCTCCACTCCAAAAAATCTTATACATAGATGGTTGGAGACAACATTTTAACACTTAAGCACTTCTGTGGGGAGAAAAAACTTTCTATCATAGCGGCTCACATTCACATGGTGAATACATGGGTTTGCATCTTATATAAAAGAAATATTTTGTCATTCTGAGACTTCAGCTAGTATTTCCAAAATAAATCAGAGTAGTGACTACGTGATAGTTTCAAACTGTCAGTTGTTCAACTTTTTTCGATGCCCAGGTGCTAAGGGATAGGGCCTTGGTTTGTAGCAATGCTTCTTGGCTACAATTGTCTGCTGGCTTCGTTCTTCCAGTTTCTTATGCTGCACTTCTATATGCATGTTCATTAGCACTAGGTTTTCTTTTAACTACAAAAAAAAGTTTAAACCATTGAGTTTAGGTAATATGAAACACAGAACACAAAGCTATTTTCGTATCAGTTAAGCAGCCTGCCTTGCCGTGAACAGTTAAACACTAAATCACCGTGTATAGTTTTACAATTTTTTATCTTTGTATGTTATGCTAAGTATGAATATTTTGAGTGTTTTTAGAGTAATGCATTAACAAGCATATAGCTTAATCATTAACAACGAAGCTCGACAGTACATACGGTAATATTTAAAGTAAGCATTAAGGTCTTTTTATAGCTGCAAAGCCCCAATATAATACAGTAATCACAAAAGAGAAAAAGGCAACTTAAGACAAACAGTGTAATAGTAAGCATTCCGTTTGCGTACTCTTCATCAGGTTTGTCTGTTGCTGTTGATTCACTGCAATCTTGAAGTACGGAAGGCTGCAGTAAAATAACATGCTTAATAAACTACATAAAACATAGAAAAGTTTTCCTTTGTAATAAAGAATGTTTCATAAACTCACCAGTATTTAAAAGTTTATTTTATTTATTTATTTATTTATTTATTTTAATTTACATCCCGCCCTCCCCGCACGCGGGCTCAGGGCGGCTCACAACACGAGGTGTAATACAGCACCACAGATAAAACAAGTAAGGCACTCAGTGCAATAAATATAGTTAAAACAGTTAAAACACAGTGGGTACTCCCAAGGAACAGTCGCAACTAATATACTTGCTCTCCATTGCAGATCACATGGGGCCAAGGAGGGGGATGCTGTGGGCCACGGTGTTCAAGGTGGCCAGTCAGCCCGACCCAGCGGTGCTGCTTGCAGTCGCCCGTTGGTGGTGGCGGCGGCGGCTCCTATTCGAAAGCCTGGTGGAAGAGCTCCGTCTTACAGGCCCTGCGGAACTGTAACAGGTCCCGCAGGGCCCTGATCTCCTCCGGGAGCTCATTCCACCAGATAGGAGCCGCCACCGAAAAGGACCTGGCCCTTGTGGCAGCAAGCCTGGCCTCTTTAGAGCCCGGGGTCACTAAACGGTGCTGTGACCCCGACCGAAGTGCTCTTTGGGGCCTGTATGGGGAAAGGCGGTCCCTCAGGTATGCTGGACCCTGGCCATGTAGGGCTTTAAAGGTAAGCACCAGCACTTTGAAGCGGATCTGGAATGCTATTCTTAATACTATTTCATATAACTCTGTTGGTGCCATGCTACTGCGTTTAATTTCTAGAAGAAAACAGACAAGCACAGTATACATTTTATAATTCTCTTCTAATGTGATATTCTATATGGATATCAGAAGTGCGAAAAACATATTGAGAGCTACTGACCTGGTGACTGGAAATTGCCAATATTAAACTATGATGTGATGAGATCTACAATACATTTTAAATGGCAGAACTTCCCTGTTGTTACTCTAAAAACATTCATACTTAGCATAACAAAAAGATTAAATTGTAAAACTATACATGGTGATTTAGTGTTTTACTTAATCATATACACCGTGGTCCTGTTTTTTTTGTAATTGCTGTGAACTAGCAAAATGTCAGAAAAACCTTAAGTCAGGCATTATCCCTTATAACTAAGCATTCTACTTTACAACAAAATATGCAGCCTTCAAAGACAATTTATACAGAACAAGTATTGATATGAACAGTGTACAAATAAAAAAGGAATCCAGAGATTTAGGGTGGAAGATTTTCCAGTGCTTTGTTTTTCTGTGGAAATACTTTCATTTTTAAAGATTCCTTGTTTCATAAAATTACTACCACTGAATGGCTGCCATTCCCAATATAATATTAGACAAGCAGAACAGTTCTAAAGCTATAATTAGTGTTTCTCAAGTGATTCTTGTATATGAGAGAATGAAACACTGGAGCTTACCTGAAGGTTTCTTCTTTCTCTTCAGTGGGGCAAAGTCATCCAAATTGGTTAGATCAGGCCTCCTTCTACTCCAGGCAGAAGTATGCAAATTTGTGTAGACTATATTGGCTCAGAGCGAGGCTGACCCTCCAGTCTTAGTATAGCCCAGCTCCATAACAGATTTTGCAGCTCACTAGATTTTTTTTTTGTGGTGGGGTGTGGATGACTGCCCCACTGAAGAGAAGAAGCCTTCTGGTAAGTTTCAATTTTTCATTCTCCTTCAGTGGGGGACTGCTTATATGACCAACCTACAACCTGGGTGGGATCCTCATTTTATTTTGTTCCACCACTGTGTTGCACACCCTTTTACCAGGTGAAGCTTCTCCAGATTTTAACTGGTCCCACCTATAGTGTCTCACACAGGTATAAAAGGTAGACCAGGTTGCAGCTCTACAGCCCTGGATTTTGAGACCTTTTTACCGACACACTGTGAGCTCTGAGACACAGCCATAAAATCCTTTAGCCTGATCTGTGTTGTCCTATTTAAGCCAACGCACAGAGCCCTGTGCACATCTAATTTGTGCCAGACTCTCTCTGGCATAGATATAGGACAAAAGAATGGTAGTACCAATTCCTGGTTTAAATGATAAGGGAAGATAACTTTGGCACAAAGGAAGGATCCATTCTGAGTACCACCGAGACCTTGTGAAATATACACAATTCCTTCCTAGCCCATAAAGCTCCTAATTCAGTAATCCTTCTTGCAGAAGTCATCTCTGCAAGAAAAAATACATCTTTGGAGAAGGCAACTATAGATTCTGATGATTTGAAAGGCTTAAATGGCAGTTTGCTCAAGGCCTGTAACACTTTAGGAAACCTATGCAAAATGGGAGGTGCCAACTGCATGGTTCTTTTGAGGAAATGCCTAATGTGCCTATGAGAAGAAAAAATTACGCAGTCTTTTGCAGTCCAGCATAGCAGCCAGTGCTGCAACCTGTGTTAGAACCTGATTCCAGCCTTCATGTAGAAAGTAGGTTTCAATGAATCCAGCTTTTTAGTACTGGCCCACTTTTAAACATAAGCCACATATGATTATAGAGATGACTGAAAGCAGGTTTTCTGGACTCCACCATGATGCCGACTACTTCTTGAAAGGCCCAATCCTTCTAAATCCACCCATTCAATCTCTAAGCTGTCAACTGAAGTCAAATAGGGTCCGGATCTGGAGAACCCATCTGCTTGGCAATCTCCACTGTGGAGATACTGACATCTTCACTAGTTCTGAGGCCCAAAAATACTTAGTGCCAGAAGGGAGTTACGAAAATCACTTCCACTGCCTCTTTTGATACCTTGTTCTTGCCTTCTGCCCTGGGATCGTAGAAACTGGTTAGAAACCTGGCAACTTGATTGTTTTTTGATGTTGTAAAAAGATCCAAGACAGGGATCCCAAAATGAAGTATGATTTTGCCAGAAGATCTTTTGGTTTAGACTCCATTCTCCTGAATCAAAATCCTTCCTGCTCAACCATTTGGCTAGGAGGTTTGTAAAACCTTATAGATGTTCCGCTTTCAGACCTACGAAATTTTATCCACACCCAATTGAACAGCATTTTGGACTCCTAGAGGACCATCACTGATCTGATGCCTCCTTGCAGATTGATGTGCATCTTGGCTGTAGTATTGACTGTGCACACTAGTACATATTTATTCCTCAATAGGTTCTGGAAGGCAATCAGTACTATTCTGATTGCCCCAAGTTCCAGCCAGTTCATTTCTTCCGACGGCGTCCATCTGCCTTGAACAAACTAATCCTTGCAGTGTGCTCCCCAGCCCCTTCTGCCAGAGTCCATAGTTACCATCAGGTAAGGAGACTAGAGGAAACTGACTCCCCTTGTCAGATTTGGTTGTAAAGACTACCAGCTTAGTGACGGGGGGCGGGGGGGGGCGGGGGGCAGTATCTTGACATATTTTTGCTCTTTTTAAAAATAGCCTTCTGATAAGGAAGAAGAGTTCATTGTAAAAGGCCTGCCATAGAAGCGGGCCCAAGGAACCACTTCTAGACTACTAGATCAGCAGCCCCAGTACTGCTGACCAGTGCATGAGGTCCACCAACCTCTGCTGGATTTCTTTCACCATTTCTAACTATTTTTACCTGCTTCTTTGCAGGTAGAAACACTTTGGCCATCCTCGTCTGAATCCTAGCCTCTAAGTGGACTGTGTCACTGGAGGGTGTAAGATGACTTTTTTTAAACATTGATCAGGCAGTCATGTTCCTGAAGAGACTGCATAGTGGGCTTGGTGTCCTTGCTCATCTGCCTCCTTGGCTCTGTGGAGGATATTGTCCAGGTCATAGATAGGCTATCAGAACTACCAGGACCTTTGTAAGCTCCCTCAGAGATTATGCCAGCCCAAAGAGTAAGGCCTTGTATTGGAAATGCTGGCCCCTGAACATCAAAAAGGAAAGAACTGTCTGGAAGGTGGGTGAACTGGAATATGGATGTAAGCATCTCAAAGGTCTAAGGACGTCATGGTATCATCCTGCTGACTACTCTGCAGAATGCAGCGAAGTGATTCCATCAGGAACTTGCGCTTCTTTATCACAGGTTCAACTCTTTTTTATTTAGAATTGCTTTCCAGTCCACAGATCTTTTTGGAAGTACACACAGGATGGAATAATGCCCATGGAAATACTGTTCTATCTGGTGTCCCTTCCGGATGATGGAGAATACCCACTAGTCAGTCATAAACCCCATCCAGATGTGGGGAAACTGCTGGAATTGACCCCCAACCATGTAGGCAGGTGGTTGCTCTTGTGGTTCCTGTCCAGTTTGTTAGGAAGGAACTGTCTCTGCTGAAAGGAGCTTCTAAAACCCTTCCCTCCCTAAAGTGGATAAATCTGAATTAGACAGAGGGTTCACCTTCCAATGCTTTAGCCATAGTATCCTACTAGCCACTATATAGGTGGCCTGTGCTCTGGGAACAGACGGACCGCTCCCTGTAGGCTTGGAAGCCACCAAGTCTGTATGTGGCGGGCCACCCACTACAATCTCCTCATGGTTCCTCGGACCCAGGTAGAGTTCTGCCAGAATATTCCAGCAGTTGGGGGGCGGCTGTGGAATGACCTGAAGCCTCAGGTCTGCTAGCACTGATGGCAGCTTGTGCCACTGTAGATGTATCTGCTGTTGGCCAATCTCCAATGTCTAGAAGCTCAGGCAGGACAGTCTTCACTTGTTTCTTTTTTCTTTTTTAAGGCAGGCAATGGGGCCTTTCTTCAAGGCTTTTCTGTCTTCCATATCAATAAGGCAAGCGTCTCAAAGAAAGCAGAGCTAGGGTGCAGGGCTACTGAAACCAGAGGGTCAGCCTTGCTCTGAGCCAGTACAGGCCACACAAATTTGCATAGCCCTGCCTGGAGTGAGAGGAGGCATAACCTAACCAGTTTGGATGACTTCCCCCACTGAAGGAGCGCATGTTTTATTGATTTGTTATAATCCAAATGAAAAAAAAATCAAGTTCTCTATTCACGTGATTGGTTGTGCAGGTCAACAGAACTAGGATATAAGTGATATCATCACCAATCTTATAGGAAACTAGCAAATAATGTCAGTGATAAGAAAGCGACAGTGAAACTGAGGTGCCCCAGTGACAACTCTACAAGAATTAAATGGTTTACATTAGGGGTGTCAAACGTACAGCCTGCATGCCAGAACTGGCCCAAGAACAAGTGGGCTCGTTATGCCGTGGCTCTGTCAGGTGCAACTGACTCCCACTCCCCTCCTCTGTGCTTTGCCTTGCTACACCAGGTCCGTGTTTCTATTTTATTTTTGCTGAGCTCCTTCTGCCTTGGCTCTGCCTTCCCCCTCCTCCTCTGTGCTACAGTGGGTGGGT
>NW_015161956.1:405010-434157 GCF_001447785.1 Gekko japonicus
CTGCTGAATACTCTGCAGAATGCAGCGAAGTGATTCCATCAGGAACTTGCGCTTCTTTATCACAGGTTCAACTCTTTTTTATTTAGAATTGCTTTCCAGTCCACAGATCTTTTTGGAAGTACACACAGGATGGAATAATGCCCATGGAAATACTGTTCTATCTGGTGTCCCTTCCGGATGATGGAGAATACCCACTAGTCAGTCATAAACCCCATCCAGATGTGGGGAAACTGCTGGAATTGACCCCCAACCATGTAGGCAGGTGGTTGCTCTTGTGGTTCCTGTCCAGTTTGTTAGGAAGGAACTGTCTCTGCTGAAAGGAGCTTCTAAAACCCTTCCCTCCCTAAAGTGGATAAATCTGAATTAGACAGAGGGTTCACCTTCCAATGCTTTAGCCATAGTATCCTACTAGCCACTATATAGGTGGCCTGTGCTCTGGGAACAGACGGACCGCTCCCTGTAGGCTTGGAAGCCACCAAGTCTGTATGTGGCGGGCCACCCACTACAATCTCCTCATGGTTCCTCGGACCCAGGTAGAGTTCTGCCAGAATATTCCAGCAGTTGGGGGGCGGCTGTGGAATGACCTGAAGCCTCAGGTCTGCTAGCACTGATGGCAGCTTGTGCCACTGTAGATGTATCTGCTGTTGGCCAATCTCCAATGTCTAGAAGCTCAGGCAGGACAGTCTTCACTTGTTTCTTTTTTCTTTTTTAAGGCAGGCAATGGGGCCTTTCTTCAAGGCTTTTCTGTCTTCCATATCAATAAGGCAAGTGTCTCAAAGAAAGCAGAGCTAGGGTGCAGGGCTACTGAAACCAGAGGGTCAGCCTTGCTCTGAGCCAGTACAGGCCACACAAATTTGCATAGCCCTGCCTGGAGTGAGAGGAGGCATAACCTAACCAGTTTGGATGACTTCCCCCACTGAAGGAGCGCATGTTTTATTGATTTGTTATAATCCAAATGAAAAAAAAATCAAGTTCTCTATTCACGTGATTGGTTGTGCAGGTCAACAGAACTAGGATATAAGTGATATCATCACCAATCTTATAGGAAACTAGCAAATAATGTCAGTGATAAGAAAGCGACAGTGAAACTGAGGTGCCCCAGTGACAACTCTACAAGAATTAAATGGTTTACATTAGGGGTGTCAAACGTACAGCCTGCATGCCAGAACTGGCCCAAGAACAAGTGGGCTCGTTATGCCGTGGCTCTGTCAGGTGCAACTGACTCCCACTCCCCTCCTCTGTGCTTTGCCTTGCTACACCAGGTCCGTGTTTCTATTTTATTTTTGCTGAGCTCCTTCTGCCTTGGCTCTGCCTTCCCCCTCCTCCTCTGTGCTACAGTGGGTGGGTTTCTGTTTTTTTTTTCTGGGCTCATTTGTGTTTACTGAAATTGGGAGAAAGGGGCTGTGACTCAGCTGAAGAGCCTCTGCTTAGCATGCATAGAGTCCCAGTTTCTATCCCTGGCACCTCCAGTTAAAAGGACCAGGCTGTGGCTTATGAGAAAGTCTTCAACCTAAGACCCTGGAGAGCCACTGCCACTCTAAGTGAACCGGGGGGGGGGGGGGGCCCCCAACCCCCCCCTTTTTATTTCATGTTTTCCTCCGGGCCGGGGACCTAGGCTCAGAGCATTGACCATGAGAGCAGGCTGGGGAAAGGGTTTGCTCCCCAATCTGGCCAGCACAGGGGCATCAGCCCAGTGCTGCACTGCTGGCTCTCCAGTCTGCCTGTGTGGGTTTTCCTCTGCACCTGAGGCCTTGCGGTGAGTACATACCAACTTGATGCTTACCCAAGAAACTGGTAACATATCTTTAATTGTATTTGTCTGTGTCTTTTATATAGTTTATATCACCAATACCTAACATTACATTTTAAGACACAAATGGCCCGGCCCGACAATGTTCCATTTATGTCAGATCCGGCCCTCATAACAAATGAGTTTGACATCCCTGGTTTACATAGATGTGGGGACAAACATATGCACAGTTCTTTGCCTGCGCTAAAATCAGAACATCAACTATTTGAGTGCCTTGAATATAACATCTAAACCACACTTTTATGACTCAGAGTCATAATCAAAAATTGTTGCTATCAGGACACAGAATTAACATGTAGTACTTTATATTTATAGTAAACAAAATTAAAGTTAAAATAAACATACTAAATCAGATCAAGCTCTATTTAGGGAATCATCATTTTTCAATTCAAGTTTTTCCAAAAAACCCACATCACTGGAGGAACCAATGCTGTTCCTTCCTCTAACAAATCTGTTTTGGCCGTTGTGTGGTCTTGCTGTGGAATTGGTCTTTGAAGTACAGGAGGGCTCTTCTGATAGCCCTTAATTACAGAAAGATTAGTGACAGAAACGGTCATCTATTGCTGCCTCCAATGGGTGATAGGAAAGTTAAGTGCTCAGTTGTTAAAGGATACTTTGCTGCTTCAGAAGAGAACATATGGAAGAAGTTAATGGTGCAGCTGTTTCCAACACCAGTAAAACCCCTCCTGCAACTCAAGGAACAGTAGCACTTGTGCTCCCATGGATCCTACAGTTATAGGAACAATACAGGGAGAACTATACTGTAACACCTGTCCTACTCAGGTAAGGTCAAAACAAGTCCACTGCATGAGACATGTTGCCTCAAAGGCCTGTATGTCACATTAATTTGCTTATACATTTGGTTGCCAATTCACAAAGATTTTAACAAGAAAAAAGTTTTATAAATGAAAGAGAGCTCTTCTCATTATGCTAGAGAAAAAAATGCTTAATGAAAACATGGCCACTTTAAAGTCTTCATCACTCTTTGCCAATCTGTATTGCACCCTAAGACAAAGGAGGTAAAATTTTGCTTCATTCATTTAAAATTTAAGAACAATTCCTTGAAGCTTAATTTTATTGCACCCTGCCAGGACCTGGTATGTTTATTTTAAAATATTTTTAAGTGAACATGTTGGAGTATTAAGCAAAATCATATGATTCCCACATGACCTGGATTGTACTTTAAGGACACTGCTAAAGGATACTTTAAGGACATTTGCTAAAGTGGGTCTGTTCATGTCTTTTCTATTTTTACATGCTCAAAGTGCTGCCATTGGCCTATGTTGAATCATATGCGCCCTACACTAAGAGGGGGGGGGGAGGGGAAAGATAGCTATGTTTTGTACTTTACATCAACATCAGAAGTTTCTTCTGATTGTTCCTTCTGGCCACGAGGGGCCAGGTAATTGCAGAGCAGCCAAAGAAGAAAGCCAAGAAACTGTTATCCTGGCTAAACCCAAGAAGGCTCTGTGTTGCAGAAGTTACAGGACATTTAATGTATCTTGAATTGTAGATATTTCTGTACTTAGTTATTGTTGGTATCTGTCCAGATCCCATCAAAACAAATTCTTACATGTATATAAAAAATAGGGGGAAAAAATACCTTTTGGACACGTTCCTTTAGGCTCACTGTAGGAAAGGTCATCTTTGATGCTTTGACTGTGGTTTTAGTTTTTAACATGTAACTGGAAAACAGAATATTTACATTTTTAATACTATCTCATCAATTGTTATATGAATATATAAAAGGTAAGGATGTAAAAATACAAGCTTTTTAAAGCCGGTGAATTCACTAATTTATATTGTATATTTCAGATGACTACATGTGTTTCAGATTATTACGTTTAATTCCCTCATTTTTTTCTTCTTCCTTCAGCAATGGGAAATTCTAAATGTTCAAAGCAGCAGAGATTCTGTCTTCAAAGATTATTGTTGTTGATAAAGTAGTAATTCACTAACTTTTAAAATAAAACACAAATAATGCCCAAAAATAAATTACCACAAGGTTATACATTTAATGACATTTTATAACTCTAAAGGCTTAATTTCTACCCTTTTCCCTTTTGAAGAAATGGAGGTCTGTCCTTTCATATCCTTTCTCCATGCAGTCTAAAAGTGTATACAAAGATCACTTGTGCCACAGCCAACTTTAAGCTGATTTACACAGTATATATTTGTAGTCTCACTACTCAATGGGTTGTACCCCGTTCACCTAAGGGTATGTTTCACAGCTGCAAGGCCTGTCCCACCACTATAAAATGCTTCTCTGCCAGTGAGGTTCACCTTGCAGCTAAACAGAACAGTAGGACACAATCCCACTAACTTACTTCACAGCTAAGCATGTAAAGTGCTATCTCTAAGGAGATAGGAAAGCTCTGCTTTGTGTTTTGATGGCTGTTCAACACATGTATCATCACACATGTATTCACTATGTGAAAAGTGGCAAAGCCCCTAAAATGTTGGCCTTTGATTGGGGTTCAAGTCCTTTCTCAGCTATGAAGCTGACTAGGTGACGGTGGGCTGGTCACCCTCAGCCTACCTCCTTGGGTTGTCATGAGGATAAAATTAATGTGTGGAGCATACCACATATACCACCTAACTTTTGGGAAGCAAAAATATAGTACATAATGTAAAGAAACTCATGCAAGAAAATGTCTAGTGGCACCTTCCAGGGATTTATAATATCTGAAGGACCATCTTCTCCCATCCATCCATCTCCAGGAACTAAGATCACAGGGAGAGGCCCTCTTGGCTATCCCATCAACCAAAGCAGCTCACCTCATTGGGTACACAAGAAAGGACATTTTCAGTGGCAGCTCAGTGATTATGGAACAACCTCCCCAGAGAGGTGCACCTGGCCCCTCACTCTCAACCTTTAGGAGGCAGCTGAAGATGATTTCATTCATTCAATTTGATTTGTATCCCACCCTCCCTGCAAGCGGGCTCAGGGCAGATTCCATCATAAAATTCACAATACAACAAATCAACAGTTAAAATATATCTAAGAACAATATTCAATAAAAGATTGGTGCCTCAATAGATTTCAACAAGCAGTTTGTTCCCAGGTGGCCATTTTGACCCGAGGTCATTGGAGGAGAGGCCAATAGCAGGTGGGCGCCCACTGCCTCAACTGAAAGCCTAGCGGAAGAGCTCTGTCTTGCAGGCCCTGAGGACCTGTAGGTCCCACAGGGCCCTGTTTTCTAATGGGGGCTCATTCTACCAGGTAGGGGCCAGGACCAAAAAAGCCCTGGCCCTCACTAAGGCAAGTTGGATGTCCCTGGGGCCAGGAACCACCAGGAGGTATTGATTAATAGATCGTAAGTTCCTGTGGGGCTCATATGGGGAGAGGCAGTCCCAAAATGACAGCATTTGATTCGTTCTTCTGCCTACCAGCATTTTAACTTACTGATTTTACATTGGTGGTTTTTATGTATTTTATGTGTTTGAATGCTGTTCACGATGTAAGCTGCCTTTGAGTTCCCATAAGGTAGAAAAACAGCTAACAAATGTTTTAAATAAAATAAATAATATTCAATGTACTAGTTAACATTGATTTAATGTAGAACAAAATTTGAGTCCAGTAGCACTTTAAAGACCAGCAACATTTCCCAGGGTATAAACTTTCATGAGTCAAAGTTCACCTGGTCAGATACAAAAGAGAACGACCCTTGGCACGTACCGTGAGGGGTCCTTCTCCTCTGAGGAAAAGAGGACATCTGGAGTGATTCCCACCATCCTATCAGAGAGAGGCAGGAACTAATTTTCTTCCTCTCCCTGTGTGGTGTGGGAATGCCCCCTTCTCAGTTCAGGAGACTTCCAACAGCAGTCCTGAATGTAACTTACTCCTAAATTAATAGACAGAAGTTCAAAACATGAAGGTAAACTTCCAACAGAACATGGAAACAAGAACTCAGCAAGAAGCAACATAGAATAAGCATGGAAGAAGAGAATAGGATTGTGATAAAAGTCAGGAGAGCGATGTAAGTTGAGAGGGGCAAGATATCCTCCTTTCCTCAGAGGAGAACGACCCCTCACAGTAAATCCCAAGGGTTGTTATTCCTCTGAGGCGGAGGACATGTTGGGTACTCCCAAAGTAGTACCTTAAACCTTGGGTAGGACATCACTCTCCTCTTCTACTACATGTTGTAGGATTCTTCTTCTAAATGAGGCGTCTGCAGAATCGTAGACATTCAGCTTATAATGCCTCACAAAGGTAGAAATGGAGGACCAGGTTGCAGCTGTACAAACTTCCTCTACTGAAGTGTGTTTAGCCAATGCCATATTGGTGGATGCACTCCTCACTGAATGTGCTGTGATCCCCTAAGGAACTTCAAGGTTGAGAGACTTGTAAGCCCTCCACTATGCACGATTTAATTGCAAAGCTGATTGTGGATTTGGACATCTTGTTTTCCAGGTTCGGAGGAGATGTTTATGAACATTGACTCAGTCTTCCTAATGTTGGCGGTTTGAATCAGGTATGCTTTAAGAGACCTACGAACATCCAATGTATGCCAGACCTTCTCCCTTGGGTGCTTTGGATCTGGGCAAAAAGAAGGATAAGTATATCTCCTGAGTCCTGTGAAACCTGGAGGCTACCTTTGGTATAAAATACACACAATCCTGGGTTAGTGGAAATTTATTAATTTAATTTTATTTGCTTGGATTTATACCCTGCCCTCCCCGCCAAGGCAAACTCAGATTTCGAATATGCGTCTAGCCGAACTTACTGCGACCAGGAATATCATCTTCATGCACAACCATTTCAAAGGAATATCCTGAATAGGTTCAAATGGTGACTTCGTAAGCACTCACAGGACTCTATGAAGCACTGACAGGACTCTATGAAGCCGCCATGTGGGAACCTATGGATCCATGGAGTGTTGTGAAGCGTTGCCCTTCTCAAAAATCTACGCACATGTGGATGTGAAGATGTCCCTTTGAATGTGGAAGTACTGATGCTAGTGTTGCAACCTGTTTCCTGAGGGTCGCCGGTTTCAGACCAGATTTAAGACCATCATTCAGAAAGTCCAGGAATGATTGAACAGAAGGCTCCATGGCGTTAACTGATTTTCTTCTACACCACCTGTGAAAAGCCTTCCAGGAGGCATTATATATCCTGGTACTGGAGTCCTTTCTGGCAGCCAGGATCATATCAGTTATGTCTGAGGCAGGGCTGGCCTGTTATTAAATTTTAGACTGTCGCCTAGGGCGACGGCACCATTCTGGCCGGCCTCGTCCCCTCCTCACCCCGCACAGGAAGCCTCCCTTGCCAGCTTCTTGCTCTGTCCCCGGCAAGAGACTCCCCTCTTTGCAGCCCTCCAGATAGAAAAAGGAGGAGGAGGAGGAGGGGGGACAGGCACGGGGGACAGCCCAAGAGGACAGGAAAGTGCCGCTCGCCCTCTGCTGCCCCGCCCCCTCTTTGGAGCTCCTTTTGCAGCCTGGCAGTCACAGGCCCCCTCCCCTACAGCGATCCTGCCCCCTGCATGCATTTGCAGCTTGCCCCCTCGGCCCGCCCTCTGCGGCTTCGGCGCCCGCCCCACCCCACATGGGGTAGGGTGCCAGAATATATCCTTGCCTAGTGGGTGAAAAAACCTGGGGCCGTCACTGGTCTGAGGAAAGAGAGTTGTTCAAGTTCCACACGGTCAGAAGTAGACGTCCTGGATGTGGGTGCCATACCGGACCTTGGGTGATCATGTTTGGAGAAAAGGGTAGGTGAAGAGGCGGTAATGCAGACATCTGGTGCAGAGTTGAAAACCACGGTTGACAAGGCCACCACGGGGCCACCACCAGGACTGTTGCCTTTTGTTGTTTTATCTTCCGTAGTAACTTCAGTAAGATCAGAATCGGAGGGAAGGCATACAGTAGGCCCCATGGCCAAGGAGTGGTTAGGGTATCTGTTGCTTCTGCTCTGCGGTGAGAAAAAAATCTGGTGTAGAACCTGGGTAGCTGGTGGTTCCAATGAGATGCAAGGACAAAAAAGGGAAGGGGAAAAAACCTGAACCTAAAACTTAGAATCCAGAACCTGACAAAGGTTAGTCAAATGGAAGAAAGGGGGCAAATATTAAAAACTTAATGAAGGAAATATATAAAAAATACATGTATTTATTAATCACAAATTTAAAAATTATATAAGGGCCCAATCACATGTTATGTATAAATAACAAACAATAAAACACAAGGGCTTATAAATCTGACCTGACGCGTTTTGGCCTACATAGGCCTTCCTTAGATGTCAATAGTGAGGAACATATTGGCTATTATAAAAATATAGTACAATCATGTAAATACAAGGTATAGATTCAATAAGGACCAGAAGCAAGTTGTTTCAAGATAAAACCACCAGGGACAGAGTAAAAAGTACAAATGAGGCCTCTAAAAGTGCAATCACATGCCAAGTGGTTCTCAGATATAAACTTCTGGTCCAGGAATCACCTTCCTATGGTGGTAGAGCCAAATTGTCCTCAAGCAAAAAGCTGCTTTCACTTTGGAGCTGGACCAGATTAAAAGGTCGTCAAGGTATGGGTGAACATGTATGCCCTTCTTTCTCAGGTGTGCTATTGGATTGACTAGCACCTTGGTGAACTCCCTCGGGGTGGTCACCAACCCAAAAGGCAGGGCTCTGAATTGCATGTGAGAATTCCCTACGCAAAATCTCAGAAAATCCCTGTGTAGGGGTAGGATTGGGACATGTAGATGTGCTTCTGTGAGATCCAGAGAGGCAAGATATTCTCCTGGTTGTATGGAACATCCTTTTGAAACTATTTCTAATGTCCAAGAGTCTGCTTGGGAATCTATCCATGCTGCTTGGAAATGAAGCAACCGACCCCCCCACAGACACCGGAATCCCCTCTGAGTCATGCTTTGGTGGTCTTGTTGTCCCGGTCCTGCTTGTCATTTCTGTTGGATGACTGCCGCCCAAAGAGGGATCCGGTGAAGTTCTTCCTATAGGTTTGCTTGGAGTATCCCCAGGAAGATCTTTGCTGGTCCTGTTTGGGTCTGTAAGTTGAGCTTGAGGAGCAAAAGGACTGACTGCCAGATCCTCTTATGTCTGGGCAACATAAGTTCCTAGGCATCGTCTTCTTTTCGTCTCTTGTCTCTACTAGTATGCTATCCAGATGGTCTCCAAACAACTTTTCCCCTTGGAAAGAGTAGGCTAGTACAAAGGATTTCGACTGTAGATCTGCTGACCAGGCACGCAGCCAGATTCCTCTCCTTGCAACGACAGCTGAGGACATGGCGCATGATGAAAAGGTGAGGGCATCCAAGGATGCGTCTGTTTCAAATGATGAGGCTTTCAAAATTCTAGTCGCACCCTCCAAAAGTCTCCTGTTGTTTTCAGGGAGCAATTGAATCAGTTTTCGTGTGCAAACAATGATGGCTCTGGTTACCATTGAGGCTGTGGCAGAAGCTTTAATGGCCATTGCCGTGGCCTCATGTGCTCTCTTAAGTGCAGTGTCTATCTTCTTATCTAGGTTGTCTCGTACTGAGCCCTGACCATCCTCAGATAGAAGGTCATATGCTTGAAGTGTAGCCACAGGCGCGTCCACCAGGGGTACCTGTAACATCTCATTGGCAAAAAATGGTAAGTCATATAATTTTTTCACAAAGCTAGGGAACTGCCTGCTGGAAGTTGGTTTTGCCCATTCTGCCTTTAGTTGTCTTTCAAAAAACTCTGGGAAAAGAAAAACCCTCTCATAGTATATCTAAGAAAGAATTCTTCAGTCCCCTTGGACCTATTTCTGGGGTTGGTGCCTGGGCTAACCATCTCCTCCCACAATGGAACATCATGGAGTTCCAGGGCTGACAGAGTCTTAGCCAAGTATATACTGATAGTCCTCTGCCTTGAAAAAACGTGCAGACTGTTGTGGAACACTAATGTTCTCCACTTCTTCATCAGAGAGGAACTCCTCCTCCTCCCTTTTCCCCATATCAGGATCGGGGGACTGTCCCCTCTCTGAATCTGAATGTCTGTCCCTGGGAGGCTGTTTTCTGGCCACTTTAGTAGGCCACCTTCCCTCCCTATCCGTGGAGTGCTCTAGTGGCTCTGGTACAGGGAAGGTTGAACACGGAGTGAGGGTGCCCAAGTTCCCTAGGTGGCATAAGTTTACAAATTCTTCCCTCATTGCATGCCTCACTGACTCCATAAAGTTCTGTGGGAGGAGGCCCCTACTAGACAGAAGTACATTACGTGTCTGGAGACTCATGGTGCCACCTGTTGTTGATTGTCCCGAGAGGGGCAATCCTCTGTTGAAGTCTCCCGCCAGGAGATTGGTAACTGAACCCTAGCAATCCGATTGAGGGTTGTAGACATGCCCGGGAACGTTTCCCGCCAAAAGTTGTGAATCAAGATGGCCACCGCTACCAGCCGATGGGCAGGAGCAGGGTGTGGCAATGGCATCTCCAGAGTGATGGCACGTCTTCCTGTGCTGTTCTCTGCCTGAATCAGGCTCGCCAGTAGCTGAGGCAAGCTGATAGGCCATGCTGGCTCCAGGTTCCTCTCACTGCATCTCCATGTTGTCGGTGTCGTTCTCTGCTTCGGAGAAAAAGCCATCTGACTGTCTTCTGGGCATGCTGGCAAACGTGTGCTCTACGGCCATTTCCAAAGGCCAACTACAGCCACCGCGAAACTCCCCCTCAAGGAACGAGGAGGTGGGGGGGAGGTAAGAAAGACTGAAAGGAGTTTGTCAAAGGATGAGTAGAAAAAAGCAAGAATAAGAATAGGAGGAATAAAGAGTAGAGAAAGGTACTGAGCAGGGTAGATTAGAAACTCAGTAAAGTTTGGAGGCAAAGCCTACAAAGATCCTCTCCCTGTCGAGGCAAGAATAGAACTGAGAAGGGGACGTTCCCACACCACACAGGAAGAGAAAGAAGAGAAAGAAAACTGGTTCCTGCCTCTCATTGATAGGATGGTGGGAATCACCCAAGATGTCCTCCGCCTCAGAGGAAGAATGTAACTTAATCTGTCCTTATATCCAGCTCAAAATGTGGAAGCGTTGTTACAAAGAACGGCCAGTTGGAGTCAAAACGCAGAAATGTACAAAACAAAATGTAATCAGCTTGACTAGAGCAAGGAGATATGCAAACAAAACCAACAACAGAACACCACTGGTGGTCACATGCAGGTCACAGCTCAAACAAATTCAACACATCATTAATGGACATAAATCTGACAATAAATCATGATAATCCTCTTTTGTACCTAACAAAATGAACTCTGACTCACAAAAGCCTATATCCTAGAAAACTTTGCTGGTCTCTAACATGCTACTGAAGTCAAATTTTGTTCTGCTATTACAAACTAATACAGCTACCCACCTGAAATTAATTTACACTATCTTCTAAACCCATTGGAAATGCAGTGAGCAGTCAGCTTCACAACATGCTTCTACCATTGGAACACTCTACTCCTAGCTTTAAACTATTTTTAGTATAACTACAATATCATTGATACATAAGGACACCATCAGCCAGAGGAATAAGATTTGTGATCTTTCTAAAAGTTTCCCTTCCACTTTCATGTTCTTTTTTATAAAATATTTTTTTCTAGTAAATAAACATATACAGGGTGATTTGTAGAATTTTACTGAAGTTTATCATCATGATTTTTGTGTCTTGAACAATGCAGTCTTCATCTGTAAGGCACTAACCATACAACACTGTCCTTGAAAAGACAGAAGAAGCCTCGCAGATACGCCAAAGATGCTGAACACAACAGCTTGATACCTATGTTCAGATTGCATGATCGACAGTTCAACATGTTATAGGTGCTGGAAGAAAAAGATAGAGGATAATGTCACGTCAAAATCTCTTTGTTTTGCACAAATTCTCTTCAATAATTCGAAACACCATATGGGCTTCAATAGTAACATGTAATCCCTTAAAGGTAACAGTTCTGCTAGAGGATTTTTGAGACAGTAGACTGGATCCCAGGGGAAATTTCTGCTGATAGAAAAGGGAGTGGTTTTTTGCCACTCTCTCCCTCTTGCTGTAGACCTCCAACTCCTTCCTCATGCTTTTCTGTGTGTGTGGGGGGGCATTTGGGGCTGCAGTGGAAGGCAAGGAAGTCTCACAGTTAACTGATGGAAATCCTCTCATCCCCAGAAATTTTTGCTGAGATCACTAGCTACAATAATGGCATGAAGTTAAACTCTCCAAGAGATGCTGCGTTAATATAGCAATTAAACATTGTTTGTGTGGACTCATATTTGATAGATTTCACAAAAGATCTTGTTCAGTAGCAATGTAGGATCTAATAGTCATTAACTGTTTACTTTAACAGCTATTGTAACTTTACAGGTGAATTTATGAACCAGCATGCTGAGAGAAGAATCATTATTACTTCTAAAGGAACTATCACAATGACAGATCAACTGAAAGTCTATTAAATCTCTGTTCTTCGATGTATTCTTCTATTTCCTTCATGGCCAGTGAAGGAAGGTGGGAAGTGTCGAAGAAGAAAAAGAAAAAGAAGAAGAAAAAGAAGAAGGAGGAGGAGGAGGAGGAGGAGGAGATTGGATTTATACCCCGCCCTTCACTTGGGAGTCTCAAAGCGGTTTACAAACTCCTTTCCCTTCCCCTCCCCACAACAGACACCCTGTGAGCTAACCTCCCCCCAACAAATGCCTACCATCCCATGAAGTCGCCTTCAATGCAGACCATCACTGAATCTTCCACATTAACATCATTTGTAACCTCTGAAAGGACAAGGAAACCTGAAAGTTACAAGATTTTGTTTACTCATCCCTTTGTTAGTTTGCATTTATCTAGCACAGTAATACAGCCACACGTGGCTTCTCAACATTCATCTTGTGGCTCTTCAAGGCACTGTTCCTCAATATGGCATCTACCACATGTTTCAGGAAAGTGGGCAAGATCCTTGCCCAGTGGGGCTTATGGCTGACAGGTGATTCCCACCTTGAAACAGCCACTGCCAGAAGAACTGGTAAGATGCAAGCCTCAGGGACGGAAATGGGATTTTTCTTCCCTACAACTCTGTCTCTTACATCTAATTATTTCTATTCAAACACCATTACTGCACCATAATCACAGACGGAACAGCGTCGTAATCTTTCCATTCCAGTTGATCCTCTCAGCCCCCATCTTCAACAAAGGAAGATGATCAGATCAATGTGCAGCAACAGCTGCATTCATCTAATCAGTCTTCTGAAGATGCTACTCTGCAAATGGTAAAGATCAGCAGCTGCCCATAACTAAACATTCTCTTATAGCTCCCACTTTGTGGAATGGCTTGCCTGAGGATAATTAGAACACATTTCACAGAATGCAGAAAATATAATTGTTCATAAGGGCATTTTATAAAGGGAAAGTAGGAACCATGTTGGTATTGGATATTGTAACTCTGCATGCAAGGGGATCTGGGAGGGGAAGAAGAGATTGGATTTATACCCCACCCTTCACTCGAAGTCTCAGAGCAGTTTACAATCTCCTTTCCCTTCCCCTCCCCACAACAGACACCTTATGAGGTAGGTGGGGCTGAGAGACCTCTTTTGGGATCTGCTCCTAAGAGCTCTGAAACAACTTGTAATTGACCCAAGGTCACACCAGCAGCTGCATGCGGAGAAGTGGGGAATCAAACCCAGTTCTCCCAGATTAGTCAGCGCTCCTAACCACTACACCAAACTGGCTCTCTGGGTTCAACTAGTTAAGAGAATTCTCTCACTCAGGTACACTTGGCAGTTGGCCCCACTCTCTCAGATGCTGAACCTCTTTTGTGGTTGCTTGTTTTTTGTTTCATCTTATATAGAACCTCTCTTCTTCTCTTTCTTACCTGGGCTTGGAGCTGTAGCAAGTTAACTTTTTGAAGTTAATCTGTTCACAATAAATTAAATGTACCTACATGACTCTGTCATGTAAGATGTGCTTTTATTTTTGTAAGAAAAATTTATTTCTCTTGTTACCATTGGAGTCAGATCTTTGTAATTTGTTTGAACAGCATTCCCCCCTTAACTGGGAAACTTGGATGATTGGGGGTACAACATAAAACTTCTGTGCTTCCAAGTCAAATGATTTTTTAACATTTAACCCATTAGGTTATGAACCCAGAGTCTATCAGAAGCTTAGATTAAGTTCCTTTTCAATATCAAGCTTAAAGTATTTGGTTAGGAGATCCCCTTGTTGGTTGTTTTTTGATCTTTAAAAATTCTCCATTATTCTTCTCCATATTGCTGTGAAGGCTGAATCAAGCAGATATTTGGAGGTCCCCAAACTTGCTGCTGAGAACTAGAGAAGCTGCCTTAAAAGATTTCATATACTCTTTGAAGCAAAAGGAGCTGCTGGATTGCTAGAGGGAGAAAACCCAACAGAGAAAGGCAAGGAATTGGACTCTTGGATAACAAAAAATGGGATTGGCCAGGAACGTTATTATGGGATCATTGGATGACAGTGAGACTGTCTGAAAATTCCCAGACAGCAAAAGAAATGTTTAAGAGCCTAGAAGAATCTTTTGAGTTTACTAGTATTAAATCACAATGAATATGGATAAGAAAACATTGCAAAACAAGATTACATGACAGAGAAAATAGTGAAAAATATGTATCTGAGCTAGGGGAACTCATTAGCATAACTCATTAGCATATGCCACACCCCCTGACATCACCAGAAGTGTGTCATAAGGCCACACCCCCTGACATCACCGGAAGTGTGTCATAAGGCCACACACCCCACCCCCAATGGTCCCAGCCGCCGCCGCCGGCCTTGCAGCTCCACTGCTGAGCCCCATGAGGGGCCCGGCGGTGGACCTGCAAGGCCGGCAGGAGTGCAAGGAAGCCCTGCAAAGGCCCCCCCTGGCCTCAGGCAGGCAGGGGTGGGGAGAGGCAGGGGGGGAGCAACTTACCCCTCCTCTTCTCCTGCCTCCTCCTGGCTGAATGAGGGCCGGAAGCGGGGCGGCCGGAAGCAGGGGGCGGGGCTTTGTCATGTGCCCCGCCCTCGTACCTCACCCGGGGGAACTGCGATCCCCCGCGATCCCCCCCGAAATGACCTCTGATCTGAACTGAGGTTGGTGTTCGAAAATCTAGTAGTCTGTGGCTTTAATCTAACTGGATAAACAAAAGGCAAATTTTATGCTTGGGACTGTGGGGGGAGATTTTTCTGAGTTTGTGAACATGCAGGGTCAAAGCCAAAAGAAAGACACAAAACCTTGCAATCAGGCACTAAAAGAATTGCAGGAAGAATGCTCAAAATGGCTTATTGAAGTTGAATCACAAACGCTTCAAACGCTTGAAAGACCAAGTCCCACCCAGAGAAAGGGAGAAAAACTAATCACTGCATTGCTTTAATTGCAACAAAAGGGGCCACTTTGCAAAGGGCTGTGGAGAGCCACCAGCTAACAGTGGGTTTTTTAAAACGCACAGGAATAGCCCACAATGTAAACAGAGAGGCAGTTTTAAAAATCAAAAGCATGATGGTCCTAATGCAGCATACAAAGGAAACTGTTTTTGTAATGAACCAGAAAACCCTTATTTATGATGATGCTGAATCAGAATCAAAAGAGAGTAAGTGGCTAATACAGATAGTGGAGCATCTAGTCACAGCACACACTGCAAAGATTTCTTTGATGAATGTAATGAAAATGAGAAAGGAGACATAAAATTGCTAATGGTGAATGCATACAGATTCAAGGCATAGATACTGGCACTTTTATGGTGTAGCACACTTCACAAAAATTTCCTAAATTAAGTTGGCAATATCCTGTACAGACCTGAATCAAGCTGTAATTTATTGAGTGTGTCTGCATATGTTTTGGAAGTAAGAAAAGCAAATGCGTGTGTTATATAAGAGCAAAAGGAGTTAGACCTTCATTTCCACACAGAATCAAGAAACATACTAGCAAGCCATTAGAATTAATTCATAGTGATATCCTTTGACCAGTACATGTAACATCAAATGGCGGAAATAGGTATCTTTTAATCTTTCTGGATGATTTCTCAAGGTACTCAGCTGCTGAGGCAAAAGAGTGAAGCTCACAAATTCCTCAAGAGGTACGTCGTTATGGTTTCTAACAAGTTCAGAAGGAAGCCTCAAGTGCTACAAATGGATAACAGTGGTGAACTTATATCACATCACACACAAACCTTCCTGGCAGAGGAAAGTATCCTGCTCAGAAAGTCAGTGAGCTTTACACCTGAGCAGAATGGCATTGCTGAAAGGAAACTCAGAATTTTACTGGAAATGAGTATATGCATGCTCATGGATGCAGGCCTACCGAATAAATGGTGGGGTGAAGCAATCTTGACTGCAAACTATCTCCAGAACATAGATTCAGGTAGGTAAACATGTTGATTTGAACAGTGGCACTTTTAAGATCAACAGAGTTTAATTCTGGGTACAAGCCTTCTTGAGCATGTGCACAGATACATTGAAACACTTTCCCTCAAGCCTTACATATAGGTAGGGGAGTTAGTTGCCAGGAAGGGCTAGTTAGTCACGATGCAAAAATAACTGGGTATAGCTGAGATTGGATTAGAGCAGTTGGTAGACCTGTGAATGGCATAAAATTAGCATATAAATACAAGAGTTAACAAGCAGATGTGAGAACTAAGTTTGAGTCCAGTGGCACTTTTAAGATCAACAAAGTTTAATTCTGGGTGTAAGCGAGAACTGAGAGACTTAGAATGCACAGATGCACGCTTCCTCAAATACACTGAAACAGATTTCCTCAAGCCTTACATATAGTGTGTGTGTGTGTGTGTGTGGGTGTGTGTTTAGTTGCCAGGAAGGGCTAATTAGAGTCAAGATGCATAGAGTCAAGATGCTACAATTCCTCTTAACTGGGAAACATGGGAGGATCGGGGATACTGCGTAAAGCTTCTGTGCTTCCAAGTCAAATGATATATATATTTTTACATTTAACTCAATAGATGGAGACCCCTAGTTTCTCATTTTATAGCACTGTTTTCTAATTTCTGTAATATAGTTTTTGCATTTATTTTTCATATACTGTTTTTATTGCACTGCAAAGCTCAGTCAGTAGCCCAGAACAATGGTAGGGAGGGAGAGATCCATGCACATTTAGCACATGATGACACTAATACCAAACAATAACTTGATGTGCAAAGATTTTTCAGACTCCATATCACTTGCAATGTTGTGTCACACAGTCAGTTCACACATTTAGCTGTCAGTCACCAATAAACCATGATCAAATTATGTACATGCACATGCACATGAGAACCCAGTAAAGAAAGAAACAGCAAGTTGCCCTTCTGTATTCATACAAAAACACCTTCTACCCAGCTTAGAATAGTTTTTTCTGAAAGGCAGCAGCTCTCTGGAGAAACTTTTAAACTGAAAATGCAGGGACATTAGAGATTTTCTTCAGGCAAAGTCTACATTTCCATCAATATCAGAGTTCTTTTTATTTGGGGCTGCTGAAATGACAGAAGGCTCAAGTAGATACTAGAACTGGTCTTTTTGATTAATGGAATATTCAGAGGCCTGGAAGTGGGGGAAATATCCTGCAAGTGTCCCTACAAGGGAAGGGAGAAGGAAAACAAGGTTTTGTTTGTTTGGTGGAAACACAAAGAATACACACTCTGTTTACTGAGAGGTAGGAATAGTGCCTAGCTTCTTCACCCTGCAAGTGTTTCTTTGACACAGGTCTGCCAGACTCTGGTCCCCTCTGGTACTAGTGTAGAGAAGTGTCATTCTCATCTGTGAAATGATGGGAATATCAAAGTTGCATCTCTCCACTTCTCTTTTCTCCTCCTTCATTCTCTGTAGTTTACATGTCATAGCCACCCCTGATCTTTACAGCCACTTTGTGTTCCGTTTTGACCTGCATGGACTACAGTAGAGAAATTAAAGGTTGTCTCCACCCTGTCTGGTTTCCTGAAGGGAAACCCCCCCAAAACCTAGTAATCTTTAACAAAGCAAAATTATTGTGATATGTATTACTAAAAGAAATATTTTATCCTTGACAGCAAGTCTCATAAATAATTGTTGGGTTTTTTCCCTTTTTTTCTGGCAGTTCCTAAAAAAATGGATTTTTAAAAAAATCTCTGCAGTTGGTTCAGTGTTATTTTTGAGCTAATCAATTACCTTTCAACGTCACCGTTCCTCACCTATAAACCATTATCATTAATTATTTTTTAACCACACCTCGGCACAGCTCAGTTCTACACAACCACCTGGGAGGCAGACTAGGGAAGTTTATGCTTTTAAGGGCTTATCGGATTTAGCTTGCTCACTAGGATGTTTTAACGGCGGAATCTGCTTCGGTGAAATAATACACAGAAGCATAAGGCCACCATTATGTTCTGGGTCAACGGCACCACTAACTTCACCGGATATTTTGAAGACCTCTACAGGCTGGTGTAGAGCTGCAGAATAACAAGGCTCGTGTTCTCAGCACAGGAAACTCAATCAGCCTAATAAGAGACATCGTCTCTTGCGCTCTGTGCCGATCAAAGGTCTGGCCAACTCACTGAAACAAGCGATAATGCCAAGCTTCTCCTCCTGGGCGCAGAGATCAAGTGAGTCCCCCAGGACCGTATGGCATTGCTGACACTGGTACAGCATACATTCTTCTAGCCGGAGACGCCGATCTTTTAGGACGCTGCTGCTGGAGTCCTCTAGCACCTTTGTCCTCTCCTGTTCTTGGCGCCAGTTCCTCGTCTCGGGCCTCGATCGCTCCACCATGATTGCACCCCCGGTTCGGGATTCCTGAAAGAACTGCAGCAGCTGCCGACGCACCGCCATTTCGTATCCGCCAGAATTTCAAACCTAACTTCCCGCCTCTTGTCTCTTGGAGCGTTTCCTGAGCCTCTCTAATTGGAGGAACCCGAGGATCTTCCCTTTGATTGGCCAATCGTCCTCGTCGTAACACTACCCGAGCGAATCACATAATGAACCTCCAGTAGAAGGAATCGTTTTGTTTTCACCCAAACGGCGAGGCAGTGGACGTTTAAAAACGAACAGATTAATCCTGGGCTTCTACTGGTCGTGGCTCTCTTTCTCGCCTCAGCAGTGGTCGGGGCCCTAAGCCAATAGAGTAGCGCGAAAGGCGATTTTGAAAAAAAGAGGGCAGGACAAGTAGTGCGCGCGGGGGGGGTGAATTTGAAGTGCGGCGGTTGAGTGTCGTTTTATTTTTAGGCGGCGTTGTCAGGTTCAGCCATGGAGGTGACTTATCTGCAGCAGTTGGAAACGCTCAAATACAGCGAGCTCCAGCGCCTGGCTAAAGGCGCAGGATTGAAGGCGAACCTCAAGGTGCGCGGGAGGTGGGCAGAAGAGCGGGCTCTCCCCCCCCCGGCTTTTTGCTGGCCGAAGAAAACCCGGTCCGCTCTCTCTTTTGCCTTTAAGTGGCAGTTGCAAGTTGAAGCGCAGCAGTTTCCCCTTCGGATTTCTGCGGCTCGGACCGCAGTAGAATGAGGCGGATTGGAAAACTGGTACCCTAAAGGGGGGGGGGGGGGGGAAAAATGAAAAACTTGGGCCGCCCAGCATCCAGAGACACCTCAGGCTTTAGCTGTCCGGTCTCTCTCACTGCTTTTTAACGTCTCTTGAGCCCGTGCCTTTAACAGCTGCTGTTAAGCAAATGATGCTAACTAGAAAACAGCGATGGGGAAAGCTTCACCTGCTTACCTTCTTAATTTCTGGCTATCGCTGCACAACAAGCCCTGTAAACCAATGTAGCCGTCCTACCTTAATCTTGTCTTAGAGGCCAGGTACAAACCGATGGTTTTTACCTGGGTGATACGTGATAACTATTTGTTGTTGTTCAGTCGCACAGTCGAGTCCGACTCTTCGCGACCCCCCATGGACCAGATCCCGCCAGGCCCTCCTGTCTTCCGCCGTCCTCTGAAGTTGGCTCAATTTCATGTTCGTTGCATCGATGACACTGTCTAACCATCTCATCCTTTGCCGTCCTATTACTATTACTCCTTAACTATTACTCCTTGGTTAACTTCAGTGACAGAGTGGGGATTTGAATTTGGGTCTTCCAGATCCTAATCCAGTGGTGGCGAACCTTTTAGAGACCGAGTGCCCAAACTGCGACCCAAAACCCACTTATTTATCGCAAAGTGCCAACACTCCAATTTAACCTGAATACTGAATACTTTAGAAAAAACAACTCATACATTAACTTAAGATGATCCAAACAAAGTAAGGAAAGCAATCCCAAATGCTTTCATTTACTTAAAATTATTTGGCAGAGAATTTGACATTTTAATGATGGTCTGGGGCGATGGCACGAGTGCCCACAGAGAGGGCTCTGAGTGCCACCTCTGGCACCCGTGCCATAGGTTTGCCACCTAGTCAGATGCTAACCACTATATGACACTGCTGTTTTCATACTGATGGTTGCAGTTTTTATTGGTACTGTTTTATTGTATGCTGCCTTGAGTACCTTGTGGAGAGGTAGGATATAAAACATTTTAAATAAATAAATAAATAGCTAATTTAAAATTATGTTGCATTTGTGTGTCTAGATATACTTGAGATAGCATCTGTTTTTAATCAGTGTTACTCATAAAGAACAGAAAATACTTTTGTGTGAGGAAAAGGACTGTATGCAGCTAATTTTCCTGCAATGCATTTAAATGGCTACCATTTAATTTGTTATACTTCTTTTTCTCTATTACAGTGTTTCCCCAAACTTCTGATGTGAAACATATTGCCATTAAAGATATACTGTTTGTGTACTGTTCAAATAAGATGTCTAATAGTTTACATCCCATTTTTTCCCAAATCCATGGGATTCAAAGTAGACTATATCATTAAAACCAGATAAAATCTCTTTCACAAAAATACAGCACAAATAACAAGAGAGCAAGCTAGAAAGCAGACTGCATGCCTACTTTAATAAGCTATAAATTATTTGAGATCAGAATACCTGAAAGCTGGCTCTGCTTAATTTTTTTTTTAATGCTGGTAGTTGTTACGGTTCTTCACAGTTTTTTTCTGTGTGATATATTATATTGCAAAATATGATTTCCCTATTCTGAGCATTTTTGGAAGCACTGTCTCCCAAAAAAGAGATAGAAAAAACAAGTATTTCAAGATAAATTGATAATTGGAAGGGAGCAATTTTTCCTTTATCCACAATTTTGTATATTTACTATATGATTTGTCATGCTGTGCTGATTTTTGTGTTTTATGTGCTGAACATTATCTTCACAAATCCAAGTCTGTCTACTGCTCAAATAATGCTGTAACTATTTTATAGGCGGACAAGCTGTTAAAAGCACTGAAGCAGCACTTTTATGAAATCATACAAGAAAACAGAAATACAGTAAGTATAGAAATGTCTTGACTAAATTTCTTTGTTGAAAAGAAGGGGGGTTCTAAAATCCAAAAAATTCAGTGCTTTCCCTGGAGTGCAGTGCCACCAAAACACCGTTTACCTAAACAAGTACTGAAGTGACAAATTTTCTGACTTGCAATTTATGGATCTGTCAGTGGAAGGTGCTTATGATCACAGATCTTTCCTACATTTCCCTGCCCTCGGCAGTCATTTCCAACACAAAGAATGTTCATTTTTGAAGTCATGGGATTTGTGTGGACTAATAATAACCATACAGCTTTGGAGGTTGTATTGGGAAAAGGGGATCAAATGGTGCTGCCTCTTCCATCAGCACAGCTCCACTGAAAGAAGAGAGGGCAATTTCAGCCCCTCCTCACTGTTGCCTTCCTTTTTTTGGCTCCCCAAAGGGGATTTTTTATTGCTATTCTATAAACTACAAAGAAAATAGGGAAGGGATTCTAATGTCTACGGGAGAAAGAAAGTTAACCACTAAAAACCCAAGTAGTGAAGATCATTACATAAGTTTATAAATTGCTTAATCTAATCTATTATTAATACAATGAGCTTGAATGTTTAAATCTAGCCAATATTCCCCAAAACCTGATATCAATTACTCTTTAAGACAATCACAAAAGCATCAAACTTAAATGTAGCTTCTTAAAGGTGGAATTCAGAGTCCCTCCGCATCTCATTTCTTGGCATTTCTTTTCCTCAAATCATAATCTCTTTTGGGGGCTGCTGCACCCAACTCCGAATCAGAGTCATCCTTGGTAGTTGAAGAAAAGTTTTCACTGCTTTCTTTATCCTGGTCTTCATCTTTGTCGTCTTCTCCGGACCTTCCCAGTTGCTGCTTCAAGAACTCATTTGCTTTCTTAACGGAGTCAATTTTTTTCTTTTTAAAAATTTATTCTGAAGACTAGGCCTTCGGGAACCAACCATTTGTACTGTATGCTGTTGTTTGTAAAAACAATGCCAAGTCTTTGAATTTCTTCCTTAAGCTGCGATGGTTTCTCTTTCTCGCCTCTCCGCCCTGCCATTTTTGAGGATTGTTTACTTTTAGAAAAGTTTGCCAAAGTCTGTTTTCCACCAAAACGCTTTGCTGTGCTCTTGTGTGCGTCTTAAATCAGTTCTATGGGCTTTTACGGCCGGCGCCCTCTTTTTAAATTGATCTGCTTGGATATCGTGTCTGGGAGTTCCCTCCCCCGCTCGCTTAAATCAGAGGGGCTTTCTAGCTGAAACTCGGTGTTTTGCTTTTACCACGACTCACAGTTCATCATTGGTCCTAGGGACTCGCCTCAGGTATGTGTAAAACGCTCGATCTTCATGCACTTGTCCTGGTCAGCAACTCTAGAGCCATACGGTTGCACAGCAGCAGGACCTTCAGGGCAGCGGGAAGCCTCGATTCCCTGGCATCGAGCCGGAAAAGAGGCAATCCTTCAAAAGCCCCATGGCTAGGAGCCCAAACACAAGGGCTCCGGGTGGGATAGCAGACAATCGCACCCCCTCCTATCCACTGGCGTTTGGATCGCGACCCTGGGAGCTCACCAGGGTCGCGTCCGCCATCGTGCTGCCAAAAACCGGAAGTCCCTCACTATTGCCTTCCAATTCATGCAAGTCCTCCAGGAAGGACTTTTGGGGGAGGGGATCATGAAGTTCAACCCAACATCATGAGAGACATTGTGAAATGAACTAAAGATCTATGATATCCCCATAATATTGTGTTACAGCAATTGGTGGTAGCTGATAAATCTAGCACATTGCTTCACTGGTAATCATTAACTGGAAAAAAACAGTACATAGAAATAATAGGATCCAACTTCCTTTGCGCAGGTCAACAAAAGAGACTCCTCTTCTACAGATACCAAGGAGCTTGATGACAGTCAGATACCTCTAAATGTAACCTCTGTAACCCAAAGGTATAGAAAAAAGAAGGGAGCTGATGATGATCAGGGAAATCCAGAAAGAAAAACTGTTCATGAGGAAAATCAAGAACTCTGTCCAGAGAAAGAGGTAATCTTACATGTAGCTTTAAATTATAAATACTCCACAGCCCGTCAAAAGTATTTGATACTAGATGATGGGGAAAGTCCTTTGTACTATGTAAATTGATGGTTATGGCTCCGGTTGCAAAAACAGTAAAGACAATAAACAATTTACTATGTAAACCTAGCAATATCTAATGCCTAAGTGCTTTTGAACAAGCAGTTTCAGCAGTGATTTTCACAGGTTTGCATGAAAATCCTGAAAGTTCTTTTTGGGGGGTGTAGCAGGATTTTCTTGCTGATCATGTTTTTATGCAGAAATGAGCTCATATCAGGTTCATCTATTGGTCAAACTGATTGCATGAAGTTGTTTTTATCTTTGAAACCTAATTAAAACCATTACAGAAACATTAGATCTATTGCCTTTTAATAGAGATTAAGATTTAAGTTTGCCTTTCTAACCTTGCTTATAAAAAAGATAATGAGCACATATCCTGTTTTTTTTAGATGTACCTGTTTGATTATCTCATCAGTACTTATAAGCCAATCGTTTATCTTGATGATTATCACATGTTTAAATTAGGAAAGATTTAATGTATGATAAAATTGCTGTTTTTCTATATAAATGCATTGATGTGATAAGCAGATCACATTTCTCTGGATGGAAATCTCAGAAGAGATTAGGTGAGGTTTCTGTTTCTGTACGTAACTTGGTTCTATGGAGAAATTCCTAAAAACAGTTTAAGTTAACACTCTGAAATCTGGATTACTTTAAAATGTGGTTGAGAAATTGTAAGAGATTCGATGTTTTTGTCACTTGTTCTTGAGGTAGCTATAGGGCTAATCCTCACATGCTTGTATTTTCTAACATCTTGTTTAACAAAGAAAATTATTTCTTTTTTACAATAGAAGATAGAAACTCTCTGAAGGTAATAGCTGAAAGAACAGAACGACCATTGGATACTCACCGTGAAGGGTCCTTCTCCTCTGAGGCTTGGAGGACATCTTGTGGGTGATTCCTATCCATCACTTAGGGAGGCAGAACTAATTCAAAGCTTCCTATTTCCTGTGGTGGGAGTCACCCTAGGCTCAGTTCTGGTGCTCCGAAAGCAGTACTCTAAAAATTGACATTCTGAACGAAAAACAGACAAACCAGAATAACCTGCTAACTTTTTAGAAAAAGAACAACCAAAGCACTGTGAACAGGAAGAATTATCAGATAGAACGGTTCACTCTCTCTGTGAAAAAAACTGTTATAGAAAAAAGGGAAAACAATGTAAGAAGGAACAGTGAAAAAAACTGTTATAGAAAAAAAGGGAAAACAATGTAAGAAGGAACAGAGGATGACGACCCGGGAGGTCCAAGATGTCCTCCAAGCCTTAGAGGAGAAGGACCCTTCACGGTGAGTATCCAATGGTCGTTCTCCCTCTGAGGTGGAGGCCATCTTGTGGGACCTCCCAGAGCAGTGTCCCTAAATGTTGGGAGGGGGGGTCGTCATCACAGGAAAGAACAGATTGAAGCACTCTCCTGCCGAAAGCTGCATCCACAGAGTCGTATACGTTGATCTTATAATATCTAATGAAAGTGGACAGAGAGGACCACGTAGCGGCCTTGCAGACTTCCGCCACCGAAGCTCTGTTAACGAAAGCTGCATTTGTAGCTGTGCAGAGAATGCGCCGTGATCCCGTCTGGTGGGTTTTGGTTCAGACTCTTGTACACTTCCGCTATGCATGTTCTAAGTACCTTACTAATGGCCGCACTAGACATTTTCTTCCCTGTGTGAGGAGGAGATATATTCACAAACATGGCTTTGGTTCTCCTGAATGAAGCTGTTCTGAGAATGTAGCACTTGAGGGCCCTACTTATGTCTAAAGCGTGCCAAAGCTTCTCCTTAGGATGAGTAGGATTCGGGGCAAATGATGGCAGGCAGATTTCCTGCACTCTATGGAACTGTGTGTTGATTTTGGGACAGAAGGTAGGGTCTGTTCTCAGGACTACCTTATCTTTGTGAAAAAGACAAAGGTCCGACCGGATGGATAGCGCACTCAGTTCTGATATTCTCCTGGCGGAGGTTATGGCCACCAAAAAAAGAACATCCTTAGGAGCTGAAGAGAAATGTCCTTAATTGGTTTGAAGGGTGCTGTTGTGAGTGCTGTGTGGACCGTGTTGAGCTTCCAAGTTGGAAACCTGTGTTTTGTAGCAGGAAGTTTGGATGTTGAGAAACTGGAAAGCTGTTGAGAGGTGGAAGGACCGAGGTTGGGCAGCAGTCTGCCTCTTTAGAGTTGCTGCTCTTAGCCCCCTTGCCATTCCCTCTTGGAGAAAGTTCAGAGTACCTGCGAGTTTAGGGTATAAAGGATCTACTCTCTTCCTTCTGGCCCAGCGAATGAAGGCCTTCCATGTACAGTTATAGATTCTGGAGGTAGATGGTCGCCAGGAGGCCAGGATCATGTTGACAACCAAAGGATTATATCCCAGATCTAGTAGTTTTCTCCTCTCAATTTCCATGCGGTCAAACAGAACCACTCTGGTCTTGGATGCCAAAGTAGTCCCTGGATCAGCATGTACGGTGAAGTGGGAAGATGTAGAGGTGGAGACACCGCCATCTGCTGCAGGGATGTGAAGCACGGTCATCATGGCCAGTAGGGTGCCACCACTATTACGTACGCTCTCAGGATCCGAATCCGTCTTAGGAACTTCGGAAGGATTGGCAGTGGATGGAAGGCGTAAAGCAGACCTCAAGGCCATGGGGCCGTCAAGGTGTCCATGTCCTCCACTTGAGGGTGGTAGTATTGAGTGAAAAACCTGTCCAGCTGTGCGTTGGTTGGTGACGCGAAGAGATCCACTAGTGGTGTTCCCAGTGTTTCTGTTATGAGCTGAAAGACCTTCTCATTGAGGGACCATTCGCTCTCTTGTATCAACTGACGACTCAGCCAATCTGCCTGGACGTTTACCACTCCTTTTATGTGTTCCACCTTGATTGAAGAAAGATTGGATTCAGCCCACTTCAACAATCTCTTTGCTTCCCTGTGAAGAGCTAGTGACCTGGAACCTCCCCGCTTGTTCAGGTAGGCTTTTGCTGATATGTTGTCCGTCCTGATGAGAATATGCCGTCCCTGGATGAGGGAGGCAAATTGTTGCAACGGCAATCTAATGGCTTGCAGCTCTAACAGATTGATAGGGAGTTTCTGTTCCGCTGGGGACCACTTGCCTTGTGCCGTCAGATGTTGCAGGGTGGCTTCCCACCCCGACAGGCTGGCATCTGTGAAGATCTGGGTTCTGTCTGGAATCCAAAACATCTTGCCTTGAGTGAGATTGTTGAGATTTTTTTTCTTGCTTGTGTTCAACCTGAAGGAAGAAATGTATACAAAACAGAAAAGCAAGGTGGGGATGTAAGTGAAATGTTCCTTTTACAAGTTTCTGATCAGTACCTTTGAATTACAGGTTTTTTCTGAGCTGAAAGAAAGAGAAGAGCCACAGGATGCTGAATCTGAAAGGACAGTGAAGATGAACCAACCTGAGTATTTGACAAGCAGTGGGATCACAAAGAATATGGCCACGCCAAGTCAATGTAAAGAGAGAATTTCGACTAAATGTGGAAGAGCTGAAAGTAAGCCCTGCTCATAAGGTGGAATACTGGTTTATGATGGTATGGTAGTACAGTGGTGGGTATCTTGTTTGGCCTTCAGATTTTTGTTGGAAAACTTTCATAAATTCAAATTTATTTTAAAAAGCTGATTCTCATTCAAATAAAAGTTTGGAGGCAGCCAAAAAAAAGACCTTTGATTACTGTGATGTAAGTGCACTATATTATTCTCAAATGATTTTCAAGGAGAGCTGGCAAGAGAGAGCGGGCCTCTTGTATTTGAGCAATAATGGATTGATGATATAATTCTTCAATGACAAACTGTTTAGAACAGGATCTCTGTTGTATTATTTTATTTCTTTATTAATGTCTTTCCTTTCCACAAAATAGTTGCAACAACTCAGTACAAAGCTATAGAGGCATAAGAGTAATTGTATGGAATCATTGATGGAGAGGAGAAAACCTGGATGTGGCCAGTTTACCTTGAAAAATGTGAAAATTATAAGAATGGTTTGAGCTGTTTGCTAGCATTCTAAAAAGCTTTGTCCTTGGTTTTGTGCAATCAGGAAAGACTCTTGTGGACCCTCTTTCTGGAAAGAAACCTCAGTACACAACTAGTGTATCAAAATCTGGGAGAACAGGATTTGCTTCTACCACGCCAAGTAAGTAGACAAAAATCTTAAGTCATCAGGGTCCCTGTACTGTAGATTTTGAAAGGGAAGTCATGTTCTTGATTCTCAGTGTGCCATCTGTTGCTTTTACAGATCATGCTAATGGTTTGTTTTTTTGCTTCAGTTGCTTTGAGTTTAGAAAGCTTTCTCACATATTTATCACAGGAAGAATTTTGAAATAAATCTTGTCCTTCTGTAATCTGTTACAAGTAACATTTAATATTTACTGTCCCAATACTGAAATCCAATTACTTGAACTATTCAGTGCCCCATCAGGCACCTATGTACCTTTTCTGTTTCTTGATTTGTATATTAGTTTGAGCTAAGGGAATTCTGCACATAGCACAGCTTGACAGCCCCATGTGGTGTGGTGGTGGATGGATCTACAGCAGGGAATCCTCCAATTATACAAATGTCATTACATGAGCAGAACACTGGAACCACCCATTGTCCAAATCAAAAGCACAGTAAATACCAAGGCCAAAATAGGAGAAAACAGACACCTATTGAAAAAAGAAAGATAAAATTGCTTTCATACGGTATTTGGCTTTCATTATGATCCTAACTAGCTGCCTGAGGAAGCTGAAGACAGCATAAATTTGTCACATTGCAACAGTTTAAGAGAACTGCTATCAATGATCAGATGTTTATTGTGTCTCCACAGTACTTAATTTGACAAGCCTTTATTGGCATATGTATGAAGATCAGATTAAATACAGATCGGAAAATACAAATCCGTATAGGGTAAAATTGGAGCTATGACACAGAAAAACAGCATAAAAGCAGAGAAACCTAGTGGTTAGTATTATTTATCAGAATGTATAGCCATAGCACTAAGAAGAAACCTTGCTACTATTTCAGTTATTTCCGTATCTGGATTATCAAGCAAAAAAAGAACCTTAAAATTGTTAGGAATCTCTAAGAATTGAGCTAATATAGGGTACAGAAGATCCTGACGGGGTGCCAAATAAAAGGGACGCGTTTCAACACAGTCCTTCATACGAGGACAGCACCTGCTAAAATAGGGGAATTGGCTTTTCACCTCAGCTACTTTTATCCTATGGATCTGAACAAGCCAAAGGGCTAATTAAACAAAGAGAACGACAATCTGATACACTAAGGTTTCAAGACTTGGGGTGTTGCTAAATATCAAAAGCACCATTAAGCAGGCTACATATTTGACTTCAGTGGAGGAAAAGAACTCTAGAAGGGCATTTGCCCTAGTCAGATGTTCTGCCCTTTCATCTGTGGTTATTCAAGGCAGGTACAATAAAAACCCCTTCCCTGAAAGGCTATGAACATGCACTTCATGCGAAGTTAAATTGGTAGAGTATATGTTTTTCAGTTGCCCATTCTACAGAGAAAGAGAAGTTCAAGGAATGTCCGTGGAACATGTGCTTCACCGAACATCGCTTCCCACAGGCCAAAATTCAACATGGATTTTGCTCTGTGCACCACCAGTTCATGTCTGCTCTGTGCACCACCAGTTCATGTCCACCTGTATAAATTTATGGACACTAATGATTCTTTATTCCTAAAATTAAAAAGGAAACGGGAACTTGTTCTTTTGGTGAAGAAAGCTAGTGTGGTTATTTGGACTTGTGAGACCATTTTATATGATAGTAGTGGCAACATTTTTCTGTTATGTATTTGAAGAAAATCAAATCTACAGCTGGAGAAAAAAGGTAATTATTGCTAAATAAACACTACGGAATAGAAACATACTGGTTTTACGATAACTGGAACCCCAGTGCATATTTCAACAGCAATAGAACTTTCACAGTCCAGCCCTAAGCAAAATTAAACCGCTTTAAGAAGGGATGTCAAACTCATTTAATCTGGC
>NW_015161956.1:435474-438602 GCF_001447785.1 Gekko japonicus
TGATTATGAAGCTTATCTGCTTCCAGTATACACTGGAAGTTTGCTGGATTTCAGTGGAGACAACGGAAATAAGTTTCTTATTTTAAAAAATCTTTTCCCTCCTTCTGATTTCATTGGAGTTTCTGTTTGCAGAGCTTGCATTAGCTGTTTTCCGCTTTCTTCATCATATGCATAAAAATGTTTGCCTTGATAATAAACATAGAGTTTGCCAGAGGGTAACCATCGATATTTTTGCTTTAAATCCTGCAGCTGTTTGGTGGTTACTTTTAATTTTTTCCTGATCAGCAAAGCGTCTCTTGGGACATCCGGATAAATAGAAATTTGTTCTCCCATATATACAAAAGTTTTAACATTTTGAGCCTCAATTAGGATCCTTCTCTGTACTCTTATATCAGGTATTGTAATGAGAATGTCTCTTGGAGTATTTCGTTTGGTGTTATAATTAAATCCTATACGGGTTGCATTACTGATAATTGGAAATACACCTTCCTCAAGCTTCAATGCATTTGCTATGAAAGAGGCTACAAAAGAAATTAAATCTTCATTACATTCTGCCTCTTCTGGAAATCCACATAATTTCAAATTTGCAGTTTTTTGTTCAGTTTCCACAGTCAATAAACGGTCTGTAACAGTAGATACATGCTCAGATAAATGTTTAATATTTCTCTGATTTTCCTTGCTATGCTCCAGCCCTGAATCTGCTTTCTCCACTGCTTGTGCTACAGAGAGTTTAATTTCTTCGACATGTGATTTAAGTGTAGTAATACGATTGATCAGGCTAGTTTCCATAGTCTTTAGATAATCCAAAATTGTTGATTCGAATGTCTGCTGTGTGCTGCTCTCCGCCGGTTTAGTGATCGCCGCCATTTTGTCTTCAGTATGCTTGTGTAGGCCTTGGGTTTTTTCCACCTCAAAGTGTCCGAGAATTGCTGGAAACCCCTTTAATTCTTATCTGCTCTCTCTTGCCCATATCGGGAGGTGGTTTTAGTGTGTTTCAAGGTAGTTTAAGCGTTTTTCAAAGTAGAAGGGGTACTATTGGATCGGGAGCTGCAATGTTATGCGGCTGCTATCCTTGATAGTCCCGCCCTCTCATTCACTTGAAGCTTGTTTGATGATGTCAGATTTTTTTCCACCCACCTTATGATCTTGATAGTTTCCTTGTGGTAGATGAAGAGCTAGACCTTCATTGTATGTTGTTGGTCAGATTAGTACATGTTGACCAAGTATATGTAGGATGATGGTAAAGGAGGGCCAGATAAATTGTCTGAAGCTCCAGGGGGCTTGCCTTGCTCCCAGACCACCAACCCTATCCTGGTAAGCTTTCTAGCGTTGTCCACAATCAGGCAGACCGGAGACTGAGAAAGATCTGCTTCAGCTCCGAGATGCAATGTTTCCTTAGCTGAAAGGGATTGAGCATTCTTGCCCTCCCAGTGAGACTGCTCTTTACAGTAAGGGAGCCCTGATGGAAAGGGTGTCCCCCCCTTGGTCATAACTTGTAGTTGGAAATGTCTTGGAAACTGCTGTAGTGGTCTAGTGTATAATCAAGTTGTGACCGTCCTGACACCTAGGTGTAGTACTTTCTTAGAAGGTGCTAGAGAACTTGACCAGGAATCTGTAGTTCTGCAGACAGTATATAGTTCTGTTTCTTGGTGTGCCTTGGCCACAGGGTTTGATCTGATCAACAAGATCTACTGAAGTCAGATACTCCTCTGGCTGAAAGGACTCAGTGATGGATCTGGAGACTCCATTCTGAAATACCTTAATGTGCTCTTGGGGTATTTTAAGACTAAACTGCCCTTCAATTTCTGTTCCTTCTTGTCACCATGAACAGGGAAATCTCGCCCCCTTTTAAGGGAGGAACAGGTTCTATGGCCCGAATGTCAAGAAATGGTGTATAGTAGCAAGAGTTCTACAAGCTTTTTCTGACCCTTGTGTGTGTGGCGGGGGAGGCATGTGGTGTTCCAGTGGTGTTTGAGGAACTCCATGGAGTATCCTCTGGTAACATATTTGTAACAACCAATTGCCTGCCTGAGAGTCGAACTACATGTCCCGGAGTATAGAAAATGTGTCCCCCCACCACCAGAAGGGTTTGAAGTTATGCTTTGAATGGCTTATGGCCACGGGTTGGTTTATCGTTTCCGCTAATAATTATTTGTAGAACTTTTTCTGAAGGGTTGTCTGAAAGAACCCCGGTTCATCCTTCTGCAATCCTTGTGAAATCTCAGAAGGACACAGTGGAAACTAAAAAAGTAACTCCCAAAACTCCTGTCAGAGTGCTCTCGTGTGTCAGGTTTCAATATAAGTCTTGTCAAGAACGTCCCCAAATGGTCTGATGTTTTAACAAGTGTAGGTCATACCTATGGACTTCACATGTATTGAGATAAGCAAAGGTGGTTTGCTATTACCTGCCTTTGCATAGTAACCCTGGACTTCCTTGATGGTCTCCCATTCAAGAAATAACCAGTCCTGTTCAGCTTCTGAGACCCAACAAGATTGGGCTAGCTTGGGCCATTCAGGTTAGGCATCAGTTGCCAAGCTCTGAGCCATAATCTTCTGGCAGCTGTGTCAGATGCCATAGTTCTGGAAAGATGGTAAGGGACCAAAGGTTGTGTTCACCATAGCGAGCTGTAAGAACCCTAATGGCTCCCTCTATCATGCAATGGCTGCTGGATGAAATAAGTTGGAACAGATTCCTAGAGACAACAGCCACTCTTGAGACTATTGGGACTGGAGCAGGAGCCTTAACAATCATAGTGGAGCCTTCATAAGCTTTCTTCAGGGCGAGACCCCCCTCTTGTAAAAACTATGCTGGAAAGTGCCTTCACCATCCTGTAACAAAAGCTCAGATGATTGCAAAGCTGTTACTGGAGCATCCATTAGTGGCACCTGCAAAAATCAAGTATAAAATATGGTAAAACATACAATTTCTAGTAAAACATGTGATTGCTTGCTGGCCATAGGTTTTGCCCGTTCAGCGTTTAAATTTTTCTGAAAGAAACTGGTGGAACAGAAAAAACCCTCTGCTGCGCTAGACCTAGGGAGAATTCTTATTCCCTTGACCGACTACTGCTCTGAGAATTAGGAGGGCCTGACTGTTCTTTAGAGAGGACCTCCTGCAGCTCTAATGC
>NW_015161956.1:438862-442701 GCF_001447785.1 Gekko japonicus
GGGGGGGACATCAAGGGCCTTGATCCATGTGTCTTACTCATGTGTAGACCTGGAGACCCACTGTTGGCATTGCATACAACTGTCACTGCAACTTAGTACACTGAGTAGTTGCTTAGATGGCTCTCATTAGAAGCTATGTTGCTGACATGGCTTATAGAGTGGGAAGGCGCTCAGCAGCTCCCTGGACTCTGAAAAGAGAAGGAAATCAGGAGGTAGGAAGAACAGCCTGGGTTCGCATACATTACCGGAACGCTGAAATTCTGGCATCTTGTCTGTGTCCCATAGAGATTCTTTTCTCTATTAGCCAGTCGTTGCTAGCTTTCAAGGCCTGCAGATGGAACAGGAATCTCCCTGCAGCCTTGCAGACTGATTGCCTTGGTCTCCAGCAGCAAGTTGTAACGTGTTGTTTTTGGTGCACTTTTTGTCACCCTCAGATTAAGGCAATCACATTGGGATAGCCTAAGCAAGCCTGCTATAGGTCATGCTGCCTCCTCTTGTGCCCTCAGGCAATCTCGCTGGGGTGGCCAAGGCAAGCCTGAGTAGGTCATGCTGGCTCCTCTTATGCCCCATCCGGAACCAGCAATAAGGAGGGTGTTCAGCTCCTCAGCAGAAGAAAGCCCTCGTTGTCTCCTAAAATGGCCGCCGCTGTTGAAGACAGCCTCTATCTATAACATTGTTGTTCTTCTCCGAAAAGGGTTAGAATATAGGGAACAATAGTGAAAGAATTATAGGACGTATATCGAAGTAGTTAAGATAGAAGACATATGAGGTTGAATAAGGAATTTAGAGTTTTAAAGAGTAGATAAAGGCAAACCCTGATCTAAGCTGCTCTCCCTGTTGAGGCAGGAAAAGAACTGAAGAGGGCAACTCCCACAGGCAAAAGACAGGAAGTTTAAAAAAAAAAAAGTCCCTGCCTCCCTGATTGGATGGTGGGAATCACCCAGCAATCTCAGGGTAAATTCAAAAAGCATATTTTGGCTTATAGCCAACTAGAATTGGCAGATTCAGAAAGTAGTTGGTACATATAACTAGAACGGTCAGAGTTGAAGTGGTGTCACAACCAAAATTTAATGGGGTGGATCCATGCCTTAGTAGCCATCAAATTCTGTCTGTACCCCAAACATAAAGCAGCATATGGAACACACTTGGGTACCCCCATGATCTTTTGCAAAAAGGTAGAATGGACACGTTCCACTGAAGTGTCAATTGCATCAGTCTAGAGGGGTACTCCATACAGTAATTGATCTCCAGTTTTCTGCAAGTTCCTAACTGTGTATCCAATGCTTGGGTACGATTGGAGTCTGGTAATCTTAGGTTTGAAGCTAGGGTTTGTATTCTATCTATCTATGTGTGGCTGAAAGGTCATTTCAACCTACAAGGCTTGCTTCCCGTGATATTCCAGAATGTTGGATTAAGGCAGTTTACTTTCATAGAATTGGCTTTTCACCTCAGCTACTTTTATCCTATGGATCTGAACAAGCCAAAGGGCTAATTAAACAAAGAGAACGACAATATGATACACTAAGGTTTCAAGACTTGGGGTGTTGCTAAATATCAAAAGCACCATTAAGCAGGCTACATATTTGACTTCAGTGGAGGAAAAGAACTCTAGAAGGGCATTTGCCCTAGTCAGATGTTCTGCCCTTTCATCTGTGGTTATTCAAGGCAGGTACAATAAAAACCCCTTCCCTGAAAGGCTATGAACATGCACTTCATGCGAAGTTAAATTGGTAGAGTATATGTTTTTCAGTTGCCCATTCTACAGAGAAAGAGAAGTTCAAGGAATGTCCGTGGAACATGTGCTTCACCGAACATCGCTTCCCACAGGCCAAAATTCAACATGGATTTTGCTCTGTGCACCACCAGTTCATGTCCACCTGTATAAATTTATGGACACTAATGATTCTTTATTCCTAAAATTAAAAAGGAAACGGGAACTTGTTCTTTTGGTGAAGAAAGCTAGTGTGGTTATTTGGACTTGTGAGACCATTTTATATGATAGTAGTGGCAACATTTTTCTGTTATGTATTTGAAGAAAATCAAATCTACAGCTGGAGAAAAAAGGTAATTATTGCTAAATAAACACTACGGAATAGAAACATACTGGTTTTACGATAACTGGAACCCCAGTGCATATTTCAACAGCAATAGAACCTTCACAGTCCAGCCCTAAGCAAAATTAAACCGCTTTAAGAAGGGATGTCAAATTCATTTAATCTGGCCCAGAAATGGGGCTCTCTTCTCTCCCCCCTCCCCTGCTCATCCTTGCTGTTCTGAGCTTGAGCTGCCTCTGAGCAGAGAGCACAGGCACCACCCCCTATAGATGGGGGTGGTGGCACAGGGCGGGACTGCCAAACTTCCCAGCCACAACTCGTAGTCCTCCTCACAGGTAGGAGCTTGGGGGGGGGGGTCCATCTGCTGTGATCCTTGTGCTTCCACTATTTCCCCACCTTTCCAATTTAGGCAGGCACATTTTAAGAGTGTGGGAGGTTTGGAACCAGCCAGGGTTAAAATATAGAGTTCTGCAAACTCAGGGGACTCGTTTTGCAGAGAAATATTAGTTTTAACACACAGCCACTCCTAATGTGGAGTGCCAATGGAATAATAGCAGAACAAGTGCTGAAGAGGACACCCAAAATCAGGCATTTCATGTTCCCCTGGATCCAGAGCCAGTTTGGTGTACTGGGTAAGTGTGGACTCAAATCTGGGAGAACCGGGTTTGATTCCCCACTCCTCCATTTGCAGCTGCTGGATGACCTCGGGCAAGCCGTAGTTCTGTCAAAGCTGTTCCCCCAAGGACAGTTCTCTCAGAGCTCTCTCAGCCCCACCTACCTCACAGGGTGTCTGTTGTGGGGAGAGGAAGGGAAAGGAGTCTGTAAGCTGCTCTGAGACTCCAAGTGAAGATTGGAAATTGGTCTAAATCCAATCTCTTCCTCCTCCTCCTTCTAAAACAAAGAGTTCAACAAACTCAAGGAACTTCAGTTTTGCAGATAAGTATTAGTTTTAACACACACTCCCTCCTAATGTGGGGCTCCAATGGAATAGCTGCTTTAATATCTTAAATTGTGTTCGTATCCTTTATAGAAGAAGAAGAAGAAGAGATTGGATTTATACCCTGCCCTTCACTACCCAAAGGAGTCTCAGAGCGGTTTACAAACTCCTTTCCCTTCCCCTCCCCACAACAGACACCCTGTGAGGTGGGTGGGGCTGAGAGAACTCTGACACAAACTGCTCTTTCAGGAACAGCTGTGCCAGAGCTTGTAACTGACCCAAGGTCACATCAGCAGGTGCAAGTGGAGGAGTGGGGAATCAAACCCGGTTCTCCCAGATTAGAGTCCGCACGCTTAACCACTACACCAAACTGGTGTATATCTCTGCTACTTGGCATTACATTTTATGACACATATGGCCCGGCCCAATTTATGTCAAATCCGGCCTGCATAACAAATGAGTTCAACACCCCTGCTTTTAAGCCTACTGAATTAATGGGCTTAGAAGAGTATGACTCTTTAGGGCTGCAGTGTTGATTTACTATAAAACATGTAGGCTATGGTTAAGGAATGCTTGTATTTGTAACTTTGAGAAGAGATGACAGATGTTTCTTGCTAACAAAAGGAATCTTACCTAAGACCCCTTTTGTCACAAATATTTTACCATTGTTTACTGCCTTAATATATTTTTGGCTTCTAGCCTCAAAACCTAATAAACAACAATGTCCAAACAGTTTGTAAAAATGAATGGTGGGGTTCTTTTTTTTTTTTTTTGGTAAACAAATTTTATTTTCTCAGGAATACAACATATAAAACATTTCATTCTATCAATTGTCTACCCCATTCCCA
>NW_015161956.1:442855-457168 GCF_001447785.1 Gekko japonicus
GGTGGGGCTGAGAGAACTCTGACACAAACTGCTCTTTCAGGAACAGCTGTGCCAGAGCTTGTAACTGACCCAAGGTCACATCAGCAGGTGCAAGTGGAGGAGTGGGGAATCAAACCCGGTTCTCCCAGATTAGAGTCCGCACGCTTAACCACTACACCAAACTGGTGTATATCTCTGCTACTTGGCATTACATTTTATGACACATATGGCCCGGCCCAATTTATGTCAAATCCGGCCTGCATAACAAATGAGTTCAACACCCCTGCTTTTAAGCCTACTGAATTAATGGGCTTAGAAGAGTATGACTCTTTAGGGCTGCAGTGTTGATTTACTATAAAACATGTAGGCTATGGTTAAGGAATGCTTGTATTTGTAACTTTGAGAAGAGATGACAGATGTTTCTTGCTAACAAAAGGAATCTTACCTAAGACCCCTTTTGTCACAAATATTTTACCATTGTTTACTGCCTTAATATATTTTTGGCTTCTAGCCTCAAAACCTAATAAACAACAATGTCCAAACAGTTTGTAAAAATGAATGGTGGGGTTCTTTTAGTGTTCCTGCTGGTGTGTGTGCAAGCAAAGCAAAAACATCTGTAGTCTTCAAAAATTGATCATTAAAAGAGAAATGAGATTTATTCACCAGTTTTGAATAGCTTTTTTATTTTTGTTTAAAATCTTCTGATAAGCATGAGGTAAGAAACTGCCCAAGATACTTTCTTTTCCTTAATCCTTTCTGTCTTTTTACAGGCCAGATACTCTTTTGTCTTCATTGATTGGAGAAAACTTTTAGTATAGATACTTCTGAAGTAAACAAGTATGTTTGTTTCAATTACAGACTTCAAAAAACTGCATGAGGCCCAATTCAAGAAAATGCAATCTATTGATGATTACATTGAAAGAAAAACAAAGATGATTAAAAAATTCAGTAATTCAGTAAACGAGGTCAAGGTAAGTACTGAAACTTTTCCTGAAACTGTTAAATTCCATTCCATTCCAATTAATTCCAATTGTGATATGGGTACCAGGATGGAATCTGAATAATGAATAATCCTGAAACATCATTAGCTTTCCTTGCTCTTGAAAACCGTCCCACCAACAATATACAAGTCCTTTCCCCTGGGCATGCAAAACAGCTTGACAGTACAGTTAACTCAGCAAATAATTTCTTCAGTTCTTTCTTCCAGTTGTCCTTAATTTCCCCCCACTCCCATTTCCCTAAGCCCAGTGCTTCCTTGCCTTTTTTAAGGCTTTCTTTAATCATTGTAGGGGCTGGAATGAATTCCTCCCTATAAATCTGCTGAAAAGTGATCTCTGCAAATCTTGAAGTCTTTTGGTACTTGAGTCCTCACGAAGTGATGAAAGCCTACTCAACTGGTCAAGAACCATCACAGTGCATTGCATTTTGTCAGCAAAATGAGAATATTGGCTTTGAAACTTGACACACACACACCCCGATCTTGGAAAGCCTTATTTCAGTCCAGCCCTAAGACATGCTTCAGCTCTTTTCCAGTTCACAGGTCTTGTCGTTAGTAGCAGCATTGCTAATAGCTACAGACCAACCACAGGCACTTACGTTTGTGATAGATTTGGGGGTGGGTCTGAATTCTTATGAAATTAGGGAAAATAAATTACTAGTTGGTAGCAAATTTATATACTCTGTGCATAATTAAATACCTTGTTTGTCTTTATGGGTCAGAACAGCATCTACAAAGCCTGATATTTTATTATAGGCACTTGTTATACAAATGCTATGCAGTTCATTTTCCAATTTTGACAGATGCTGGCTAAGAAAAGTAACTATCTAAAGACTTCTCACAAAGACACTCCAAACAGTAATTCCAAGGTGAGGCTTTACCAGTACAGATTTTCAATTAAAATGTTACTTTAAAACAGATGTAGTTGGATCCTATGAGTCCATTCTGCTAATAGCTAAGCATCCTGTCAGTAGGAGAGGCATGCTTCGCTAGCACAAAACACCTTGTGTAAAACAAGGCTCTGCCATTAGCAGAATGGACTCATGGGGTGGGGTGGCTTTGTAAGCTATCATTCCATATAAGAAAGGCCAAACTTTAACATTGTTATCCACCCCCCCACATCTTGCAGACATGCTCCAGTTTCAGAGAGTTTTTATTCAGCCCTCAACCCCATGGGAACAATCGAGTGGCTACATGTACCCCTGCAAGCCTGCGGCGCTCACCACACAGTTCTGTCAGCAATGGAAATAAGAGTATTTTAACTCGGAAATCAGCATTCAATTCAACCAGTCTCTCTGCAGTCAAAATGAATGTCAGGTAAACAGCATCCTTAAAGGTATCAATTAATAAAATTTATGAGAATAATTGGAATGTGATACTCTGAGGACCGGTTTTCTCACAAGGTTACATAACACTGTAGAGTAACAACTACAAAATGTTTAACATTTCTTTGGGACATCATTGGATTCTATTGCATGTACTGCTAAACATGTAATGGACTTGGTTTTAGGGCAGTGGGCAACTGTTCAGGTGAAATGACTTCAAGAAACAGCTGGGACTGAGCTGTTATGCTCATCTGAAGTATTTTCTTCAGATTTTCAGAAGCCACCAAGGATAATGAACACAAGCGCTCTCTTATCAAGACTCCATCTAGAAAATCTCAATTCCTGAACACCGGCACCCCAGATAGCCAGAAGAGCAGTACGTCTGTTTCTAGAAAGGACTTCAGGGGAAGCGCAACAAAATGTCAGTTAACAGAAGGCTCAAACTCTGGTAAATAAAAATGAACTTGCAAATAAACTGGACTGTTAATTTCTTTCTGCAGTTAGAAGGGATTCTTGTAAAACAAAATATTGCTGCAGGATGTAGCATTACACAAAGCTAGACTAGATTTCCTGCCTTTTCTGTTGTTAAGCCTTTGAAAAGGACTTTATGCTGGGCAGATAGAAAAGATTTTAGCATGAAATTGTAATAACTTTGCCTTCAGCTATGCAGCCAAGTATATACTTAAAAGACTGCCTTTGCTGATAAAGACAGCATGAAGGCTTAGACTGGGGTCCATCTTTCTCTCTTCCTGTGTTGCTTAGTGTCTTTAGGGAACTAAAGCTGTTGTGCCTCCAGTCTACCACTCCTTGTAAAAAACCCATGGCAATGGGAAATAACTGATTGAAACACCTGTGTATTAGAAGTACACTACCTCCTAGCTTTCTCTCTGAAATACAATTTTGTAATGTAAAATTTCTAATTCCCCGCAAATAAAGTGACTAGGGAAATGCAACCCTGTTTCAAGTCAAGGAAGATCAACTAGATTATCCTTTAAGCATTTGCTTTGAGAAGTTTAATGAAAACCTTTTGTTACAACTAGAGTCCATATTAAGTGTCTTATAAATTGAATGTACTGGAAGAACAAGAGCCTACAAGAAGAAAACAGAATTTAGATTTGTGGGTTTATTGTGAAGCTCATTGCTTACTGACATTTAAGTGCACTGCCTTTTTCCTCTCCTCCCCCCAGCTGTTACCCTCAAGTTTGAAGCAGAACCCATAAGCACTAAGAAGCCAACGTTTGACCTCAAAGCTAGTCTGTCAAAGCCACTTGGTTACCAGCCTCACAAAGGTACCTTTTGTAGAAACGGTCCCTCTAGAAGATGTTTTAGACAAGGCAGTAGCCATCAAGTCAACATTTTGATTTTGCTCAGATGGTGCACAAAATAGAGCTGAAAAGTTGGGGTATGTGTATCTCCTAAGGTGTCTAAACTTTCAAAGCATTTCATGGACTATGCTGCAAGTGTATGTTCTCGTGTCCCATATTTTTGAAATTCAATTTAACTTGTCTTGGCTAATAAAGTATTGTTCGGTTTGGATTCCAGCCATACTGAAGCAAATAAAGGCTATGCTAACTGCTTTTGAGTTGATCTTCCTGATTGTACAGCCATAGCATTGGACAGTCTAGTCATCCAGGCAGAGCAAAAGGCCCTACTTTCTTGGCTTTGCTCAACTAGAAACTTCTCACCTGCTGCACTACCACAGAAGGAATAAGACATGCCTTTCTGTTCAGTTCTCTGGCAGCTGTAAATAGTCAGCAGTTAAGTCTTCTCAATGTTTTGTGAGTTTCTTTGTTAGAATGACTTGTCTCGTTCCTCTTACTGTATTACTATTTTGTTGTTCATATATGTATCTTGTACTTCTCACACAAGAAACACAGTTAACTATGAGAGAGTTCATTTCCAGTGGGCATGAATTTTGCCTTCTGTAATAACACTCTGATTCTGAACTTACTTTAACTAGAGAACAAAGTCTTGAGTCCAGTGGCACCTTTAAGACCAATGAAGTTTAATTCTGGGTATACGCTTTTGTGTGCATGCCCACCTGAATCTTACTTTACCTAGATTCAAGTCCAGTAGCACCTTACAGACCAACAAGATTTTTGGGGTATAAGCATTTGAGCTTGTAATCCCAAAATCTTGTTGACCTCTAAGGTGATACTGGACTTGAATCCAGCTGTTCTATTGCAGACCAGCACAGCTGCCCTCAGAACTTTCTTTAGATGCTCGTTTTAAGAGAAGCACCATCAGTTTATAGATGGTATTTTGCATTGCTACAGTCCTTTACAGAATCTTTACATGTAAATCAGTATTGATAGAGTAAAATTGGGACATACCATTTGCTTCTGAATTAGCTCAGGGAATTTATGCAGTTTCCTCAAAACTACACTGGCTAAATCTGGTTATGCTTTCCTTCTCTGTAAACAGGGAAACTGAAACCTTGGGGTAAATCAAAGGAAAACATCCAGAGTGTGTGTTCCCACAGGAGAGACTATAGGCAGCCAGTTCCCACAACCCGGTGAGTATAATTTGTCAAATTCAATTCCACTATATACTACTGTCAAGAGTGATCGTTCTTACTGTATACCCTTTCTAAATGATAATGCAGCCACTCAATGGCATTGAAGCTCCCTTATGAAACAGAAAATAGTATGTTGCTCAGATTCTATCCTACTCTAACCAGTATTCTAAAGTAGAAACTGAAACTCTACCTGATATATGGGCTGCCTTCTGGGCTCTGTAATATACTCCATATCAACTGCTGATGAACTTTTTCATGACACAAAAATCGCTAATCTGGTATGCAGTGAATGAGATTTCTACAGTAAAATCCTAAATACCCAATGTGGTTTTTATATCTGATTATCATAAAATATGAAGTCAGGAAGGCTGGTGGAGAACTAAAGGAAAAAAGATAGAGAATCTGTTTTCTTCTACCATACAAGAGCCTAGTGTCTATAGTTGGTCTGAAAAGAAAAAAGGAATATCTGCCCAGTCCTTCTACAGATTTTTTAGTGATGGGCCCAGAACCTGGAGTTTCACTTTGAACTCCCAAAGAATTCTGAAGGATTCCTTCAGACTTATGTCTCCAGTTGAACTATACAATTTAATTATAACTGGGAATGAATGAGAACTTACATTTTAATGAATGCAAAACTTTGCAATTTACAATACAGTGGAAAATTTACAAATCCAGGCATGCATCTTTGACTATGAGCAAGTGGCTGATCAAGTTGAGATGCGGCTTCATGCTGTAATCTCTAGCTTTTGTGGATTGAAAAGACACATATATTGCTCATCCGTCAGAAATAGGAGAGCCTTTTGTCAAAACTATCAGTTCCCCACTTTGGATCTGGAAGGATTACAACACAAGAACATTTCAGTCTGTTTTTGTCCAGTTCTGTTAATACTCTTGCACTGACCTGATACTTTTTACTTCCAGAGAAGAGAGGCGAGAACAACATGAAGAAGAGAGAAAACTGAGAAAAGACAAGGCACTTGGAATCCGTAGAGGATTGACTCTTGCTTAGGACTAACCCTCAAATTGCTCTGTAAATAACATTCTACATGCAAAATTATTTCCTACTTTGTAAATATTTCTGTTTTCTTCCCTATTCAGTGACTTGCTTAAGATGGTCTGTTGTCTGAACAGAATTAGTCTAATGGGCTTTTTAATTCAGTTATTTTAGCTACTGACTCATAATCTTGAAAGGCTGTAACCAACAAAAGTGCAACTATTTACTGTTATCCTACGTTATGTTTTTGAAATGTTTATCAATCTATTCTAGACTGGTTGGAAACGAACAATTTTCTGCCAAATGTTTTTTTTACTGTATTTGATGGTGGGGACAAAATAGAAAATAAATGTTTAGTAATGAAAATACTATAGTTATTGATGGCATTTATGTTTTGAACTAAGGCCATGGTGGCTCAGAGGTTAAGATGCTGAGTTGCAGTTTGAGACTCGAGTGCCGTGTGAGCTCCCATCTCTGGCCCCAGCTCCTGCCAGCCGAGCAGTTCAAAAGCAAGAAATTGCAAGTAGATAAAATAGGTACCGCTTTAGTGGGAAGGTAACAGCGTTCCGTTTGCCTCGGAGTTTAGTCACGCCGGCCACATGACCACGGAGAAGTCTTTGGACAACACTGGCTCTTCGGCTTGGTGTCAGCCAGTGTTCCCTCTAAGCTGAGTTAGTGTGAGCTAGCTCACAGTTTTTTATCCTCTGGCTCACATGTTTTTGTCTTAGCTCAGGAAGGATGCTTCCAGAGCACACTAATTTATGCATTAGACAAATCACTTGCTCACAGCTTTAATGCCAATAGCTCACAAAGTAGAACTTTTGCTCACAAGGCTCCACAGCTTAGAGGGAACACTGGTGTCAGCTATGCTGCCATGATGTTTATGGGCTGGGGTTCATTTGCTGGACCTGTGTACCAGCCGCTGCTGCATTCCTTCTTTGCTTCTGTAGTACTGTATTATCAATGACCTTGGAGATTGTAGTGTCTGGGCATCATGTAACCTCATTAACCAATCGTTAGTAATGGGGTTGGAAGCGGGGGTGGTGAAGCTGCAAGACCCCTTGATTTTCACTCAAATGGATGGATCAACCATGAAAGAACCTTGTGAGTTCAGTGGGAGGGCTTCTAATGTCCTGGCCCCACTGCTGGACCTCCTGATGGCACTAGTATTTCTGGCCACTGTGTGACACAGAGTGTTGGACTGGATGGGCCTTTGGCCTGATCCAACATTGGCGTCTCTTATGTTCTTATGAGTTTGAGACTCTCCCATTGCGGGACGGGGCAGGGGATCACTAGGAAGAAAGGTAGTTGGTGATCACCCCGGCCACCCGGTTCCCGCTCGTGTTAGGGGGGCCCTGGCTGCACGGACATGACTCATATATCCTGTGGGACGAAGGAAAGGTGCAATTCATCTCTCCCCGGTGTCACTTGCATCGGTGGAACCCACAGTGGGGTCTGCAGCTGATAGTAGAAAACCCTAGGGTTTGTTTAGCCAAAGACTAACTGCAATCCATACCCCCTGGCCAGGGTTTTCGAAGAGGAAGCAGACGAGCTTCCACTCCATAGACACTTGGATTGCAGCAGTGAAATATTGCCAGGCCACAAACTACCCAAGAGGTGCATTTATGCAATGGGTCCGGCTGAGAAAGATGAATTATGTAAGTTTATCGACAAGAACCTAGCCAGGGGTTTCATCCGACTGGCCTTCTCCCCGTTTGCAACCCCGGTTCTTTTCAGGAAAAAAAGGATGGGGGCTTGAGGTTGTGTACTGACTATAGGGGTTTAAATGCGGTGTCATCGACCAACGCCTACCCCATGCTGCTGATTAAAGATTTGTTAGCCGAAGCGGCTAAAGGAAAGATCTTTTTGAAGTTGGATCTCCGGGATGCCTACTTTTGGGTACGCATACGGGAGGGGGATGAGCACAAGACTGCCTTTAACATGCCCCTGGGCCAGTTTGAATACTGCGTAATGCCCTTCGGTCTTCAGGGGGCTCCGGGGGTCTTCATGAACCTGATCAACGAGGTGTTGCATAAGCATTTGTTTAAGGGGGCTCTTGTTTACCTGGATATCTTGCTGTACTCCCCCGTTCTGCCTTCACACGTGAAATTGGTGAGGTTCTAACCACATTGTACAAGCACAAACTGCGAAACTCTCCAAGTGTGAGTTTCACAAGACACACATTGATTTCCTGGGATATCCAATATCCGACAAGGGGCTGGAAATGGACCCGGGGAAGGTGTACTGGGGTGGGAAACCCCCCGCACCCGCCGCCAATTACAATCCTTCCTAGGGTTTTCGAACTTTTACAGAAATTTTCTGCCCAACTTTGCCCAGATCAGTTTGCCTCTCACTGACTTATTAAAAACAAAAGAGAAAGGGCCAGAGGCAACCAAACCAGGGGCAACCCAGGCCTGGAGTAAAGAGTGCCAGGAAGCGTTCGAACACCTCAAAGCCTTGTTCATGTCAGAGCCCATCCTCGCCCACCCCGATGAAAATAAAAAAACTTATCGTTCAAGTTGACGCGTCAGACGTGGCCATGGGGGGTGCAATCCTCCAAGAGGGAGAGGATGGATTACTACACCCCTTAGTCTACGTGTCGAGGAAGTTCAATGACACGGAGCGTAACTGGGCGGGGAGAAAGAGGTGGGGGCAATCCACCTCGTACTGGCTACATGACTGCATTGGCTGGAGGGAGCGTGAGTTCCGTTTGAGATGTGGACTGATCACAAGAACTTGGAAATGCTAAAAACACCTCGAAGCCTCAATGCTAAACAGTTCAGGTGGGCCGATTTCTTTTCCAAGTTTCAGTTTACGCTTCACCATTTCCCCAGTTCAGCAAACTCCCTCGCTGACGCCCTGTCCCGCCTCCCACAACACGACAGCCAACGGGAGGTCATCTTGGACTCTATGTTCACGTCCTCCCACCTGTGACTACATGTAGCCAGACAGGCCCATCCTCAACCCCTACGTCACCGGCACCATGACCCCACCGCCGGCTGAGGCGAGTGGGAAAATATGGCACAGTAAATTCGCCTCTGCCTTCTCAGTGGGCGACAGGGCGTTAGTGGAGGCTGAAGGGGATTTTGAACTCAGGTCTGATGGCTGCTGGTACCGCAGAAACAAACTGTTTGTTCCACTCTCCCTGTGGGGGGAAGTACTGCACGCAGTGCACAGCTCGAAGCTGAATGGCCACCTCGGGTTTGTTAAGTCCCTTCAGCTCATGCAATGACAATTCTGGTGGCCGCAAATGCAGAAGGATCTATCTTCATTTGTAAAATCATGCCAGATTTATGCCATGAGTAAACCCCGGCCGGGGAAAACTCCTGGATTGCTGCAACCACACCCGACTCCGAATCGGCCATGGGAGGTGATTTCCATGGACTTTTTTATGAACCTGCCCCCAAGCAAAACGATGTTGGTCATTTGGATTGTTGTGGATTTATTCTCCAAACAGGCACACTTTATCCCGTTTACGTCCCTGCCCACGGTGAAAGCCCCTGCCAAAGCGTTTTTACTGCACATCGTCCGTTTGCATATGCTACCGGCCAGGATGATATCCGATAGGGGGACCCAATTCGTTTCCCGGTTCTGGGGGGAGCTTATGAAACTGATAGGGGGTCGAACAAGCCATGAGCAGCGCCTATCACCCAGAGACTGATGGACAGACGGAACTGGTTAACCAGACATTGGAACAATATCTCCGCTGTTTCACCAATTATCGACAAGATGATTGGGTTGATCTCCTGCTCCTGACCGAGTTCTGTTATAATAACATGTGTCATTCCTCGACTGGACTGTCCCCTTTTAAGGCGTTGTATGGATATGATAGCCCCTTGGTACCTTTTTTGGAGGGGACCACTGACTTGGGGCCAGGGGATGCGGCTCAATGGTGTCAACAATTACAGGACTCGTGGCCGCTCATTTGCAAGACTTTAACAGCAGCCAAGGAGGCTTATAAGGCTCAGGCTGACAAGAGAACGGTGGAGGGTTGGGCTCTGCAGCCTGGAGATTCAGTGTATGTGTCTACTAAGAACATCAAAGTCCTACGGCCTAGTCGGAAACTAGGGTGGAAGTACATTGGTCCGTTTAAGGTGAAACGGATGATCAATGATGTGGCGGTTGATCTTGATCTCCCTAAGAACCTGAGAAATCTTCATTCTGTATTTCATTTCAGCCTCCTGAAACGGGATGCTGGTTCAAGCACCTGGCGACCGTCGCAACCAGTGCCCCCTCCTATCATGATCGAGGGCAAGGAACATTATGAAATTTCTAAGATATTGGACTCTAAACGCAAACGGGAGAAATGGAATGGCTTGGTTTTGGACCCCAGCACCTTGAATGGGTGGAAGTAGGGGATATTCGGCCCCCTAGACTGTTGCGCAAGTTCCATCGGGACTTCCCAGACAAACCGGGTGGTTTCCCGGAATGGGCGGGAGAAGTTTTGAGAGGGCAGAATGTAAGCTATGCTGCCATGATGTTTATGGACTCGGGTTCATTTGCTTGACCTGTGTACCAGCCGCTGCTGCATTCCTTCTTTGCTTCTGTAGTACTGTATTATCAATGACCTTGGAGATTGTAGTGTCTGGGCATCATGTAACCGTGGGGTCGCTTTCGATTCCTAGCTTCGGCTCTAACGGCCTGGGGCCCCTTCTCCCACACGCAGGAGTCAGGCCAATTGGCCTATGGATGGGGGAGTGCATACGAATACCCTATATCCCATTGTGCTTGTAGAAACGTCACCATTCCTAACAGTGACCATGTTACTGCATCTATAGCTCTGCAATAAAGTATAACCTTTCTGGCAAGAGTGTACTCAGTTGTTGGCTGTGGAACCTGACACTTGGAAACTGAGATGAGCACCACCCCCTAGAGTCGCATTCAACTAGCTTTTGAGCAAGGGAAACCTTTATGTTTTGAATACAAACTACTACATAGCTCTTGCCAAACGTGGCTTTCCATAAACTGTTCTGTGCAACACAGCCACTAGGAAGTCAGTAAACCACTGGTTGTTGTTCAGTCGCACAGTCGAGTCCGACTCTTTGCGACCCCATGGACCAGATCACGCCAGGCCTTCCTGTCTTCCGCCGTCCTCTGAAGTTTGCTGGAGTGATCTTTAAAGAAAGAGTTACATTCTAAAGCTTTCAGATAAAGGAAGGTATTTATTTGACACAGCATGAGTCTCTGCTTACAACAGAGACAGATAAAGCAGATGTACTCAGTAAGCTAATAATAAAGGGGCCTAAAACTAACTCAATCATTAGTTTCATGTCTTACACTGGGCTAACTCTGTTGTGGTGATCCTAAATCATTTTTAAAAACTGAATTTTCCTGATGACTGCTTTTGCTCACACTAATCTATTTTGTCAGGTTAGATTTCTGGATACAGACCCCAGTGTAGTACAGCAGTGCTAATATTCACTTCCTGCAGAAGGGATGCAAGCTTGAGTACTGTAGATGAATAGCCCCCCAGTCTTCTTCTTCTTAGGATTTTTTTCATATTGCTCATAGGCACATTCTTCTCTATGTGCTCTGTCTTTGGCCAATCCAATGTAGTCAATCTCCAGCTGGAATGGGCCATCTACTTGGTCACCTAAAGTGAATCCAAGAGTACTGATCTGTTTAAGACGACAAAAGATACAAAATTTTGTTTTTAATTAACACAGGATTTATTTTTTCCCAAAAGGTTTACAAATAATTGCAGCATCAATTTTGAATTCTTTATGAAACTCTAAATTAAGCAGCTTTAAACAGATATTGACTAAATAATAAGTTGGATCCAAAGTCCAGAAGGCATTTTTGCTCACAGAAGTAAATGTTATCATACGCATGCTGCAACTCTTGCACTGCAAACTGCTGGAGGGTACAAAGGACTGCTATGGGAAAGCCCTTCATCTTCTGACCAGAAATAATATTTTCATAAAGTAAGGCTGAAAACTTCCAGGCCTACCTCTAGTTTACTACTGTTATGCATTATCTAAACTTAACACGGTTAATACATTTCCCCCATGATTGCATTGCTGGGCATCTAGTGTATCCCCCCCCCAGCGATATTTCCAAGCTGAAAAGCAAAATAATGTTTTCTTGCCACAGTCCAGTTTTTAGACATTTGTGTTCTCTCTGAGCAAAAAGACTGCATTTACAATGACACAAGCCTCAGAAGCACATGTGGTGACAATGAATATAAAGGAGAAATTGTCAGACACCAGTATACAGTTTTATGACTTGCTGCAAAGTTTTAAAAACTGCAAAAACTAGCATACTTGATTTCTCACCATACCTAACAGTAATGAATAACTCTACTATACGGAATTTAAAAAAATTCATAGAGAGCTACTTTGGCTAAGGTATATGTTTTAGGGTTTTTCTAAAAAAAAATATTGGGGGTTAAGCTCTTCCACATCATCACCAGTGACATTTGCATGAAAGAAAACAGAAGTATGAGAACTTGCATGGGGGGGGGGAGTAGTAAGAGCAACAGCCAGAAGGCCAAAGGTAAGCCAAGAAAGAAAGCATGGTTAAATAAAGGTCAGCAGAAGGTAGAAGGGTAAGAGTGGGTGAAGAGACACCACACGGTCCGAGGGACATGGGTTAAGGCCAGCTGGTGAGAAAGTTGTAGGGTGAACAAAACAAGGTAGCCAAGCAAGGGACATGAAAAGGGGAGGGATAGGAATGAAATAGAGCTGGGTCCTGGATAGTGAAGGAAAAAAACTGAGGCAGAGAGGGAGGACTGAATGCCCCTACTCTGTTCACTCGCAGGTACTCTGGTTCAACAATCATGTACCAGGAGCTGCAATGGCTCATGTGGTTAAGACGCTGAACTGCAGGCTGTGGAAGGTCGGTAGTTCAGCAGTTCGAGACCCGAGTGTGCCGCATGATGGAGTGAGCTCCCGTCTCTAGTTCCAGCTCCTGCCAACCTAGCAGTTCGAAAGCAAGAAATTGCAAGTAGATAAATAGGTACCACTACGGTGGGAAGGTAACAGCATTCCGTGCGCCTTGGTGTTTAGTCATGCCGGCCACATGACCACGGAAATGTCTTCGGACAGTGCTGGCTCTTCGGCTTTGAAATGGAGATGAGCACCGCAACCCTAGAGTCGGATTCGACGAGTCAGATCGACTGGCTTTCGAGCAAGGGAACCTTTACCTTTACCTTTTTTACTAGGTAAATCTTAAAAAAACCCTTGTTAGACATGAGCATCTTACAATATAACAAAAATGATATTTGCCATACAAATGCTTCCAAAGATTTCTGATTTAATTCCGCTCTGAGGGCTACCCCAGAGATACAATTTGGCATGCCTGATATGCTATGAAGAAACTGTTAAAAGTTGGTCAACTGCTTCATCTACTGGATTAATCAAAACCCTAATAGCATATGATACCTCCGGTGCTAGTCTGGCTGACACTTTTATGTTGTGCTCTGCTTCAAGGAGTTTTATTCTCTAATTTCCAGTTTCTATTTGCTTGTTATTCCCCCCCATTCATTATAAGTCTATTTTAGATGCTCCTTTAATCCCCCCCCCCATTTTATTTGGACTGCCTTTGTGGGTGATTAATTTTGCCACTACCCTTGTCTTTAGCTTTGTTTATTTTATCTCTCTTCTTTTTTCCGTTTTCTGATTATCTTGAACTTTCAGAAAACCTAGAAGATTTATTAGGTTAAATTCTGACAACATTTTTTGTCCTCCCCCTCCTTATTTCCAGGTGACAGAGTGTTGGGTAGGGGGAGACGGCAGTTGCCTGTAGGTTTTATTTTAATTATTTCAGTTGAGCTTAGTTCAGGTTAGCTCACGCCTTTTATGCTGTTATTAGTTTGTATTTTATTATTTGTAGTCTGAAGGTGCTTTTTTCCCTAGCTAGAAAGTGGCTGACCTTGGCTTGTCCAGCTATTTCCTCATTCTTATCAATGTTGAGTTTGGTTGGTTTATTACCTAGGTTAGAAGGGCGGTGTTGTTCTCTTCCTTTTCACTTGTTAAAATGAAGAAAAGATGGGCACGACATATGAATGATGAACTTTTTACAAAAGATAAGCAAGGTTTATTAAAGACAACTTTAATAAACAAACTGCCCTCCCCGCCACTAAAAAATTGGTTTGAGGTTTTGGAGAATGATTCTGATGTAAATAAGGGACTTAATTTCAATCAGGATCCAGAAGATGTACCTTCTTTATTAAGTGTATGTTTGGAATCCCAAATCAAAAGGAAAACAGATGAATTTGATTTATTAGCCACTCAGACTATCCTTATAGCTGATCCTTTAAAACAAATAAATGAAAAATTGGAATTTATAACAGATTATTTATTGAAATCTTCCATAAAGAGGCAGTATGATCCAGCTCAAAATTTGGGAAAGAGCCCCTACTCCAAGGCAGTTAATAGAAAACATCCTGCAAAGAGGAAGCCCTTGCTGGGTAATACCCTCTCTCTGTTGGCTCCCAAAGGAAAGGATAGATTGCAATTAAATATATTTCAGATGATGATCACAATCTTTTCCTATCAAA
>NW_015161956.1:457184-464720 GCF_001447785.1 Gekko japonicus
GCAGATTAGGGCTGCCAGGCACCCCAGCCTGGTGGGGTTTACCCACTTTTCGGGGCTTCAACCCACCCACCAGCCCCGCCCCCAAGCCCAAACACCTGCAGCCACCCCCTCTCTTCTCTTTTGAGAGATTTAAAGGGCCCTCCTCCAGCTGAAAGCCAGTTGCCATCCCTCTCCCTCCCGGCTGGCAAGATTTAAAGGGCCCTCCACCTAGGAAGTTTGGGAGAGGGGTGGCTGCCGGCGATTTTTCTTGGGGGCGGGGCTTGAAGCAGGACATCTCCAAGGTGATGTCATCATGTTGGGGATGTCCCACCCCCTCCGGGAATGCCCCCCAAAGTCCCCCGCTGGGGACAAAATCGGACCTGGCAACCCTAGAGCAGATGGATAAATTGGTATGGGAAAAGAAATCGTTTGTGTTGTTGGGCATGCCTGTCTTCTACAGAGATCTGAAATATGTAGAAAAAAAAAATTCAGGGCCCAAATCATGGAGAATTATCCTGACCTTTTTTTTCACCTAAAATTGCCCGTTTACCGGCTTCCGGTCTGGCTCCCGCGAATTCTAGGACTTTGGAATTCATTTGACAAGAGCTTTTAACAATCTTATAAGAAAGCCCTTGATTAAATCAAAGCTAGAACAACCACCCTTACAGAAGAGGGCAGAAAAGACGGTAGAGCCTCCCCCCATTAATTGATCTAGAAATCCCTTTAGACCAGAAAGTAGGTTATAATCAAAATTTAAACCACTCCCTCCTGCAGCAGATGAATAAAATAACCCCTTCAAGAGACCTTGAGACAGATACAGAGAAGGAAGTGGAGAAAACAGATCTTCAGTAACAAAGCCTGCTAAACATCTTCAACCCTCTTCTGGCGGAGGAACAAATTGAACAAAAATGTGGAAAACTACAGTAGACCACTGCAGGGATTAGGCAAAGTGATAATACTATTAATATTAATGAACATTCTAAAAACAATCTGTTTATACATTCAGCTCAAGTAATCAGATCAAAGGAAAATAATGGTATTAAGAAAGCTGGTGATCCAAATCCAAACAAGGAAAACCTGCAGGAGAAACCTAGAATAGTCTCAAATGTTAGCGTTCTCCCTTGATCACAAGGGAGATCTCCCTTGTCTCATTAGATGCGGCTGATAATGTATGACTTGAAAATCAACCTGAATTTATACTAAAGATGTGCTCATGGAAGATGTGAACTAATGAGTCTTACCGGCCCTGCCCTACAAGCCGGATGGAACTCGTGGAAGCTCCATGAGCTTGAAGATCCAGCGAGATCCCTGGGAGGCCTTTCAGGCTGCGTTCGGCAGCAAATGGTCAGCCAAAAAAGTCAGAATCGAGCCACGGACGGCAGCATGACAGAGCCGGCGGCACCAGGAGATCCCTGGTAGCCACGGCTCTACCTCAGGCCCCCACAGAACTCCCCCCGTCAGGCTGGAGAGTTCTCTATTCCTCCCTGACTCCAGGACTTTGGGAGAGGGGGCCTACGAAGGTGCTCAGGGCCGAGCCATCAACCCAGCAAAGTCCCTGGGTGCAGAGAACCCGGCACAGTGAAGAAGGCACAACCAGGAAACCACCCCTCTGAACTACGGTAGGCACTCGTCGGTTGCTGGGGGCTTTGGGCTGCCTGGGGTGCTGGTGGCAGGGAGCCATTTCCAACCCCCCCCCCGTATGGAACACCATCGGGGGCTGGGCCCACAGGATGAAAATGGTCCTGAGCAAAGGTCCACTTGAAGGAGTAACCACTTCAGCGGTTCCATTCCTATTAAATCCCAGTAAATCTCCCCTTGGTAGCAAGGATTGCTGAGCCCATTTAGTTAGGGCAGCAATGCAAGCAAAATTGATGAAAGAGTTGGGGGAAGGGGAACAGATGGTGACAGCCATTTTGTTAGCCTCACCCACTATGGGAAGTTTCTCTTTCATTATTACCCCAGGTGCACTATTCAAAATGGAGGACAGGGCAGGCCCATCCACTTCACAGAGGCAGGGGAGTCAGAACAGCGATTTTGAGTTTCCCAGGCAGTCAGTATCGCTATCCACCCAGGAGTCTTCTGAGATGGATTTAACTGGGGAGGATGCCAAAGCCAACCTTCTACAGTGGTTAAAGATGGAGTTAAGGAAGAAAGTTAGGGAAATGCTACAAGAAGCCAGAGACAGAAAGTCCAGACACAAACCTACCTAGGGGCAGATGTTCTGAAAAGTCTCAGGCAAGAAAGAGAGTACCATCTAGCAGTACTTCTCGTTCACCTCCCAGACCAAAAAAGTATAGACAACAATACTCTCCTAGGAGAGAAGGCAGTCCCCTCCTAGACGCTCAGAGGAGACTCTGAACCCTGAGTGACGTCTTCTGATAAAGAGGAGGGAGAATTGTGTGAGGAGGAGGTGATACCAGCAACACAAACTAGACTCTTCCCACAAGAACTCTATACACGCCTTCTTCCGAAAGTTTTGAGAACTTTGGAACTAACCCCAAAATCTCAAGGAGAAAGATGACTTGGATCCTGAATTCCAAGCTGGATCAGGAAAACTGATGCCAAAATTTTCAGTGACGCAATCAGAACGCCCACTCCTTGCAGCCTTTTACAGTATCATGAAGGCTGAATGGGAACATCCTACAAGAGCAAAAGCTACTAATCAATTTTTTTCTAAGTTTTACTCTCTTACTCCAGAAGCTGCCAAGAGAATCAAACTGCCAGTAGTGGATGATCCAGTGACCAGCTTGACCTCTAATTCAGTGCTGCCTATGGAAGCAGACAGTCTACCCAAGGATCAATGCAACAGGCGCATAGACCAGGCCCAGTACAGAGACTTCGAAGCCTCTTCCTGTTTGCTGAGGGCATCCACAGCTGGTTCTATGTTTGCGAGGGCTTCTTATGCATGGGCCTCTGACTTGGCCTCAGCAGAAAGGAAAATTCCTAAGGAAGTCAAAGATGAGCTAAAAAAGGATAGCTTTGTCAAAGGCATTTGCAGCAGATGCCACCCTTGATGCCCTACAACAGTCAGCTAGGGCCATGGCTAGCAACATGGCTGCCAGGAGGCACAACTGGCTTAGAAATTGGGACATGGATTCTTCGGCCCAGACCAAGGTAGCAGAAGTGCCTTTTAAAGGTGTCCATCTCTTTGGAGACAGTCTAGACAAATATCTAATAGTAGAACCTTCTTTTCCTTGTTTTCTATCAAAAAAGAAGGATGTCAAGTCTCTAAAACGGTTCCAGTCCTTTCGTGACACCAAGAAAACAAATCGACCAAGGTCCTTCAAAGGAAGATGGCAAAACAGGCCACAAGATGATAAACCTTCCTTTTCCTGTAAGAATGATCAAGGATCCAGAAACAACAAGAAGGGAGCCTCTGCATGACTATGCCGAGGCATAATCAAAGGGGATAGGAGGACAACTGCAACTCTTTGCATAGAGGTGGTGGGAGACAGTGAACGATCAGTGGGTATTGGAAACAATATCGGAGGGTTACTCTCTAGAGTTCAAAAACATTCCCTGCAAGCATCTTGTTCAGATCCCAAAAAATCCATCAGAATAGAAGCACAAGTTACTTCTGGGAGCCATTCAACACCTATTAGACATAGTGGTAATAGAGAGGGCCCCAGAAGCTCAAATAAATCAGGGAGTGTACTGGATTCTTTTCATTGTGCCAAAGAACAGGGAGGTCAGGGCCATCCTGGAAACACATCAGAACAAGGAGATTCAGAATGGAAACCTTAAAATCCATACTGTCGGCCATTCAGAAACAGGAGTTCCTCATGTCCATTGATCTATCAGAGGCTTATTTGCATATACCCATAAGGAACTCACACTGCATATTCCGATGCTTTGCGTATAATACTCAGTATTATCAATACAGAGCACTCCCATTTGTTCTAAAATCACCTCCCAGGGTCTTTACAAAGGTCTTGGTCACATTAATAGCTCATCTTTGTCTACGGGGGTATCTCTCTTTCCGCATCTTGACGACATTCTGATCAAATCGCAGTCAGTCCAGGAAAGTGTGAACACTCAGGGATCATGGATTCATGGTGAATATGAAGAAGAGCAGCCTGAAACCAACCCAAGTTCTGGTACACCTTGGAGTGCAGACCAGTAACGACAAGGTGTACATCTCACAAGAAAGACAACTGAAGATCAGGTCTCTGGCAATCAAGGTGTTGACCATGTCCAAAGTGGAGGCGATGGTGTTAGCCAAGCTTCTGGGTACACTGGTGTCATGCCAGGACATAGTACAATGGTCCAGATTCCACACCTAAACAGAGATTCCTTCTGCCCTTCCAAGATGTCATAGCCAGGAAGGGACGACAACTTGTCAGTTTACCACAGCCCCTTCAACACCAGCTACAATGGTGGCTGGAACCATCCCATTTTCTGCAGGGAACTCAGATCAGGGAACCAAAGAGGGTGGTGATGACCACGGATGCCAGCTTATTGGGGTGGGAAGCCCACTCACAGCAAAGATGGAAGGAGAAAGTGAAAGTAACTCCGAAAGATAGGGTTAGGCAGAGCCTACACCTAGCTGCTCTCCCTTCTGAGGCAGGAAAAGAACTGAGCCTAGGGTGACTCCCACTACAGGAAACAGGAAGTAATTGAAATTAGTCCTGCCTCCCTAAGTGATGGATGGGAATCATCCACAAGATGTCCTCCACCTCAGAGGGAGAATGTAATTCCAGAACAACAACCTCCCCCCACAAAAAATGCCGTTAAGGGTGCCAACAAGATACAGCAAACCTTACCTTGTCTACCCAGAGTCCGTGTTGCTGATCCTGGATTCTGCCCCGGCTTGACAAAAAAAACTTAGAAAATGGAATCTGCCAATAAAAAATTATAAGCAAGCAGATTTTAGATTACTGGTAGCAAGCATCATTGTATGACTCAGAGTTATCTTCTGCTTTTCAGAGCAGTGCTAGCTTTGAATATAACATACGAAACGCCCTGCTGGATCAGACCAGTGGTCCATTGACCATCATCCTTTTTCTCACGGTTGCCAACCAATTACTCTGAAGGGCCAGCAATAGGGCACAGAGGCTGAAGCCTTCTGATGTTGCCTCCTGGCCCTGGTATTCAGATGTTTACTACCACTGAATGTGGAGATTCCCTTTTAAATCCATCTATACCTGTACAAAGCTTACATATACAGGTGAGGCAGCTACATAACATTGTCTCTACTGTCGACCTCAATTGATTAGGTGTTTGGTTCCTAAACTGGTTTTAACTAAAAACTCAATTACATTAAAAACCAGTTATATGGTCACAGAAGAAAAATATCTGCATGCCAGTGAATCACAGGGTGGCTAGAGTGCCAGATTTTGTAGTGAAACCCCCCCCCCCATCACCTAAACTAGGCAAATGCCATGGAAACCTGCAAGACTGGCTATATGTTCAGGCTCAGTGGAACAGCAGTATGTTGTGATTCACATTTTATAATATCGGTTTGCAGCCTATCAGCTTTTCTGGTGGTGCAAGAGGCAGAAGGGGCTGATCTTGCCCAATTCCCACCTCTCTGTAGCTCCCATCCCACATGTTTTTGTCTATGTGGGCCCCACAATCAGCAGTGCACAACTTTCTTAGTGGTTAAAAGGGGCCCTAGGGCCAGCAGAAAAAGTTGGTAGGATGCAATTCGAATACATATAAATATCTACAGAGCGTGACAGTTAAATGCTATAGAGCTATTCACCCTATTCTTCTGTCCCATAGGTACAAATAAGAAAATCCATTTCTACCCTAAGCATTGTATCTGAGAATACAGTCACAACAGCTCTACATATCCATAAAGGATGGCAAGTGGATGCTTCCCCATGCAGCCTACATTGTAAATGCTTGGCTGAACTCTCAAGAAAGAAGATGCAATTGAGCAGATGTATAGCAACAACCCAACAGTATTGTTTCTTTCCAGCTCTCTAGGTGGGACCTCCTGGACGTACCCAGGCCACAGCAGATAGCCATGACCCCGCCCTTCACTACCCAAAGGTGTCTCAGAGTGGCTTACAAACTTATTTCCCTTCCCCTCCTCACAAAAGACACCTGTGAGGTGGGTGGGGCTTAGAGAACTCTGACACAAACTGCTCTTTTTCAAGGACAGCTCATCAGAACTACGGCTTGCCCAAGGTCATCCAGCCAGGTGTGGGTGGAGAAGTGGGAATCAAACATGGTTCTCCCAGATTAGAATCCACGCACTTAACCACTACACTTAACCACTACACCAAACTGCCTCTCTTGTCTGTGAGAAGCTTGTCTGTGATTATGGATATGGTAAGCCTCTTAAGGAATGCCAGAGTTCCCAGGAACACAGCCTGGTAATCACAGGAATTGCAGAAGAAGCTAGTTGATGTTACTAGACGTGGTCACTTTTATAATTATGGGGACCTGTGCCTTGCAAAATGTGGAAATACCATGAATATGGGAATGAAAGCAACACAACATACTTATAACATTTACAAGAGTTTTGCAGACTTTAGCTTGCTTGTCTCATGCTCATATTTTTTGAGGGAGTCCAGGTGAGTTCTTAGAGTCTGAGATATTAATCCAGTTATTTAGATCTAGAGCTTGTGACTGACCCAAGGTTACATCAGCAGGTGCAAGTGGAGGAGTGGGGAATCAAACCCGGTTCTCCCAGATTAGAGTCCGCACACTTAACCACTACACCAAACTGGCTCTCTCCTACAGCTGCTCCGACTTGAAAACACACAGATCCTATACAGATCCTATACAGCACTGAGCACTTCATTTAAGAAGCTGCCACGAGTAGCTGCAGCTGGGCCAGATCAGCTAAACTGTCAAGCAAATGGGGAACAGATGCGGGAGGTTAAAGATGGCAGTAGGGCATGCTCAGGATTAGGCCTGGCTCATATAAGGAGCCAAACAGCAGGCCAGGGAGGAGGCTCCAGGTATTCTCCAAGCTGCCCAGGAGAGACTTGGGCACTGAGGAGGAGGAACAAGGTGCAGCTAACTCCCTCCTCTCTGTGCATCTGAGGCCACTGGCAGTCTGGGGGGTCTTGGCTAGAACCATGGAGGCAGACAGGGAGGACCAAGCTGTCATGGATCCCCTGTGTCCCCACACGGGAAAATACCTATAGTTATATTTTTCACTTCTGAAAGACCAAGAATTCAAATCTGAAGGACCTGGCAATAATCAAAAACCAATTTGGAATTCTGCTTAGTATACATTATAGATGGTTCCATTTAAACAGAAATAGATCTTCTTCGTGGTCTCTGTGCTTCACACCAATGGGTCTAGTGCGCCTGCGCTGGATCAAATCGGTGCTGTAGCAAGCTCTCTACAAGGATTTTCGCGCCCATCCCCTCAGGCAAGCGCAGGGCCCACTGCGCATGCCCAAGGGGGCGGGCGCGGACATCCCACCAGTTCTTTTCCTACCGCCGCGTTGGAAGGACTTCTTTTACTTCGCTCCGTTCGGATCGCTGTTTTTTGCTCTCAGTACTTTGTTTTTGGTTTCTTTTAAGGAACCGCCTCTTTTTATTTCTTATTTTGTGTGTTTATTCAAAAAAAAAAAAAAAAAAAAGGATTTTGGG